>NC_143482.1:23538971-23877327 GCF_027475165.1 Benincasa hispida | reverse complement strand
TTTTGGTTGTCGAGTAAAATTGACTTCCAATTTCTCGCCATCACTTACCATCGCCTAGGCTCTTGCTAATGCATCCCTTATGACCAACGCATGTATGACCTTGTTGCTTGTCAACGTCCTTAATCTCTTGCTCATGACCAATGCAAACTTACCTCACAAGCCTTATGTACCGCCAGCCTTAGCAACGCAAAGACATTTCACCATGCGTCCACCATGGCTGTCTCATCGTCCAGTAATGCTGCCACATAACACCATCGCATAGCATACAGCCTACCACATAGCTTTTGCTCATTGTGTAGCGCTAACGCCCATCGTCTAGCGCAGCACGGCTATCGTCTACCCATCACATAGTGCCATCGCCCGGCGTCATCATCTAGCGCTGATATTGATCGTGTAGTTCCAACGCCCCATCGCTTAACACTATCGTCCAACGCATAGCGCAATCGTTTAGCGTGATACTTCGCATCATCTAGTTCCATGCATCTGCTACACTACGCCTACTACATCGCTTAGCTTCGCCCATTTACTACACGATCGCCCAGCGCCCACCCACACAATCGCCTACCTCATCGTGCAGCACCACTCACTTATTAGATGATCGCATAACCAATTGTGTAGCCCTACTCATTTGCTAGACGATCGTCTACCTCATCGTGTAGCTTTGCTCATTTGTTACACGATCGTCCAGCACCCGTTCATTGCTACACGATCATCTTGCGTGCGTACCTCCAATGCCCAGCGCCCATGTTCGTGCAACTTAAGGTTGTCGCATGCTTTGCTAACCTCTTAAGACATTGCCTCCCGCATGCCCAAATAACCTTCAATTGAGCAAGGCCAATGCATGGAACAACACAACCAATTTTCTAGCTTTCAACGCATGGGTTATACTTAACCAATTTTTTCAAGCTTTACTCAAGAGTCAAGCTTTCAAATTCACACTTTTCTTCTAATTTTTCACCCTTTTCTCTACAATTACACATTAATTCTCACATTCACCTACTCATCACACTGGTCTTAGTAAGGAACATACTCAAGTAGAGAAATTAGGGCTCAGGGTTAACATTTACCTCCCTCTTATGAAAATTTCA
Source organism: Benincasa hispida (assembly GCF_027475165.1). Taxonomy (NCBI): domain Eukaryota; kingdom Viridiplantae; phylum Streptophyta; class Magnoliopsida; order Cucurbitales; family Cucurbitaceae; genus Benincasa; species Benincasa hispida. The sequence continues at coordinate 23,876,239 of NC_143482.1, read as the reverse complement.
TCCTTGAAATTTCGCTACAAGTCTATCAATTAAACAACTATAGATACTTGTCTCTTATTTACTTTTCGGCTTCCCAGGCTGGACGCTAGTGGACATAAGAGAAATTAGCCCTGCATATTGCATACACAGAATATGTTCGAGGAAAATAAAAGAGGATCGATCGAACATCAGTGCAGAACTAAACCCTGTGATGAAGGAGGTCGTGAAAAAGGAGATAATCAAATGGTTGGACGCAAGCATTATCCATCCAATCGCGGACAGCACGTGGGTCAGCCCCGTGCAATGTGTGCCAAAGAAAAGAGGGATGACGGTAGTCTCTAATGCAAACAATGAATTAATACCAATGAGGACTGTCACTGGCTGGTGGATCTGCATGGACTACCGCAAATTGAATGCGACGACGAAGAAGGATCATTTCCTTTTGCCTTTTATTGATCAGATGCTAAACTGCCTAGCAGGAAATGATTACTTCTGCTTTTTGGATGGATATGCAGGCTACAACCAAATCATGATTGCTTCTGAAGATCAAGAGAAAACCACATTCACCTGCCCCTATGGAACATTTGCTTTTCGTCGTATGCCGTTGGGGTTATGCAATGCGCCGAGCACATTCCAGAGGTGTATGATAGCCATTTTCTCTGAGTATCTTGAAGATTCAGTAGAAATTTTTATGGATGACTTCTCGGTGTACGGGAAAATATATGAAGTCTGTCTAAACAATTTGGAAAAGATACTGAAAAGATGTGAAGAGACAAACCTTGTGCTGAACTGGGAGAAGTGCCACTTCATGGTGAAGGAAGGTATGATGCTTGAGCACAAAGTCTCCAAGGATGGGCTGGAGGTGGATAAGGCAAAGATTGAGGCCTTTGAAAAGCTCCCACCTCCAACAAATGTGAAGCCTGTCAGAAGCTTCCTGGGGCATGTAGGCTTTTATCGACGTTTTGTGAAGGACTTTTCCAAGATTGTCTGACCATTGAGTGCGCTGCTGAAGGCAGAAAGAACGTTTGACTTTGATGAACAATGCCACAACGCATTCAAGATACTGAAGAACACATTAATAACCACACCTATGTTAGTCGCACCGAACTGGACAAAGCCATTTGAATTGATGTGCGATGTAAGCGGTTATGCGATGGGGGCGGTTCTGGTGCAAAAGAAGAAAACAATGCTACACCCCATCGCATATGCAAGTAGAACCTTGAACCCTACCCAAACAAACCATAGAAAAAGAACTGCTTGCGGTGATCTTTGCGCTAGAGAAATTCAGAACTTACTTGCTGGGATCTAAAGTGATCGTTCACATTGACCATTCGGCAATCAAATATTTGATGACAAAGAAAGATGAAAAGCCAAGGTTAATTCGATTGTTTCTCCTCCTTCAAGAATTCCACATGGAAATCATCGATTGTAAGGGGATGGAGAACTAGGTTGTGGACCATTTATCAAGATTAGAAAATTCGGAAGTCAAATCTTTACAAAAGGGGGTCAGACAAGCTTTTGCACCTATGCTGCTCATTGATGCATTATTTTATGTGATGAAATAATGGAATGAATTGTGGTGATGGGAATGCGTTGAGCAATAAGCTTTCTCAGCAGAATCCAAGTATAAATTCCATTGAGTTTCCTGGTAAGTCCAAGGTCGAACTCAGGGACTAGGGAAAACGGTATGTGGTGGTAATATTTAAGAAGACTTTGAGGTAACCAATAAATTAAAGAGTTATTTTGGGTTTTTGTTTGTGGTATAAAAAGTATGCGGTGGATTTAAGAAAAGATTGAGTATGCGATAGATACACTGAGTACGCAAAGGAACAGGTTGAGAAGGTCTTTAGCTAGAGTTTCTCGGGAATGTGTCAAACTATGCGATCATGCTACACTCATGCGATAGCAAATCATTTTCCAATGAAATGCGGTGCTCCTAGTTCTAGGACGCATGTGATGAATGCGATAATGTCCATAGAGCTTATTCCTAAGTCTCTACTTTTATCCTATGCAATGATGCGAGATGCACACAACGACAAGGTGACCGCACACAATCTCAACCTATCTCTAGGATGCATGCGATGTGTTAATAGCGAACAGTGTTTATTCCTAAGCATCTATCTCTTGATTATGCATTCTAATCTGACTCTCCCGAGCCTAGATTCTAACCTAACTTTTCCAAGCTTAGATTATGTCCTTAACCTTCTCGAGTATCTCTAATAGATGAATGATGCATACATAATACAAGATAATTGCATAGAATGAAGATCCCTAGTTATGCTAGCTAAGTGCTTCTCAACCCATTCGATAGATTTAGCTACTCATGTGTAATAAACAGAGAGTAAACAGATATAAAGAAGTAAATTCCACTTCTATAGATAAGTTCAAGTACAAAATGACAATGAAAGATAAGGATAGAGAGCCTAGTAGCAATCCCTTGCTTCCCAAGGCTTTTACACTGTTAACTTTATTCTGTTCAAAAGATATTCCTGCTTCCGCAGAAATTGGCCCTCTCTCTGATCTCGACGCTTTGTGCACCTTCCAAGCTCACCTGAATGATCTCTCGGCACAATCTTTCTTCTCTCGCTTCCGCCTTAAATAAAAGAAAAACTAAGAACAAGGCTACTTCTAACTATGGAGAAAATTATCTAACTGTCGAACTAGACGAACGAACCTCTTCTCTGAAGGCTGCCTTTGATATTTATATAGCTTTGGGGTGCAAGGATTCTTTTCTCTTATGATTGCACTGATGGGATGGCATTAATTCTCTGTTTAATGCGCCGAATATTTGTCACTGAAAAGTTGAGTGTACTTACTATAGTGGTTCGTTAGCGGCTTGTCAACTTAATTCGAAATCGACCGTCATCAGCTTTCTGTCCCATCGTGATTTATTATGCTTTTCACCCAGATGCACCCACCAAGTTATGCCAGCTCTATGCGGAAATCCTTCTTGAGCAAATATTTGCGAGCACAAATCACGCAAAGTCTTGCGGTAACGCTGCGCTCAACCTTTGATTTCTTGTGATCGCATTTTTCGCCTTGCGTCAACGCATATTCTGCATAAAAATACAAAAGTTAACTGTTTTCATGTGATAAATGCATGTGACTGAAATGTCATGAACTTAATGCTTTTTGGACGCAATCTTATATATTTTATCAATGCAAACTTGCATTGTTTATTAACTTAGTGTTGTAATAACGTGCATTTCTACCCGTTATCACACCCCCAAATTTAAACAATGCTTATCCTGAAGCATAAGCTAAATATTTTCTTTAGAAAGTCGACCGCAATCTTTTTTCCTAGATTTCTCAAGGATGCCTCATTCAAATCCTATACACCAAAATTTCCTTAATTCTTATTCAAGTCGCTTCTTAAAATATTTCTAAAATCTACAGACTGCAAGTTTAACCTTAAAAAAGACTTTACTATATTCCAGGACATCGCATGATTTATTTCAAAAAAACTTTTTCACTGGGGGTGTTAAATGATTTTTATCCTTGCATATTTTTACATAATTATTTTTCTCTGACCTTGCACTGGTCCAAGTGCCTCGCCTTCGTTTTGGCATGCCCCCATGTGTATCATGCGGACATCCAACTACGAGCAGGACGCTCTTTCTCAGACTAAACTCATACCCATTCGACAGTGGAGTTGTGGTCATTTTTTTATGCATTGATCACGATTCCTACCTTCGTTTTGGCTTGCCCCCACGTGTGTCATGCGGACATCCAACTACGAGTAGGATCCGATTGCAACGTTATGATATTTTTTTTTCTTTTCATAGAGCTAAAAATAGCAAGGTCAAAAATAAATACCTCAACCCCAAATTTAAAATGCGGCAATGTCCTTATTGCCAAAAGATTGAAAGAAGTCATGCAATGTTCTTAGGAAGTTTGGTAAAGGGTCAATTTGAAAGAAAACTAGCAGATTACTAACTTTTAGAAATATTTCATGAGATGACTGTCCTAAAATTAAGTTGACTCTAGTGTACATGAAAAAATAGAAGCATGTGTTTCATCATTGAAATCATAATTGGCAAAGATAAAGCATGCGGTGACTTACTAAATTTATCAATGTTAAATGATTGCGGAAACCAAAGAGGATGCGGTGATAAAATTTTCAAAATTAAAATGCGATGCAATAGTGCAGAATTTAGAATAAAGTCAAGGAAAAATACAACCCCGAAATTTGCGCTGTCGCCCGCATTATTTGTTGACACATCCTGCTTTGCGGCGATCTTCTTTCTTTACAATGCGGTGACGAAATAAAGTAGTTGCATCTTCGTGTAGCGCCTCCGCAATCGTCTACCTTAATCGTTTGCAAAGAAAACATTGAGAGGGTCAAATAATAATAAAAAAAATGTTAACAAAATTTTTCTCTTTTTTTTAAAGCAAGTAAAATGCAGATAGATAAACGATAATTGAAACATCATAGTAGTGAGAGTTCATGAATCATAAGTAAGCAAAAGGATACTCCAGAAGACTTACGCCCCAGATGATTTTCTGTTGCATGCCAGTGCAGGGACCACTCCATTTTCCTTCATTCTAGGTTTCTCAAGTCTACAGAGGTCTTTTCTCGCTGAAAATCACCCCCGCAATATGCCTTGACTCTTTGCCCATTAACCTTAAATGTACAGGTCCCTTCTTCAGTAATCAGCTCAACCGCACCATGCAGGAATATTTCTTTAATTATAAAGGGTCCAGACCAGCGCGACTTTAACTTGCCAGGAAAGTGTCTTCAGGAATTTGGAAACTGTTGCCATATCACTTGCGACGCATGCTACTGCTTCTACCCATTTGGACACATAGTCAACGGCTAACATAATATACTTGTGACCATTCGAAGGTGGGAATGGTCCCATGAAATCAATGCCCTAAATGTCGAACAACTTCAGTTCTAGAATGATGTTCATGGGCATCACATGTTTCCATGAAATGTTACTCGTGCATTGGCACCGGTCACACTTCATCACGTAGTCTCTGGCATCCTTAAATAATGTTGGCCAATAGTACCCACTTTGTAAGACTTTTTCTGTGGTGTGCTGCCCTCCAAAGTGTCCACCATATGGTGAATCATGACATTGCGATAATATGCGTTGATGAGTAGCATCCAGTACACATAGTCGCATAATCTGGTCTGACCCCCTCTTATATATTTGGCGCATCCCAATAATAATATCTATATTCATGTTTGAGCCTCATCTTTTGGTGGTCAGTATAATCTTCGAGAAATTGCTCGTAAACCAGATAATTGACTATGTCAGCGTGCCATGGCAATTCTTCAATCTGAAATAGCTGCTCGTTTGGGAACTCGACACTCACCTCTGATTCATTGCGGTCGACCTCAGGATTTTCCAATCTGGATAAATGATCCATAACTTAGTTCTCCGTCCCCTGCGATCAATTATTTCCATATGGAATTCCTGGAGGAGGAGAACCCATCTAATCAGCCTTGGCTTTGTGTCCTTCTTTGTCATCAGATATTTTATCACCGAATGGTTAGTATGGATGAGTATTTTTGTTCCCAATAGATATGCTCTAAATTTCTCCAACGCAAATATTACCGCAAGCAGTTTCTTTGGTGGTGTAATTAGTCTAAGCAGGGTTTAAAGTCTTACTTGCATATGCGATGGGATGCAGTATTATTTTTCTCTTTTGTGCTAGCAGTGCTCCCATCGCATACCCGCTCGCATCGCACATTACTTCAAAAGGAAGTGTCCAATTTGGCGCGATCAATACAAGTGTAGTCATCAGTGCATTCTTTAAAATTATGAATGCGTTGCGGCAATTATCGTCAAAGTCAAATTTTCTATCAGCTTCCAACAACCCACTCAGCAGTCGTAAAATCTGGCATGCCACAAGAAACCCCTTTTTACACTTGTTGGAGGTGGGAGCTTTTCAATTGCTTCAATTTTTGCCTTGTCCACCTCCAACCGTCCTGAGATACCTTATGCCCCAGCATAATGCCCTCTTTCACCATAAAATGGTAGTTTTCCCAGTTAAGTACGAGGTTTGTCTCCTCACATCTTTTCAATATCTTCTCCAAGTTGGCAAGACAGACTTCGTACGTATACCCATATACAGAGAAGTCATCCATGAATATTTCAACTGAGTCTTCAAGATATTTTGAAAAGATGGCCATCATGCACCTTTGGAAAGTGCTCGGCGCATTGCATAGGTCGAACGGCATGCGGCAAAAAGCAAAGGTTCCATACGGGCAGGTGAATGTGGTCTTTTCCTGATCTTCGGGAGCAATCATAATTTGATTATAACCGGTATAGCCATTCAAAAAGCAGTAAAAGTCATTTCCAACTAACCGATCCAGCATTTGGTCAATGAAAGGTAAAGGGAAATGATCTTTCTTTGTTGCCGCATTTAGCTTGCAGTAGTCCATGCAAATAAGCCATCCGGTGATGGTTCTTTGCGGTATCAGCTCATTATTTGCATTGGGGACTACCGTCATCCCACCTTTTTCGGCACGCATTGCACGGGGCTGAGCCACGTGTTGTCTGCTATTGGATAAATGATGCATGCATCTAACCACTTGATTATCTCCTTCTTAACGACCTTTTTCATCGCAGGGTTGAGTATGCGCTGATGTTCGATCGATCCTTTATGGTTTTCTTCGAGACGAATTTTATGCATACAGTATGCGAGGCTAATTCCTCGAATGTCTGGGAGCGTCCAGCTAATTGCTCGCACATATTTTCTCAGAATGCTCAGCAATGCATTCTCTTGGTTTTCATTAAGTTCAGAGGAAATGATTACCGGTAACTTTTCATTCTACCCCAAAAATGCATACTTTAGGTGGTTGGGCAGGGTCTTTAGCTCTATTATTGGTGGTTGTTTTAAGGACGGTTGCATTGTTTTTCTTTCTTCATTTACTATTGGCTCTTCTTCTTAGGTTGCGATCATCTCACCTTCCTTGTTTTTTTTTCTATGATCGCATTACACAACAATGGATGCACTCGTATCCTCATCTCCGCTTTCTTTTTCAGGCTTCTCTTCTTCATCCAAACTCTGGTCGTCATCAGATTCATTCAGGTCTTCTTCGTCAAGATACTTCATGGCACGGATGATGTCGAACTTGAGCTTCTGTCCATTCATGATCAAGGGGATCTCTCCTTTGTGCACATCAATCTAAGTACGACCTATTGATAAAAATGATCGCCCCAGGATGATGGGCACATCCTTGTCGGCTTCGTAATTTAAGACGATGAAGTTGGCTAGTAATATAAATTTGTCGATTGTAACCAGCACGTTCTTCACCCTCCCCTCTGGATGCACCAGAGATCTATTTGCTAGTTGGAGAATCACGGTCGTGGGCGCAAGTTGCCCCACATTCAACTGCTTAAAGATCGATAGAGGCATCAAGTTGATGTTAGCTCCAAGGTCACACAATGCTTGCCCAATGTACAATCCTCCAATGGAGCAAGGTATAGTAAAACTCCCAGGATCGTGCATCTTTGGTGGGATTATAGATTTCAAACTCTGCGTCAAGGCCACCATGGCAAACTTACCAGTACCTCTCTTCTTGGTCACCATATCATTAAGAAACTTCGCATATGCGGGCATTTCCTCAATCGCTTCAGTGAATGGAATATTAATATGCAATTGTTTTAACATAGTCATGAAGCACTGGTACTATACCTCGTCATTCTTCTTCTTTCTGAGTCTCTGTGGGAAAGGTGGCAACTGTACTCTCACGGTCCCCTGTTCTCTTGGCTCTGAGGTGGACACGATCTCTAGCTCTATCGTTTCTTTTTCTTCTTCTTCTTCTCGAGTCATCGCAATCTCTTGTTCCAGCGCAATTAAAGCAGTCCGGCTAGGCTCCTTCTTCTCCCCTACCACAGTCTTTCCACTCTGCAATGTCACGACTTGACATTGCTCTTTACCTGTTCCCCCTGGGTTTCCTAGGAGTTCTGTTGAACTCAAGAAGGCCCCTTGCGATCTGTTCTTGAGTTCGTTCGCAATCTGGCCCATCTGTATTTCCAGGTTGAAGATAGATGTCACTTAGTTTTGAAGCACAGTTTCGTTCTTCTTGATATATTGCTTCAACAAACTTTCCAAGAAGGAAGATTGTGGCGGTTGCGAACTGCTGGCTTGATTACTTGGCTGACCATTATTTCGCAGGAAAATCTGGGTGGCTCTCCTTTTTGCGCCACAGATTGGAAATTTTGCTGCTGGTTTTTCAACGCAAATTTGGGGTAGTTTCTCCACCCAGGGTTATAGGTGTTAGAGAATGGATTATTCTTCTCAAAATAAATAGACTGTGGGTTTTGCGGGCATTCCTCCATAGCGTGTCCTTTACCGCAAGTCGCACACCTTGCTGCAGTCTGATTGATTGCATTCAGTTGCCCACTATGCGATGTTGGGTTGTTGATTGCGATTCCCTGTATTAAGTTCATCATTGCAGTCATCTGACTCTGAAGTGAAGCAATAGCACCATTATTTGCGTCATTATCCTTTATTCTCAATCTCTAATCGCTCTCTCTCCAGTCCTCGTGGTTTTTAGAGATGCGATCCAGGATGTTCTTAGCCTCATCATACGTTTTATCTAGCAGACCATCAATGGTTGCTGTATTGGTAGCAGTCTGCGAAGCGGGATTTAATCTGTGATAAAAGATCTCCATTTGCAAGCAGTCTGGTAATCCGTTGTATGGACAGTCCCTTACCAGCCTCTTAAACTTCGCCCAGGCATCGCTGAGCGATTCGTCCATGCCTTGTTCGAAATTGGTTATTAATTTCCTTCTCCTGGCATTCTCAGTGGATGGGAAATATATCTTCATAAACTTCTCTACAACTTGTTCCCATGAAGTGATCTCCCTCAGTTCGAGAGAATACGCCCATTTTCGTGCCTGATCACACAGAGAAAATGGAAACAAAGTTAGTCGAACTTCTTCAGTAGAGATATTCGGGAACACAAAAGTGTTGCAAATTTCTATGAAGCTCCGGAGGTGGGCATGCGGATCCTCGCCACACCATCCTCCAAACTGTCCAGCGGTCTGGATCATCTGTAGCATCACTGGTTTCATTTCGAATTAAGATCCATAAGGGCAGGCCTCATGATTCCTAGAGAAATCGTAGAGGTTTGGCGATGTATAGTCCCGAATAAGCCTATACGATTGTTTGCCGGTAGGATTGGATTCGCCATGACATTATTTTCATTTGGTGCTCCATTTCCAGGCTACTCTGCCATGTCGTCTTTATCTGTTGTTGTTGTTGGCGACTGTCTCTCAATCTTCATCGGAACGTCCTCTCAATCTCCAGATCGTAATTTTCCAGAGATTGAGAGCTGCAAAGAAATAAAAAAAAATTACCGTTAGCACACTGAATTGTCGAAGTCCCCAGCAACGACGCCAAAAACTTGATGACGAAAATTTAGATTACCAAATCATCAAGGACTTAATAACTAAAATTAAATGAACGCAATATGTGATGCATGTTCTTAAAGTACACGTTGATTATCATGCGTCGGTGGTCATGCATTGGAATGAAACTATGCGTTAACGAATGTATGCAATGACCATGCGTTCCTGTTACAAGTTTTCTTGCACTCACGCCAAGTATAACTTGAACGCAAGTTTCTCGAGTGATCCGAGATCGAACTTAAGGACTTGTAACTAGACGTATGTGGTAATGTGTATGCGATGGTTGAACAAAAGAATGATGGAGGGGTATAAGCTAACACTACTCATACTCCTAACTAATAGACAACGCAATGAGAAGTATGAATGAGAGGTAGAGACACGACAACTGCTGACATGAAATAAATGAATGGGAAAATAGATAAAATGTGAAGATGTCTTCATCGCAACCCTTAAGAGTGACTGCAAGGGCAACCTCAGCCAACGCAAGCTTGCAATCATGCTACACACACTAGAGTCTAAATCTATGACGTATGCGATGTGTATGCAAAAGGGTCGAGATGACTGTATACAGCCACCATATCCTACTTCTTGGACGCATGCAATATCCTCTCCGTAGGGTACATACGCTATGTGATAGCAAACGGAGCTTATTCCTAAGTTCCCCATTCTTGCTTATGCATTCCAATCTGCTCTCTCGAGTCTTAGATTTGGATTTTAGACTACTCTTCCAAGTATGCCTAAATGATGAATGATGCGCTCATAAGACAAGGTAACTACATGAACTTGGCTAACGCAAGATTATTCCTATCTCTAGTGAACAATAGCTTACCTTGCTTGATGCATCCAACCACTTACCTTCCCGAGCAGTTGGTTGTTGCTGACTTTACTCATAGACAAGCGTTACGTCCGCCTATAGACAAGCGTTGCCGCAAGCGTTGCTACATTCTTCGCACTAAGAAAATAAGGTTTTCTCACACACTCACGCAATGCACACCTCTCGATGGTTTGCTACATGCTTCATACCTCTAATCCACATGACTAAGTATGCGATACTCTAGCAATCTCACTAAGTGATGCAATGAAAGTTAAGCATGCTAAGCAAAGAAAGATGGAGGTGGAATCGAAGGAAACATAGAAATGCATTGAACACATAATGTATTAATTCCTTAATCCCAAAATGTAATACAATATAATATAAGAAAAGAAGAGAAAATGAAAGGACCAACTAGAAACAATGTCTAGTTCCTAGTGGATGTGTGTCAAGGCTGCCGGTGGTGCCATGGATGGGCGGTAGAACTGACTCTCTCAAGATCTAGCTTCAGTCGAAGGCTCCGATCGTCACTCGGAATGGATGAAGGAGATGAAGAACTCTCAAGCTTTTCTTCTAACGCGTTCATCTGGATCACAAGGATCCGCCCTAAGGAAAACCTCAGGCGAAAACCTTGGATGAGTTGAAATTCTGCTCAGTGACTTCTATTTATAGAGCTTGGATCGCCGACAGCATTTATGGACTGCTCTAATTCTGACATTCGCAGCGCGTTAGTCGTTTTCTAAATCTCTGCTGCTAACAGCGTGGTAGGTGAAATGTCAACATCATCTTTTGATTTTTCCGAGATATGCGTTGATGCGTTTATTCCACCAACCTTGCGTTGATCCCTCTATTATGCGTTATCGTGTAGCTACAATCGTGCAGTGATTGCATTTGCTTAATTACCGCAACTCTACATGATGATCGCAATCGCTTGACGATCGCAACTCCTATGCAATGGACACATGCGGCTAATCACCGCAACACCCATGCATTGATCGTATGCGTTCGCCTTTGCGATGGAGAGTTTATCCGCATGCGATCGTCTATGTGGTAGCCCGGCTTCCGCATTTGCGTCCACTTTCTACGTTAGCTACAAAAATAGACAATTGAACGCATAATAATGCATAATAATGGGTTAGCCAAGATTCTCAATGCTGAACGCCGCAAACTCATTTTCTCATGAATTCCTAACATAATTGCCGCATATTCTACTTAACAGCCTTCATAATTCTAAATAAAAGAACTAAGATGACGTGCATTTTTGCCTGTCATCAGTCGTCAGCCATTGACTATGCGTCCAACTTGCTAAACCACCTGTTGAAGAAGTCTATCCTACGTCCACTGTCGTTGTTCGTTGACAAAAGCCTAGTTTCGCACCCATTGGAGTTGGTAAGTAAAATTAAGAGCCAAGTATGTAATTTAAGAATATTCTAGCCTTAAATGGAATACATTTTGCACTCTAAGCTAATCTTGGATAAATTCAGGACAAGTTAGAAGTTGGAGGAGTTAGGGATCCAAGTAGAGACTAAGAAGGCTCGGAGATAGAGAATCTTTGCCAGTGATTGTGAGTGGTTTATTTTCAAATATTTTGGTGAATATATTACATATGGTATTATAAGTATGATTTCGAAACCTGGCATGATCTTTTTATGTGATTTCCTTGGAATTAATTAGGAATCATTGGTTTTCTATTAGTTTGAGCTCTTGATTTAGATAAATATATTTTTTTCTATGGCTTGTGTGTAAGCATGTTTTATATCAGAACTTATTTACTGTTTCTAAATATTTTCTATAGAAATAATGGTTTGGTTTTAAATATTTGGATTTGGTTTAGAAAATCATATTCATGGTGATTTTGATGAAAATAGATTTCAAACCACTGAGTTGCAAAATATAGTTTTTAAACTGTGTACCCTGTAATAAGGATTCTTGATACTCAAGGACAAATAGAAGGTATATGAGAAATCCATGACTTCCAATACTTAATGACATGAGAAGATATCCAAAAAAACCTAGAACTTACGCGTGCACGTATGAAAATTATCGATGTTGATTGTAGTGGGTTTAGTCTACTTCAACTAAGGTCTTCGACGTTGGGTGTATTGAATTTGCTCTACCTTAACTAAGGTTTAGGGTATGGGATTGATATGGTTTTCGGAACTTGTATGTGGTTTATGTGGATTTTACTTCTAGATATATTTGAAAGAAAATTTGTGATCGATCATGTCTACTCATGTTTTGGAACCTAATTTGATATTTCAATATTCTTCAATTGACACATTGAAAATTGTTTTACAAAAGGTTTTAAAAATAAAAACTTATGTTTATAATAAAATACTACTCATTGGTCTTCCCAGATCATTCTTTCTGTTTTTAGTTTTTCTCCTAAATAGTGAAAGAGAGGAGTTTTGAATGTCGCAAAAGCTTGATCAACAATTCTTGTTGATTTTTCTGTAGTATCTTTGGTCATTTCTTGTAATAACTGAGTAGTTATGAGGTTAAGAGAACCAATTCGTATCCATCCATAATTTAATCACCTTAGATTTTGGACGGTAGAAGATTCATTTTTTTAATTATTATTATTATTAGGATGTCAATCTTTTAACCAATAATAAAATAGACGATATTTCTTTAAAACAAATAGACAATATATATATATATATATATATATATATATTATATTCCAATCAAATGAATAAATACACGAAAGATGAATATTTCAATAGTTATTTATGTTTTGCTCATGTTGGTATGGTTAACCATCCATCTTTATTCTACTACCAACGAATATTTTTTTTTTTTTGGAAAAAATCAATGAATAAAATTTTTTTACATGCCTTTGATATTAAATGTCATAATTTTTTAAAGTAGATTAAATCTTATTTTAGGGAAGAAATACATATACTGATTTTGGTTAAATATCAAAATATGAATGGGTAACATCTCCAAATAGGATGGAACTTTTTTGAAAATTTGGGAGTTGAAATAGACGCATCAAATGTGTCATTCTCAACAAGTTTAGACAAGGGAGGCTGCCATGAATGGGGAACCCGAAATATTTTTCAAGTTTATTTGCACAAAAGAAGAACATGTTCAATCCTCCTTTTTGGAATATGATTCGAGAAATTTTCAAATTTAAGGATGATGTTATCAAGTAAGTATTGCCAATGACAACAAATTATTCAATTAGGTTTCTATAATGCGATTGCCTCTTATTAAACGTTGGATGAGAGAATCAAAAATCTGCATGATTCCCTCCCCGACAAATTTAAACTATTTTTGCAATATCTTTCTCTTAAATTTAGTGGTGTAAAACTATTATCGACCATATTATTGTCGCAGCCTCCTCAAATAATTTCTCGTCAAAAAATTAAACCTCGTATTTCAAAGTAAAAAATTAGACAGTAATCTTGATTCTTTTTTCTATAGTTATCTTGACATTATGCACAGTAAAAATTCAAAAATTGATCCAAACGAAATGTTGGGACAATTTCTCAAGTCAACGGGGTACTCCACAATATTTGAGCAAGCTTATCTTGTGAGTTAACGTGTCATAATATTTTGGGAAATAACATTATAGTCCTAAGTTTGAGTCGTCTAGTATCTGTTTTTTTTTTTTTTCCTCCTAAACTTTATAATATTACAATTTTACTATTGAGTTGTGATTTTAATTTTCATTTGGCCACAAGTTTGAGTATTTGTGTTTTGTTTGCGTTTTAAGTTTTAAGATTAATGTTTCTATTCTTAATTTGAGGTGAGTATACTCACTCTTTTTCATTCATTGCTGTTAAATGTCTATTAAGTAATTTAAAAGAATTAAAGAAATAATAAATAAATTAGTTTTTATTAATATTTCATTAGTATTAATGTCATACCTCCTCCCAGATCTACCTCTTTCACTCGGAAGGAGGTATGAAGACAACAAATACCACCCTTTTGTAATACTTATTGCTCACCTCGACCTGTTTACCTAACAACCTTTAAAACTAAGTGAACAACTTAACTCAAATCTTATTTTATTATAACCAAATTTAATGTTCAAACAAATTAATTTACAAACTCCTGTCCCAACTTTAAACAACCCAAACTCGAAGTTACAGAGACTTATAGAAAGAAAACTAATTGGTCTGAATGTATAAGTTCTAGAGATTCTTTGGCACGAAGACCTTTTTTAGAAAAAGATCTTTTCATCATTTTTCCCTCAAGACATGATTCACGTGGAGGTAAAGAACTATCTTCTAACTTACTTATATGACCGTTTTTAACCAATCTCTCAATCCTATTGAGATTAATGTGACCAAGTCTAAGGTGCCAAAGATAGGTTTTAGGAGAAATTTTTCGTCTTTTATTTTGAGTCTAGCCATTTTAAACATCTCTATATTTAGAATGGCCTTTGCTTCAGTTGGTTTTACTATGTACAAGTTATTTTCAAGTCTTGCAGAACAAATATGAACACCTCTTGAAAAACAAACACTTCATTAAATTCAAAAGATATTTTGTACATGTTTTCTAGCAAATAGGAAATGGAGATTATTTCTTTTCATCTTAGGTACATAACATACATTTAATTACTTCTCCCGTTCCTATCTTGAAAGTCATTTCTTGTTCAGAAAGTTGTTTCCAATAATTAGTTTCCTGTAGAAAAGTGCAAACATGATTAGTGGCGCCCAAATATAATATCCAGGTTAAGTGAGTATTCTCCACTAGACATGTTTCAACTATTAGTAAATCTGATTTACCTTGGTTCGCCTTTTCTGCTTTTTATTCAGCTAAATACTTTGTGCAGTTGGGTTTCCAGTGCCCATCCTCTCCGCATGAAAACATTTCTCTTTGGGAGCTTTATTTTATTTTTCTTTGCAGTGGGATTCTTATTCCCTTTACCCTTCTTCTTCATTAGTACAATTTTATCTTTTGAAGATGAGGGAACGTCTTGAGAAACTTGAGAAACTTTTCTAGGTCGTGAGAAACTTTCCCACTAGACATGTTTCTTTTATCAGCGGGTTTTGTTCCAGACAAAGAACTCTTGAGAAACTTTTTAGGTCGTGAAATAACATTTACTTCACTTTCTTTAAGTTTCATCATATGATAAGTTTGTAGTTCGTTCAACAGTGTTGTCAAATTGTAAGAAATTTTATTCATAACAGCATTGGTCCGGAAAGGTAGATAACTCTTCAAAAGAGATTCTAATATCATACGGACTTGACTAGTTTCATCTATTGTCGCCCATGAGCCTCAACAATATTAAAGTGGACCATCATATCGAGAACATGTTCTCTGACATTGGTACCATCTTTCATGCGTATACTATAAAAATATTTAATGGCTTCATGTCGAACAGAGGATGACGATTGCTCAAACATCTCCTGGAGCGACGCCATTGTCTCACGAGCAGTGGGCATTACTTCATGTTTCTTATTAAGTACATTAGATATACTTGCTAAGATATAAACCCCAGCTTTTTTGTTAGCTCTAACCCACCGAACATAGATGTCTCGAACATTTCTATTCGCTATTGTACTGGGAATCGGAGGATATTCCTCTGTTAACACAAACCTCTGATCATCCACAACTAATATCGTATTTATGTTGGATTTCCAGTTTGAATATCTTTCTCCATTAAACTTATCAGAAGTGAGCAATTGTATAATTGAATTAGACATTGCTGAAAAAATTGAACAAATTCTATTAAATTTAAGCATCTAAATCCAATTTTAACAAAGAAATAAAGTACCTATTTTTCTTTATTTATTTTGCAACGATACTTCAGTGATTCAGAATAGTTGCTACCGTGGAGTAGTAAAAAAAAAACTTTCATTGAAGCAAGACAATCCTAACCAAATCATAATAACCCTTTATTCCTATAGTTCATTTATTTATCATAAAAAAACAATTAGTAATTCTTGTAAGTGTGACCCGCCAATTTCAGATCTTATAGAACAGTATGAATATGCTCCGAGGTGGAAGACAATATCCAAGATAGAACTATAAGATCCTATTCATTTCTGAAGCTTGGGTTGTTCCGAATCCTATGTTACAACCCTCCGTAGGGATCATTGTGGTTAACAACTAGCTAGTGCCACCTAAAACCGACAACAAGTGCTACATAGAAATCTCACAGTTCAAACTAATGGAGGAGATCGTAGGATAATGTTGACACATTTCCTTCATCCGCTTACTATGAACTACTTCCCCCATTCACCTTGTTATTGACAGTAAACACTTTTCGAATGGAGTAATCGTGGTAAAAATTACACGAAGCCGAGCATAGATCTCACGGAGTGCTACATAGAAATCTCACAGTTCAAACTAATGGAGGAGATCGTAGGATAATGTTGACACATTTCCTTCATCCGCTTACTATGAACTACTTCCCCCATTCACCTTGTTATTGACCTATGTAAACACTTTTCGAATGGAGTAATCGTGGTAAAAATGACACGAAGCCGAGCATAGATCTCACGGTGTGAACTCTTGGGGGCGTGAGGGCATCGAATATATTGCTAATCTCCCACTAAGTGTTATGAATGTTTGGGTGTTTATTTACTTAGGTTAAAATGGCTAATCTTTAAAAAACCTAAGTCTATGTGATTTTTATCTAAGTATAACATTTATATATTTGGATACTAACCTATGATGTCTAAGTGTTTAAACTAGTTTTAAACCTCACACTACTCACGCAAGTTTATGAAATCAGTTAACAACGCTCAACATTTCGGTCATAATCCCCAGGTAGAAGATGTTACGTAAACCATCAACTTAAGTACCCCAAGCCTTAGACAAGTTTATGAACCGATTTGAGTTTGTAACCAAATTTTATAAGGTAACAATCTAATTCAACTATTAAAACTAGTTGTTATCCTAAGTGAGCATGTTGTTTATCTTTGTTATGGATTTTAAAGTCTAATTTCATTTTATAACAAACTTATAAAATAAACATGTTTTACCAAACTAACATGCTTCAAAGGCATTCAAAATCAATATAACAATTACATCAATTTTTAACAAACCATAAAACATGCATACTATATATTATAACTAATTATAACATACAATAAGGCATGTAACATGTTTACCTATGGTGGGATTTTAAATCTAAATGGCATACAATATGCTCAAACATGTTTTAATTCAAAATAATATACATCACGTGCATAAAATAATTAAATAATACTAATATGGTTAAAATTTGGCATTAAAAAAAATACTAAATTATTACTAAATTGTATAATAAAACAACTTCAAAATGGGAAGAACCGGTCGAGCCAACCCGAACCACCTGAATCGGACCCAAACGGCTTGAATTGGACCAGTTCAAAGAAGAACCGGTCGAACCGAACTCTTCAACCCGCAAACTGGCCTGGTGGTGCACGAACAAATTTACACTAGGATAAATAGTATCATGTCGCTACATCCCAGCATTGCAATGTTGTTCAACAGTGAGCCCGTGGCATTGCAACACTCGATGAACAAGGTCGCGATGCTCCTACGCAGAAGCCTCAGTTCAGTTTTTGCTGCTCGACCTTGCTTGCTTCAAACTTCAAATTACAGCCTAATTCAGACTCTAATGACTCCAAATAGATTACAAACTTTAGAAAATACATATAAGTTCATCAATCAATAGCCAATTAAAAATTTAGCTCGGAAATCAACGAGTAATCTAAACCATATCAGTCATAAACTCAAACATATTTAGAAATTCACCCATCAAACTCAAATTAACAATAGTTAAGTGCTTAAATCATGTCATGCTACCAATTGAAGGAGAAATATAACATGCAACGGAAGAATTCAAAATCCATAAGCACTCTAGCTACATTTAATTTGAGTTTTAAACATGTTACTCATGATATATTCATAAGAAGGTTTGAACCAAACATTACCTTTGAAGATCTCTTCCACGAATTAAGCAGAATTTTCACAAGTTTGAGCTTGATTGTTCAAGTAGACCACTAACAAGATCTTCTCAACTATGCTCAAGAACGAAAGTGTGGTGGAAACACTCAAATTAAGCTAAACTGAGGATGAACTTGGGTGTTTTTAGTAGGGTTTTTAGTTTTGTAGCAACTCAGGTAAAATTCTCAGCATACTCTCTCAATTCCATGCATGAAACTTCATTTTATAGACTGAATTCATGCAATAAAAGAGGGTTTCATGTAGGGCGGCTCCTACTTAGAATTAATTGAAGATAAAAAATGGATTTGGTGATTAACCACCCAAATGTGGTTAGTGGATTTTCCCAATTTTTGGGAAAAATCCACTTACTCAAATCAATTTCTTTTAAATTGATTTTTTATTTAAACAAAACTATTTTATTTAAAAATTAGTTTTACACCAATTTCATCAATATGATTCAATTTCATATAATTAACATTTAAATCATGATTTAAATATTAATTGATTCTCCAATTTCATTTAATTTTAACTAAATTAAATGTTTTACTTGCATCGTATACAATCAATTGAAAACCCTAAAATCAAATTTGAACATTTCAAATTCTAACCCTAAATTTAAAGTTCATCCAATCAATACTCAATTTATTATTCAAATTTATGAGCTAGTAGAGGGACCTAATGGACCTACAGATCATGAGCTCCAATGATTTCTAATCAATTGGTTAAACTCTTTAAACCAAATTAATTAATATTCGTTAACTATCAAGACACACCACTATAGCTCGATAGTTGCACTCTCCTCACTGTAGGTGTATTTTTATCCATGTTAACTATAATCAGTAAATCGATCCTTCACAAGTCGTTCGTATTTACAGTTAGGTCAAAATTACCGTTTTACCCCTGTAAATGTATATTGTTCCTTAGCTCCCACTGACCCTCTAATGCTGATTCATAATATCACTTATGAATCATGTCCTCTCTATCACGAGAGGGTTGGACCCCGTTTGTTCAAGACCAGGATTCAGCACTTTTTTAACTCGAGTTTTTGAGTGGTACTGCAAAAGCAAAGTTTTCTTTTAGGTAATGACCGCTACTTGGGGGGAAACATTTTGAAAACCATGAGCTAAAAGACCAGTGAGTGATTAACTTTGAAAACACATGTATCATACATTAAACTAATAATAAAAATGAAAGCTTAATTGAAAACATAACTTAGGCAACCATAAAAATTAACATAACACATCCTATCTATATTTGGTCGAACTGTTTTTCAATTAAGAGTGGCTCTTTTGCTCAATTCCCAATACCTATACTTAGCCTCTTACCTGAGAGTGAACCCTCTTGTCCACTCTCTACCTTACTTAACAACATTACTACCTAGCTGAGGGAAGGAGCCCTATTGTCCAACTCTCCTACTACTCTAGGTTAAGGTGTGTCGCCTTTTTCCATCACTTTACCCTATACTAACCTAGGTTAAGGTGTGTCACCTTTGTCCATCAACTTACCTAATCTCTCTCATGGTTTCCTAGGGCTTACCTGTCCTACGTTCACATAGTCTGGATCCTGTAATCAGAATTCATATCTAGGGCTTAACTCCAGTACCTTCACATCTTAGTCCTTCAGTACTGAGCTACTCATACTTTCTAAGGAATATTCTCACCTTTACCAAGACTTAGTTTCATTAGGGGATTCAATCCTAACGCATACTCAGGACCATTGAAGTTCATAACTTAAACATACTTATTAGCATTCTAGATCAACACATAACATTACATTTAAGAGATACGTTATTTTGGAAAACTATTGGAAACTAGTTATCATAAATAGCTTTCAGTAAACTTAGATTACTAAATATTTCATAAAATATTTGCAAAATATTTAAAGGATTTAAAGTCACTCACAGCTCCTCCTAATTACTTTCTCGGGAATTCCTTTAGACAACTCATGGCCCTGTTTCCTTGAATTTCTCCTATTTTCAAAGAAATCCCAAATTATTTATAACTCTTTCAATAATTCCAAATTATTTCAGAATAACCTTAAAAATAGAAATAACTAGCTTACCCTCTTTAAAATAAGCAAAATAGGCCTAACATTCAAAAACCAGCCTTTGGAGGTAATTTTGGCAAATTGACGGGTGTTGGACTGCAAGGTGGGCATGTTAGTGCGTACAAATGGATGGCACTGCTGGGCGGCAGACCTCGTACAAAGGCAGCACTTGGCGTCTGGGCATGCACTTAGTCGATTCCGCACAGGGCTGGGTGGTGAGATGCGTGCAAACGTGTGTTTCGATGGGGTCATGCATGCTGTCAGGCATCCGTCTAGATGTGCGTCTGATGATGGCACGCACAAGCGCTTGGCGAGGACGCTCGACAAGGTTAGGTAGCATGGATACTAGGCACGTGCATACAGGCACAGCGACAGACATATGGGCTATGCAATCAGTTGAGCCCCCTAGCTTGCAATGCAAATTTGTTCTTCTTCAGACTCCAATTAAAACGGCAGCCTGGGGCCTTCTTCTACACTCACTTCTGAGCACTCTCACACTGATTTTACTTAAATGGCACGAGTGGTTCTTAAGAGATGAACGCCCTAACATGCCCTATTTATAGGCGTCCAAACCTCTTCCTAACTTGACACCTCTAGCTTGCAAATTTTCATGCTTTCTTATGCATCCACTACACCTTGTTTAAAGCCTAAGACATCCCTTAATTAGCCACATATCCAAATGAGTTAGCAACACAGCCTTGCTCTCCAAGTTTCCACTTGTCATTGCATCCTTCCAACTACATGGTCGCATGCTTACATGATCACATGGATTGACCATCGCATCACCCTTCTTGTGCCACACTAACCTCAAGTCATCACAAGCCCTTACTTGGCCGCATACTCTTCTCCTAGCATGGCTCACCCTTGGTGCATGCATTCAACTAGGACCATGACCATTGCATCCTTTCCATCTCATACCACCCACAACACCAACTCTACGCCTAGCCAACCTTGCCATATGCACCTGTGAAGCCCTTTCTGACCTCAAATGATCTAGCCATCACATGGTCTTGTTGCATGGCCTCCTAATGTGACCATCTAACCTCAAATGAGCTAGCCATCACATGGTCTTGTTGCATGGCCTCCTAATGTGACCAGCTAACCTCATATGGCCTTGGCACATGATCAAGCTTCGCCACATGCCTTCACCCTTCAACATCAATGCATAGCACACCATCAACGGATGGTAAAGCTTATCAACGCATAGCACACCATCAACACATAGCAAAGCTTATCAATGCATAGCATGGCTCCCATCCATGCCTAGAGAGGCTCGACCACTCCACACTTAACCTCAAATGCCTTAGCCAACACTTTGCATCCACCATGGGTCTTTGCCACGCATAACACCTTGCTACTTGGTGTCTTGGACACATGCTCCACACTAGTGCATGGTGTTTGTAGGCTTCAACCCTTAGTCAAATTTTATCACTTAAAACTTCTCTTTCCCATAATTAATTTAATTAAAAATAAATTAATTAATTGATTTAATATATGTATTTATATATATATATATTAAAACCATATGTTATCTAATATAACATATAATCTATAGTTTATATTATATCACATATAATATAACCTATAATTTCATATTCTTTCATTTAACCAATAGTTTTTAATATGAATCACATTCATATAATTAATATTTAAATCATATTCAAATATTTATCTCCTTTCAAATAAAACTTTATATTTTAATATATCATATACATTGTATTAAAGGACAGTTGCAAATAGTTAGACAAATATTAGACCCAAAGTAAGTAGCAGCAGATATAACATAATATAAAAAAAAAAAAAAAAAAAAAAAATTCTCACAGAAATATGGCCAAATTTAAATAGTCTATCAGTGATAAACCATATTATTGGTAGGAGTCTATCAGTGATAACCCATATCATTGGTAAGAGTCTATCAATGATAGAAGTCTATCGCTGATTGATAACAGGTAGAAATGCACGTTATTACAGCGTAAACAAGTAAAACAATGAGGGAATGTGACGATAAAAATATACAAAATCATGTCCAAAAGCGTTAAACTGAGAAAATTGTGATCGCATGTGCCCATCGCATAAAAGTAGTTAATTTACTTGTTTTATGTAAGAAAAATGTGTTGTCGCAAGTAAAATTGTGATCCAAGGAATTGAGTGTCCACGCGCATTGAAAGACTTCGATCGCAAAGTTATGTGATCGTATGTGCTCACGATACATCAAGGTGAAAGCATAATAAATCATGATGGGATGGGAAGCTGATGACGGTCAAATCCAAATTTAGTTGACAAGCCATTAATGACACACTATAGTAAGTACACTCAACTTTCGGTGACCACTAGTCGGCGCATCAGAGCAGAAGATTTAATGATCGCCCATAATTGCAATCATTAAAGAGAAAAGCTTCTCCACCTTGAGCTCTATAAATATCGAAGGCCACCAGGTTAACAAGTTCGGCAGTTAACAAGATGATCATATACAGAAATAGATAGTCGTTAGTCTGTTCATAGTTATTCTTATACTTGGAAGACAGAGACGAGCAATGAGAAGAAGACGCCGAGAGATCATTCTTGGACAACTCGAAAGACTGCTGGGAAGTGCTACAAAAGGAGAGAGGGCCGACACTTGTGAAAGCAAGGATATTCTTCTGGGCAGAGTTGGAGTGAAAAGTGATAACGAGCAGAAATGCACATTATCATAGTGCTAAGTTCTTAAACAATGTTGGATTGCGTTGATGAAATATGTTAAATTGCGTCCATTAAGCATAAATTCTATAATATTGTGGTTGAATGCGTCCAACGCATTAGAACAGTTGATCTTTATATTTTTGTGCAGAATATACATTAACGCAATGCAAATATTGTGATCATAGGAATTCACTGGTCAAGCGTAACTTCACCGCAAGGTTTTGCGTTGATCATGCTTGTAAACAATCGCCCGAGAAGGATCACCGCAACTTGGTCAGGGCAACATGGTGGACGCATCCGGGTGAAAGGATAATTAAGAATGATGGGACAGAAAGCTTATGACAGTCAGATCCAAATTAAGTTGACAGCCGATAACAGTCCCAAGGTACATTCAGCTTTATCAGTGACAATTATCTAGCGCATCAGTCAAGAATTAAAGTTGTCCCATCTGTACAACCAGAAGAGAGAAGCCGCCTTTCATCATGGATGCTCTATAAATACCAAGGGCATTCTTCAGAGAAGGGGTTGATTGGTTGACAAGTTAACTAGTTGCTTCTGTTCATAATTTCCTTTCCATTTTAAGGCGGAGCAAGAGAAGAGTGGTGGCGTCGGAGATCACCCAGGGCAACTCGAGAGAGAACCTTGGGGCGTAATAGTAGAGAGCGGGCCAACTCTCACGAGAGCAAGATTATCTTTAGAGCACAAGTAGAACAGTGTAAATGCCTGGCAACAAGAAATTGCTACCAGGCTCTTTATTAAACTTGCATTGTTATTTTGTACTTCATCTTCATATCTATTTAATGGAAGTTCTATTTCTACATCTGCTCACTTTCCTAATACGCATAAGTAGCTAAGCTAGTTGATTGGGTTGAGAAGAACTAAGCTAACATGACCTAGGAAGTTTATTGCTTGCGATTATCTTGTTTTATGCTGTGCAAAATACCCTTTAGAGTTACTCGAGAGAGAGTCTAAAGAAAGAACCTAATGTTTCGAGAGAGCTAAGTTAGAATCTGGACTCGAAAGAGCAAGATTAGGCTTGCATAAACAAGAGATAGGGACTTAGAAATAAGCTCTGTTGTCAACTTGCATCACAAGCATCCTAGGAATACGTATGATGATATGTGGTCGCTTTGTTTGTGTATCATCGCATAGACAAGAATTAGAGGTTTATGTGTAGGCCCTATAGACACCTTTGCACATACATTGCATGCATTCTAGTATTAGAAGCCGTAGCATTCACGTCGAGAGGTGGTTTACTATTGTATGCATATTGAACGATAACAAAACATGAACGCATCCTAGGGAGTGTTAGTCAAACCCTTCTCAACCCGTTCACAGCATATTCATCGCATCTCTCGTTTACAAACTCTTTTCAAACTCCGTAGCATTTGTTATTTATTTTTCATCAACGTAAACAACAAACCCAACGATTTATTTATTTAACTGGCTACCGTAAGTCTTCATAAAAATCACCAATGCAAACTATTTTCACAAGTCCCTGTGTTCGACCCTGGACTTACCAGGAAACTCAGAGGAATTTACACTTGAATTTCGCTGGGAAAACTTGTGTGCATAACGCAAATCCATCAACGCATATCATCTATATTTCCACCACATAATTCCATGCATAAAAGACAGTGTAAAAAGTCACGGGAAGTAAGATATTGCTACCAGGCTTTCTGTCCCTACATCCCATTGTTGTTTTGTATTCTGCACATTATTTATAGAAAATGGAATTCTCATCTCAACATATGTTCAATCTCTCCATATTTCACATGAGTAGCTAAATTTTCGAATGGGTTGAGAAGTACTTAGCTAGCATGACCTAAGATTTTCATTTTATGCAATCATCTTGTCTTATGTATGTGTCATTCACCCTTTAGAGATACTTGAGAGAGTAGTCTAAAGAAAAAAATCTAGACTTGAGAAAGTCAGATTAGAATCTAAGTTTGAGAGAGAGATTAGAACCACATAAGCAAGAGATAGAAACTTAGACATAAGTTTTGTTTGCTATTACGCATCGCATGCACCCTAGAAATAGGATATGATAGTATGTGGTCACCTTGTGTATGTATGCATCATTCATCATCACATAGACAAGAATAGAGGCTTAGACATAAGTCCTATCGACATTATCGTATACATCACATGCGTCCTAGAAAAAGGAACTGTGGCATTTACATTGAGAGATGACATGTTGTTGTGTGTGTGTAGCATGATCGCATAACATGAACGCAATCTTAGGAAGTGTTAGCTAAATCCCTTCTCAACCCGTTCATCGCATACTCATTGTAATTCTTGATTCATCAACTCTTTACTCGAATCCGTCGCATAGGATTTTTTTTACTTAAACAAAATACCAACCAACTTATTTGTTTTTGCCACCGCAAAGGAATCAATTTTACTGTCGCATAGTAACTCAGTAGTCCCTGTGTTCGACCCTAGACTTACCAGGAAAACTAGTGAGATTTATACTTGGGTTTTACTAGGAAAACTTACATGTGCAACACATAACTCATCACCGAAAACATACACCATAATCGCATCACATTTACAACGCATCAGTGATAGACTTGTCTATATTTGCAATTTTTTTAAATGATGTTATACACTTGATTATTATATTAACTATTTCTTATATAATTAATTCTCTCTATTAATTTGAACAATTCAATTAATCCAAAATTAATTTGATTCTCATTAATCCCAATAAAGCTAACAAGGGGACCGTACGAACCTATAGATTGAACTCTTTATTAAATTAACCAACTTTCATTAACTGTCGGTCACTCCACTAAAGTTGCACTCTTCGCACTAAAAATATATTTGTATGTCCATTAGATTTGACCAATCGACGGTGCATTAACTCTTCACAAATTGCTCGTAAGTAAAATTGGACAAAAATTACCGTTTTGCTTATATAGTTACATCCAACTCCTTAAGTACCACTAATCCCTCTAATGAACAATAATTTATAGTCCAACTATAATTGAACTCCTCTCGGCCAGAAGAGGGTGTGGCCCCATATTGTTCAAGCCCTAGAATCAGCCCTTAAGGGAGCAATTTCTCTACTTACCTTAACACTAGGAAAGGAGTGAATTTTTTCTTGTGTAGTTGCACTCCCAACTCTCCAATCAAACAGATCCCAAAAATGGTAAGCATATTGAGTTAGGGAAACTGGCCACTCTCAATCATGCAGATCACCGGATGACTTTCATAGCCAGGAGTTCGCAACTCACTTAGGATTCAGGTCAAGTCACCTATGGTTATCTAGGTAAAATGTAAATCTCTTCTAGTAACGGTGTTATATAAAGAGATTATTCGTTTTGTGGTTCAGTCTTATACAAATTCTTTGTATAGAATACTCCTGCTCACATGTCTCCACATGAATCACTAAGATCAAATCATTTGTAGCACTTTACAATAATTACAACATTTACAAAGCAGGCCGTATTCGTAGTGTCACTAGAATAAGGTATTCAGCCTTATCCATCTACTACAGACAGTATAGGTTCACTTAAGTTCAATCCACATGTATGTCTCCACATACATGTTTAAGTTACAATTGATAACCTTGGATCTTAGTTTATTGGTTCTTCTGGGTTAATGCAACTAAATGTCGAAAAAAATACTTCTTATTTTATTAGATAAATAAATTGTTTGTATAATATGAGTACAAACTACATGACCACAAGATTTAGGGTATCAACCCTAAACGAACTCTTAATGAAGAGCATCCATGAGCGCATTCAGATATTTTCGATTTCATCATGACTGAAATACAACACATACATTCCAATAAGCAGTTATGCAAATTAAAACTAATTAACAGCATGATTCGAATAATAAAAATACAAGGGAAAGAGTTCTCATACCAGTTGAATACCCTCTTCAAACGTTGAACTCAGAAGCAGTGGAATACCTTCTATGCGAACTCTATCGCCTAACAAAACGGTCAGCTACGACAGCACGATCATCTACATGAACGGCAGCAACATAAACAATCATGAACAAAAAAGCAGCGGGGACGACACCACCAATTGGAGCCCTTGGTATTCTCGGAGTGAGAATCCAAAGTGTGGTCTTTGGTGAATTTGATAGAAGTCGGAGAAAAGACAAATCGTGTAGAAGAAGCTACACAATCGTGTAAGTTTTACTAAGCGATCGTTTAATAAATGGTAGACGATCGTTTAGAAAACGTGGCACGGTATGCGATCGTTTAGAAAACTAAGCAATCATTTAGGGACGGGGGTGTGATCATTTAGGCACTAATATGCGATTGTTTAGACAATGAGCAACTATCGCATAGGCTCTCAAACAAGGCAATCGTTACGTTTTTACAACGATTGTGAATTTTCGAACATTTTGCACAATGAAACAAATTTTCATTTTATTCTTTGGTTACAATAACCAACTTCAGATTCTCCCACTAATGCACGGCCGAGGAGAGATTTTCGGCCAATAATCATATAATTAACCAATTTAATAATTACTGAATATAATCATATTATATTCTTACCCTATAGTTTGATATCACATATCTACTATAGTAATTTCTCCTCCACTTTATATAAATCATATTTATATCTAATTTTCTCAAAAATTAATGCATCTCATAAATTTAGTCAATTATATCATATATAATTTACCAGTTCAATTATATCATATATAATCGAACTCCCTCTTGTCAATTTGAACATTTCAAACTGACACAAACACTGATTCTCGACTTTATCCAAGCTACCCAGGGGACCTAATGGACCTGTGGCTCGAAGCTCCAACAGTCCGTGAATAGCTAACTA
Organism: Benincasa hispida; assembly: GCF_027475165.1. Taxonomy (NCBI): domain Eukaryota; kingdom Viridiplantae; phylum Streptophyta; class Magnoliopsida; order Cucurbitales; family Cucurbitaceae; genus Benincasa; species Benincasa hispida. The sequence goes on along the minus strand of NC_143482.1, from coordinate 23,848,658 downwards.
AACTCTCTAGCCATGAGATCTACCATCTGTTAACTGTCAGACATTCCACTAAAGACCAACAGCTGAACCATTCTTACCACAGATATATTTATATGTCCATTGGATATAACCAATCATGAATACTATGACCCTTCATAGATGCTCGTAAGTACAGCTGGACCAATTTACCGTTTTGCCCCTATAGTTACATCTCACTCCTTAAGTACCATTGATTCCTCCAATGAACAATACAACATAGTCCAACTATGTGTGAACACCTCTCTGGCCAAGAGAAGATGTGTGGCGCCACATCGTTCAAGCCTTGGAATCAGCCCTTAAAGAAGCTATCTATCTACTTACCTCTGCTTCGGAGAAGGAGTGAATTCCATCTTGTGTAGCTGAGTTCCTAGCTCCCAAATCAGACGAATCCCCAAAATGGTAGGTTTGAATTGGCGACCTAGCCACTCACACCTATACAAATCAAAGGACCGCCCTCAATGGCAAGAGTTCAAAACTCATTCAGGATTGAGGTCATGTTACTTATGGTCATCCTAGTGAAGTGAAGTCTTTGTCATGAATGGTGTTATATAACGAGACGTTAACATTTCGTGGTCAGATCTTATACAAACTCTTTGTATAGGACGCCTCGCTCACATGTCCCCTACATGAATGATCAGGATCAGACCATCTGTGACAAATCACAACACTTGTGACCATTCCATAAAGCGGGCTGTATCCATAGCATTACCAGGATAAGGTTTCCCTCCTATATCCATATACAACAGACCATTTTGGTTATCACTCAAGACATGATCCACTTGTATGTCACGACATACATGCTTAAGTTATATACAGATAACCATGGATTTTATGTTTATTGGTTTGTGGTAAAGCAAATAAAACATACAACTAAGTAAAATCAAGATGTGAAGTAAATATCATATATTATACAACACAAGCATTCGTACAAACTGTTTACAAACTACAGGACACGAGACGTTAGGGCATCAATCCCAACAAACCCAACTGTATTTTGAGTTAGAGATTTGTACGACCTCTTAAAAGATTACATTTAACTTAACTAGCAAGCATGCTTAGGTTAGCACACGGGTCCTTCAGTCAGAACCTAAGTTAGTGGACATGGGTTCATTCAACTAATTTTATATCAAACCATCTTATTTTTCACATATCTTTCATATAATTAAACCAACAAGTGGAAGAAAACAAAATTTTTATCTTAAAGTGCTTTTAAAAGAGTTAAATGAGAGTAGTGGTATCCCATAGAAATAGTTTGGAAAATATCATCAGTGCTTGCTTGTGATTGCTCTTTGCAGTGGACAAAATTTGTACAACAAATTAATACATATGAAGATAATGGTTAATTCCATTCAACAGATTGCTCATTTACTAAAATGGAAGATCATTAGTAATTAATGAAAAGGAAAAGCCATATACATGACGATAATGGTTAATTCCATTCGACAAACAACTCCTTTACTAAAAGTGGAAGATCATTAGCAATTAATGAAAATGCAAAGCCAAGTATGAAATAGAAATAGGTTAATTACAATTTCAACTTCAATTTCTATTAGCTCACAAGTAGATTTATCAATGTTACATCAATTTTCAATAGTTATGCATCATCGAGTAAATTACAACATGCTTTTAAGTTAAAAACAAAAGGAATCGAGTGACATACCTTTGAAGAACCATCCTTCGAGTATTCCCTCAATCAACACCAATCAAACTTTCGAGTAAACTCGATCAAATGCATGAACACAATGAAAAACCAGTGAATAACACGAATTGTCAGATTCTTGAATCCAATCGAGCAACACTTGATCCTTGACCCTCGAACAGCAAACTTGATACTACCAAGAGGCTACCTTGGTATTCTCGATGTGAGAATATAAGATGTGTGGGCTCTGTGTGGATTTGATAAAGGGAAGGTTGAACTATATGATCGAGTAAAGATCAAGTAAGTGAGAGAATAAGAAAATCTATCGTATAGACTTAGTACTCGATCGTTGGGTAACGAGGAACTATCATCTAGCAAACTCAATGCCTCGATTCTTAATCGTTCACTCTCTCAAAGGCTATCGTATAACTATTTTCTTCACCCGATCGAAATGATTTTCACTTTTATGCATCAGTTATTAAAATTGATTATAAACATCCCACTCAAATGGTTAAAGGAGAAAAATTAACTAACCACAAACAATTATCTCATAATTTTTTATTATAAATAAATATAATAATTAATTTATCATATTATATTTATAACCTATAGTTTTAATATCACATCATATGTAATATTTAAACCATATTTTTTTCTCCTTTATAGCATTTAATATAAATCATATTTATATTAATTTCTCCAATTAATATATCTAATACATCAAATTATATCACATATAATTTAATTAATTTAATTATATCATATATAATCAAATTCCCTCTTGTTAATTTGAACACTTCAAACTAACCCAAAAACTTATTCTCAACATGAATCCATTGAGCTACCAAGGAAACCTTATGAACCTGTAGCTTGAAGCTCCAACAGTATGTGAATAATTTACTAAATTCTTTAATCACGATATCCACTATTCGTTAACTGTTGAGCACTCCACTAAAGACCGATAGTTACACTCTTCGCACTTCAGATATATTTCTGTGTCAATCAGATATAACCAATCAATAGTACGATGACCCTTCACAAATCACTCTTAAGTACAATTGGACCAATTTACCTTTTTGCCCCTGTAATTACATCTAACTCCTTAAGTACCACTGATTTCTCTAAAGAACAATACATCATAGTCCCACTATGAGTGAACGCTTGGGCCATGAGAAAGTGTGGTGCCACATTGTTCAAGCCCCAAAATCAGCACTTAAGGGAGCAATTTATCTACTTACCTTTGTTTCAGGGAAGCAGTGAATTCTGTCTTGTGTAGCTGAGTTCCCAGCTCCTCAATCAGACGAATTCCCAAGGTGGTAGGTTTGATTCAGAGATTTGGCCACTCACACCCATGCAAATCAAAGGACCGCCCTCATGTTACCTATGGTCATCCTAGTGAAATAAAAGTCTCTATCATGAATGGCGTTATATAACGAGACTAAACATTTCATGGTCTAGTCTTATACAAACTCCTTTGTATAGGATACCCCACTCGCATGTCTCCACATGAATGACCAGGATCAGATCATTTGTAGTACTTTACAACACTTGTAACATCTACAAAGTGGGCCATATCCGTAGTGTCACCAGGATAAGGTTTCCCTTCTTTATCCATATACTAAAGACCATTTAGGTTATCACTTAATCCATGATCCACTTGTATGTCTCCACATACATGTTTAAATTACAACGATATCTAAGGATCTTAGTTTATTGATTTGTGTTTAATGCAACTAAAATATCTCATATTTCATAGACTGTAGTGAATAAAATATCTCATATTATTACATCACAAATAGTTTGTTCATATAGGTGTTTACAAACTATAGGACCTACGAGATTTAGGGCATCAACCCCAACAATAGGCTTATGGACTTCAGTTAAGAACTGACTAGCAACCCAGTTCCAAATGAAATATTTGGGAGGGCTCAGTTTGTTCTTGGGATTCAGATCTTTCAAGATAGAAAGAACAAAATGCTAGCACTGACTCAGGCATCGTACATTGACAATATGTTGATCAAGTACTCGATGCAGAACTTCAAGAGTGGCCTATTTCCTTTCAGGCATGGAGTTACATTGTCTAAGGAACAGTGTCCTAAGACACCTCAAGAGGTTGAGGAAATGAGACGGGTCCCCTATGCATCTATCATGGGGAGTTTGATGTATGTGATGTTATGTACTAGACTTGACGCTGTGGCGATAGTCAGTAGACATCAATCTAATCCAGGACAGGGTCACTAGACAGCTGTCAAGAACATCCTCAAGTATCTTCGGAGAACAAGGGACTACATGCTTATGTTGTTGGGAATGTCCTAGAACCTGCAGTTCGTAAATTTCGTGTTAAACATTCTATTTATCAATAAAATATTATCGAGTATCTTATTTGATAAAGTTATTGATATTGCATTTTATTATGAAAATCCAATATACATATCCATGGCTATAGTTGAATACGTTAACTATATAGTGACATAAATAGGATCAAGTTAATAGTATATAACCTACATGGTCTATAAGTATATGGATGAAATTGGATATTTCATCCTGGTAACACCATTGGACGCGGCTCATTTTATATAGGTAATACAACTTATGTGATTCACAGATCGTTCATGTAGAGACATGTGAGTGGGGGCATCTTATGCAATGAGTTTGCATAAAGACTAGACCACAAAATAGTCATTTTTTATTTATAACGACCGTTTACTGTTAAAACTAACTATTCCATACTAAAATAATCTAGGGTAGCCCAATCTTAATACTAAGCTAGCTATGAACTCCTATTTATTCGAGATTTTCCTTTGATCTTCATGGGTGATAGTAGTCCAACAACACTACTCAATAAGCCTTCCATTTTGGGGATAAGACCGAATAGATAGCTAGAGACATAGCCTTGCAAGATAGAATTCACTCCTACCCATTTTAAGGTTAGGAGATTGGTTGTTCTCTTAAGAGTTGAATCCCGATCTTGAACAATCAAGACCCCGTCTTCTCATGATGGAGAGGGGCATGATTCATAAGTGATATTATGAATCAATTGTTCATTAAAGGGTTAGTGGAAGCTTAAGGAACAAGATGTATTTACAGGGGTGAAATGGTAATTTTGACCGAACTGTAAATACGAACAACATGTGAAGGATCGACTTACTAATTATGGTTTACCTGGACAGAAATACATCTACAGTGAGGAGAGTGAAACTATCGAGCTATAATGGTATCTTTGATGGTTAACGAAAGTAATTAATTTAGTTTAAAGAATTTAATCAATTGATTACAAATTTATTGGAGCTCATGATTTGTATGTCCAATAGGTCCCTCTACTAGCTCATAAATGGAATAATGAATTGAGTAATTGATTGGATGAATTTTGGATTTAGGGTTATGAATTTGAAATGTTCAAATTCAGTTTTAAGGTTCTCAATTGATTGTATATGATGCAATTAAAACGTTTAATTTAATCGAAATTAAAACGAGATTGGATAATCAATTACTATTTAAATTATGATTTAAATATTGATTATATGAATTTGAATCATATTGTTGGAATTGATGTTTTATTAATATTAAGATATTAAATTAATTAAATCAGTTTTATTTAAATTAATTAATGTTTTAATTAATTATATAAAACTAAATTTTAAATAAAATAGTTTTTTTGAAAAGAAAAATCAATTTAATTGAAATTGATTAAGAGTTAGTGGATTTTTCCCAAAAATTGAAAAAATCCACTAACATTATTTATTGTGTTTTATTACCAAAATCCACCATGAGTTCTTCAATTAATACCAAGTTGGAGCTACCCTACATACAGCTATCTTTTAATGCATGAAGAAAGTCTATATAATGAAGCTTCATGCATGAAATGAGATAGAACTCCGAGTTCTTTATCCAAGTTGCTGTAAAACTAAAACCCTACTACACCATCTCAAGTTCATCCTCATTTTAGCTTGATTCTTTTCCACCACGCATTCCTTCTTGAGCATAGTTGAGAAGATCTTATTGGTGGTCTATCTGAAAAATTCAGCTCAAACTTGTGGAGATTCTGTTGAAATCGTGAAAAGAACTACAAAGGTATTGTCATGTTCAAACCCTCTTATGAAAACCTCATAAGTAGCATGTTTAAAACTCAAACTAAATGCAGTTTAAGCGCTTATTGATTCTAAATTCTTCTATTGCGTGTTATATTACTCCCTCATATGTATGGTTCTAAGGATTTGATCCTTCAAGGATACACAAACTCTGATTTTCAGACTGATAAGGATTCTAGGAAATCCATCTCAGGATCAGTGTTCACTCTTAACAAAGGGGCTGTAGTATGGTGAAGCACCAAGTAGGGGTGCATCGCGGACTCCACCATGGAGCCCGAGTATATAGCAGCTTGTCAAGCTGTTAAGGAGGCCGTTTGGCTCAAAAAGTTCTTAACTGATCTGGAAGTTGTTCCAGACATGTCTAGGCCCATCACCCTATATTGTGATAATAGTGGTGTTGTGGCGAATTCCCGTGAGTCTCAGAGTCATAAGCACGACAAGCACATTATCACACCCCCTCCCAAAGTACTCTTTTATTCAGGAAAAGGACATGATCGTGGTAGTTACTAGCCTCTACTGCCTGCAACCACCACGAAGTCTTTTAATCTAATACCAACTTATTATAAACACTAATAATCTATACATACAACAAACCTCCCAAAGGAATTCTACAAAACTTTATAAACATACGCATACAGCCACAACATTACTTTTACAGGAAATAAAAAGGAAACATCCCAGAAGGCCCAAACATTCCTAAAAAAGCCCTAGTCCCTTTTACAAAATATGTGTACATAAAAAGATTATCAACCTAAATCTTCTTAATAAGTCGAGACTTTTGGTGGCAAGCAGCAGCAGGATCAACCTTGAGGAAACTGACCGCTACCTGAGAAAAGAGAATACAAAAATTTGATGAGCTAACAGCCCAATGAGTGACTATAGAATCATAACGCAACAAGCATAGCAATACTATGAACATGTCAACATACAAATGAGTAAACTCAACAATTGTCCCTAAATATAGCTTTAAGCCATTCTCGGAACGTCATTAAACGTTATTATTTCCTAATTGAGAATGAGCCTAAACGCTTTAGCTCCCAATGTTTACAACCAGCCAAGAGACCCATACCTCGGTCCCCCATTCATAACTGCCTATGTGCACGTGGCCACTCTAAATACTATCATATTCTAGATACTTTCGCTCAGATACCTTCTCAAATTTTTCCTTCAGTATCGAGCTTCTATGATACCTTCTCATATGTCTTTCGGTATCAAATTGGCTGGATACCTTCTCAAAAGTCCTTCGGTATCAAATTGGCCAGGTACTTTCTCAAGTGTCCTTTGGTACCTAATTGGTTGGATACCTTCTCAAAAGTCCATCGGTATCAAATGTGTATTCTGTAAAACACACTAAGTTCCATAGCCTAGTATAACACAAGAGCTATTCCATTGCCACTCATTTACACGAGAATTCATTCTCCCGTAACCTTCCTTTAGAAAGCATATATCAAAATCATAACATAGCTTTTGTAAAGATTACACAACATACCTTGGCCTGTGCTACACACATACAAACCGGGAGACATGCATTAAGTTATTCTTCCACATTTTGTTGCTTGAGGAAGTGTAAATACATCATTAATGTCACTGTGCGTTACTTGATCAGATATGCGTGAATATTAAAAACTTAGAGTTTACTTAGTCACTCACAATTCCTCAGGATCCTACTGGTCTATACGCTTCCCCTAGCTTCTCTTGGCCTGAAAAGATATAACTCCTGATTAAAACTACTTAGAATTCCTAGCTTATCTCAAATAATTTATTTATTAAAAGAACTTCCATCAACACAGACAGCTTCACTGGCGAGATCCCCCTAAGCAATGTTGGTGAGATCCCCTCAAGGATGCTGGTGAGATCCCCACAAGTAACACTAGCGAGATCCCCACAAGCGACACTGGAAAAATCCTCTGGAGCGACACCAGCGATACCCTCTAGAGCGATACCAAGCTTTTCTTGTGAAATTCTTAACGATACTCACCTCAATTCCTAGCGAGATTTCCCCCGAGAGCGATACCCTCCTTACAAAGTCTCACTGTAATTCTCCACGTTGGACTGCTTGCTTGTTCTTCACAAGCAGCTGTCTGTTTATGCCCAATTCCCTGGTACAACTTCAAAAATTCATAACTCAAAATCCAGAGCACTTTTTAAGAAACTTCCTTGTACAAACTTGTTTAGATTTAAGTTAACTTTCTTACTTTAAAACTTCAGCCCAAACTTCTTTATAGTGTTGCTTGGAACTTCCAGGTTTCACCACAGGTCTGGATTAATCCGTGGTTCTGCCTCTTTTGCAAATTCTCCTCCTTTTTTCTTCTCCTCTTGCAATCGTTTTCCAACAGGACCACCTCGAAAACTAGATTCTCCCAGCTTTCAAATGGCACTGAATTTACTAGATTTTCTCTTGTCAATTGTCGAAACCCTGCCTTTGCAGTTTCTCTTCCCTTTTAATCTCTCTGCCGCTTCCTGAATTTAAGGAATAAATTGCCATGTCATCCTCTCTTAGTGCCTCTAGCCAGATAATGATTGAGTTCCTTCATTTAAGATATTTCCTTCCTTTCTTCAAAATCCCTATAAACAACATATTTATCTACTTTAAAATATTATATATATATGTGTGTGTGTGTGTGTGTGTGTGTGTGTGTGTGTGTGTGTAATATAGCACCCCTTTTGGCCAAAACATGCTTATCTAAGGAACCAAAGTTCGGGGTTTACACACATTTAGTGAAAATATCATCTCATCCAAGAGATTGTGTATCGAGGAGACGTGATTTTCATGAAGGTAGCTTCGAAGCACAACATTGCTAATCGTTTATGAAGGCCCTCACGGCTACAGTGTTTAAAGGTCATCTAGAGAGTATGGGTCTATGGGACAGACTACAGTTGGACTAGGGCAAGTGGGATATCTTGTACTGGGTGTTTGTGCCTAGTTTATTACTTTGTGTACTTGTAATATGATTATCTTGTACACCCCACTAGCTTTAGAACAAGTGGGAGATTGTTGGGGTTGATGCCCTAAATCTCGTAGGGTCCTGTAGTTTGTAAACACTTGTATGAACAAACATTTTGTGATTTATAATATATGATATTTTATTCATTTTAGTCTATGAAATATGAGATATTTTAGTTGCATTAACCACAAATCAATAAACTAAGATCCATTGTTATCGTTGTAACTTAAATATGTATGTGGAGACATACAAGTAGATCGTGTTTTAAGTGATAACCTAAATGATCTGTAGTATATGGATAAGGAGGGATACCTTATCTTAGTGACATTACGAGTTGGCCTGCTTTGTAGGTGTTACAAATGTTGTAAAGTGCTATAAATGATTTGATCCTGATCATTCGTGTATTAGATATGCGAGCGAGGATATTCTATACAAAGGAGTTTGTATAAGACTAGACCACGAAATGTTTAGTCTCTTTATATAACGCCATTCATGACAGAGACTTTCATTTCACTAGGATGACCATAGGTAACATGACCTTAATCCTAAGTCAGTTGTGAACTCCTGCCTATGAGGGCAATTCTTTGATTTGCATGGGTGAGAGTGGCTAGATCGTCGATTCAACAAGCCTACAATTTTGGGGATTCGCCTGATTGAGGAGTTGGGAACTCAGCTACACAAGATGGAATTCACTCCTTCCCCGAAGTAGATGGAAGTAGATAAACTGCTCTCTTAAGGGCTGATTTCGGGGCTTGAACAATATGGCGTCTGTTAGGATTGGTGTCCTAATTCTTCTGAAGTCTCGTAGTTTGTAAACTTTGTACACATTGTTATGAATAAAATAAGAGTTATTTTATTTTCATTTACTCATATCCAATAAACAAAGATTCGTGGTCATTGCATGTAAACTTAAGCATGTATATGAGATATACAAGTGGATCATGCATTAAGTAATAACCTAAAAGGTCTATAGTATAAGGATAAAGGAGGGATACCTTATCCTGATGACACTACGGATACGACCCGCTTTGTAGAGGTTTATAAGTATTGTGATCTACTACAAATGGTATGATCCTGACCATTCATGTGGAGACATGCGAGCAAGGGTGTCTTATACAAAAAGTTTGTATAAGACCGGACCACGAGATGGTTCGTCTCTTTATATAACATCGTTGATACTTGAGACTTATATCTCATCTAAAACGATCATAGGTGACATGACCTTAATCCTAAATGTTTGGGAACTTCTGCCTTTGAGAACGGTCCTTTGATTAGTATGGGTGAGAGTGGCCAAATTGCCAACTCAACAAACCTACCCTTTTGGGAATTTCTCTGATTGGGCAACTGAGTACTGAGTTACACAAGATGAAATTCACTCCTTCTCCAAAGTAGGGGTAACTAGATAGATTACTCCCTTAAGGACTGATTCTGAGTCTTGAACATAGTGGCCACATCCTCTCTTTGGAAGAGAGAACTCAGTCATAATAGGACTATGACTTATATTCATTAGAAGAATTAGTGGTACTTAAGGATTTAGATGTGACTACAAGGGTAAAAATTGGCCTAGTTGTCCTTACGAGCGATCTGTGAAAGATTATCGCACTGTTGATTGATTGGTATGGACACAGAAATATATTTGTAGTGAGGAGAGTGCAGCTGTCGTTCTTTAGTGAAGTGCCAAACAGTTAACGAATGGTGGATCCTGTGGCTAAAGAGTTTAGTCAATTATTCACGTATTGTTGGAGCTTCAAGCTACATGTCCATAAGGTCCCCTTGGTAGCTCAATGGATTCAAGTTGACATAGCTTGTACCCATTAAGTACCATAAAATAGAAAAAGAACAATGGTTTGTATGTTTCATAAGATGAAATATTAAAACTGTAGGTTATAAATATAATATGGCAAGTTAGTTTATCATATTTATTTATAATAAATTAATTATTTGATAATTAAATTCTTTTTCTCTAATAACCAATTGAGTGGGAGGTTATTGATGGTTTTATGGTAATCGTAAGATAAAAGAAAAATTGTTTCCTAATTTTAGCTATCAAGTGAAAGAGTTTCACTAAGCGATAGCGAGTAGAGACTAAACGATCGTGTACTTTGACTATACGATAGTTCATTAGCTGATCGTAACTAAATGATCGAGTGGCTTTGTTTATACGATAGGGTGTTATTTACTAAACCATCGACCACAACGTCTATACGATAAACAGCTTCCTATCTCCCACTTGCTCGATCGTCTACATGATTGTTGTCCTCCTTTTTCGTCCTCAAACCAACCAAGATCATATAGATCCCACAACTCCTGGATTCTCGCACCAAGAATACCAAAGTAACCATTGTGGTGGTGTCCTCACTCACTTCGTGAATTGAGTGTTACTCGATTGGTTTCGTGGAGGTTGTTAATTGTGTTCGTCGTGTTGGTGTTGTGTATCGGTCATTGTGTTCGAACGTTGCTATTTTTGGGTGCTTGGAGTCTATAATTGATATCATTAAAGGTATTAGTTTCTTTAAAGGTATGCATACTCTATCCCTTGATATCATCTTAAAGCATGCTGTAATTTCTTGTTGTGCATGACCTGTTAGTTTCCGTTGTAGACTATAATTGATTGTGTTCATTCAAATAGAATTTGGAACGATCCTTTTGTTGCTCATGGAAATCCTCATGTTTGATTTTCTTTCAGTGCCACATCATCTCTTGGCCCGAGAGGGGTTTAGTTATAGTAGGATTAAGATCTATTTTTCATTAGAGGAATCAGTGGTACTTAAGAAGTTAGATGTAACTACAGGGGAAAAATAGTAATTTAGCCCAGCTGTACTTACGAGCGATTTGTGAAGAGTCGTGCTGTTGATTAGTTTTATCCAATGGATACAAAAATATATATGTAGTGCAAAGAGTGCAGCTGTCGGTCTTTAGTGGAGTGTCGAACAGTTAATAGATGGTGGATATCGTGATTAAAGAGTTTAGTTAGTTATTCATGTACCATTGGAGCTTCAAATAACAAGTCCATAAGGTCCCCTTGGTCGCTCAATGGATTCAAGTTAAGAATTAGTTTTTGGGTTAGTTTGAAATGTTTAAATGAACAAGAGGGAATTTGATTATATATGATATAATTTAATTAATTCAACTATATATGATATAATTGATATGATATATTTGATACATTATTATTTGATTGGAGGAATTTAATATAAATATGATTTATATTAAAATCCATAAAATAGAAAAAGAACTATGGTTTATATATTGTATATGATGCAATATTAAAACTATAGGTTATAAATATAATATGATAAGTTAGTTATTGTATTTATTTATATTTTATTAATTATATGATAATTAAAATTTCTTTTTCTCAATAACCGACCTTAGTGGGTGGTTATATAGTTTTATGGCAAATTGAGATAAAAGGAAATTTCATTTCAAAATCTCAGTTGACTGCACCATTAACTATCGAGTGACTAAACGATAGGATCGAGTTTACTATGCGATAGTAATCTTTTCTAAACGATCGAGTATCGAGTCTATGCGATAGCCTTCCATCTGCTACACGATTGTGTCATCATATACTCGATCGTTATCCTCCTTCACTCTAATCCTTCTCTTAATATAAAATAAGCCAGAGTCCACCACTCTTGGATTCTCACACCAAAAATACCAAGGTAATCTAGTGGTTGTGTCTAGATCTATTCAAGAATCGAGTTGATACTCATTGTTGGTGTTCGAGGGAGTTCGAGTTCTTGTTCGTTACGTTTGAGTTTGATTGAGGGATACACTTGAAGAAAGGTTCCTGAAAGCTATTGTTTCTCTCATCCTTTGTATTTAATTCAAAACATGTTGTAATTTATTATTAATGCATAATCTGTTTAGTATGACTGGGAATGTATATCTTCTTTCACAATAGAGTTTGGGACGATCCGCTTCCGCTCATAGGTCCTCTATAATTAGAGTTCCTTCAGGGGATGGATAAAAGATAAATATCCCCTTGTTTGGTACAAGTTTGGTCGCTTCGACATGGGATAAACTATTCCCATGCATCCATTATGCCCATGAATAATTCTCATTCAAAAAGGTGGATTTTCTTCATTCCCACTATCTCTCACCTTATAATACATTTATTTATTCTTTTATTTTATATATTATGAAAACTTAATTATTTTAAATTATTTATTATATGAAAATTAAATTACTATTTTATAAAATTATATTAAATCTTAAATAATAGTGTATGAATTTAACTACTACATAAATTATAATATATATATATATATACTTTATTTTTCTATAAAGAACCGATGCAATAAAACTATCAATAATTAATTAATTATATTTGTAGTTAGTTAATGTTCATTATAATTAATATAATATGAATTTATTTTGTTTAATACCTTTAATTAGTTTATCATTGATTACTTAGACATTTGTTTTATTATTTAATACATCATAATTATATAAATTCAATGAATTGATCCCATCAAATTATGTAACCCAATAACTTTATTTATAAATTACTCATGTTACAAATATTTATAATTAATAATTTAATTAATATTAACATTTGATTGTTAAATAATTAATTTTTTTCAAAATTTTGAATTGAATTCATTGTTTATCAATTAATCTATTGAAATTTTATAAAATTTTCATGATGAATTTTACAATTAAATACAAAAATTTATTCCCAAAAAATCCGGATAACATCCCCATGACACAATCAAACACAATCATCATTGATTCCCATCAATCTTATTCTCAGGCATCCTTAATTTTTGGACATTTATAAAACCTTAATCCAAACGACCCTAAGGCTTTCAAAATCCATTTTGAATGGTTGTCAAATACTTGTATTTCTTTCAAAATGGCTTATTCTTTAAATTAAATACTTAAAAAAGTATTCCAAACATACCTTAAGTAATATTTGAAAAAATTATGTGATTCTCGATCCTTATCCTGGTTGAGATTCACTGAGAAAGCCTAAAAGAATCGACCGTTTAAATATATGTTGAAAATGTTTTTTTTATATAAATCTCAGTAGTCGATCTCGATCGAAAAACATAAAAAAAAAAAAAAAAAAAATTATTTCAACAAGTTTTCAAAAAGAGTAATAGTTTTAAAAAATGCAAAGTTACGGATGCAATTTATGACTAAAACAAGCATAATTTTCAAAAATAAAAAAATCAAATAGTTATCAAATGGCCTTAATTTTTTGTTTTTATTTTTTTTCTTTTTCTTTTTGCGAATTAGTTAGTTATCTTACCTTTTCAGTGAGCCTTTTAGTTGAGACCTCTTTTTTATATATTTTTTTATTTGGATAAATTTAAAAATAGTTAGGCAAAAAGTTATCTTTTAATAGAGTTGGGCAAAAAGTAAATGCACTAAATTGTATTTATTACTTTTATAATTCATATTTGTATTTAATTAATACACACCAAATAAGTGTTTTAACTATTTATAAGCTGAACTATAACCTTCACTTTACATAGTTAGATTATGAGACCCTCCAAACGAAATGAAAGAACATATTTTAGGTTAAATACACCAAATATACTATTCATATACCAATTATATTAGTGATCGTACATTTGTTATTATTCGTGATTTAATTTGAATTTTTATTCATTTTTTTATAAAATTAATTTATGTCACATTATAATCAACTTAATATTGATTCAATTCATCAGGTTGGGAACCATTTTAAATATACATTGATAAATTATTGATACATTAATGTTACACACTTAAAATTAAATTTTGAACCAATTTCGATCTACTCCTTATTATATAATAGAATAAATATGATTTTAAGAAATATTGATAATAAATTCAATTTTTTCTAAGATGATAATTTGGAAACCACATTTTTAATGGTCCTAATATGAATGAATTTAGAATGATTGCTCATATTTTAGTAATACATCAATCATATATTTGAAATGAATATTAATATACTATTAAATAAATAATTCATGTACCAAATTAAAGGGTGCGAGTTCAATTAAATTTTCAATGTGTGAATCCCAATCGACAACTTCTATTCAAACTCGACTACTTGTCGTTTCAAAGGAATTTCGACAATTGGATCACAACACAATTTCAATTTTAAATATAGAAATAAAAATGTATTTATACTAAATGTTTTTGTAATTTTTTATATTTTGTTTATTTTACACCCTTAACCCCACCCAACCCAACCCATGTATATTTTTAGTATCTAAAATTAGTTATTTTTTGAAATTATCAGATTCAATGATCGATCATCCAATGAAATCAAAAATTCTGAAGATTAATCATCCAAAAAGATCGTCAAACTCAAAGGATGATTATCTAAGAAGATCAAGTCCATGATAAGAATTTGAGACTATATAACACTTATACAATAAATCAAGAAAATCGAGTTCATTTCCACGAATTAAATTTTCTTGTCAAAATCTAGTACGAACACAATAATGATTAATTATTTTTACTTCTACTAATTAACTAATTAGGTTAAAAGTATAAAGCATGAAACCTGATGGACCAAATTGAATCAAAACTGAAACTTCAAAAGTAAAAGTGATAGGGGTGTACATGGGTTGGGTTGGGTGGGGTTAAGGGTGTATTTTGGACCAACCCGAAAATTCGAATTGGTTGGGTTGGCAACCCAAAGAACCCAAATAAAGTTACCCAACCCAACTCAACCCTTACAATTCGAGTTGGGTTGGGTTGTTGGTTATAATTTATTTTTTTCTTTTTAATAAAAAATATATAAATTTATATACAAAACATGACTAATAACTAAAATCTCATAAAATTCAAATGCTAAATACCAAGTATCTAAGATATTTATTGCAAATTTCAAATAAAGAAAAATATCATAACAATTTTAAAAGAAAAATATTTAAAATTCATAAATTAATCAATACAAAGTAATCAAATCTTAAACAAAGAGAAATATATATATTATATTTTATTTATATATATATACATAATTTGGGTTGGGTTGGATTATTCCAAATTTTTTTTAGCCAACCCAACAAAAATAGAAAAAGTTTAATCCAATCTAACCCAACCCAGAAACAAAACTAATCCATCCCAACCCAACTCTTATATTTTGGGTTAGATAGTCTGAGTTATTTAGGTTGTCGGTTTATTTGAACACCTCTAAAAACGGGTAACATCGACTAAAATTTTAGAAGTCAAATTCAAAACTTAAGAACTAAAAAGTATATCTTACTTACAATCTATATACTAAATAAAAACTATACAAAAAATTTAAAGACCAATTCCAAGAAAGGAAAAAGGAACTTTCCCATCCCTTCTAAGATTGATTTTCATATATTATGAATTCGGTGATATGTACCTTATAAATAGTAATAACTGTTTTTGAATATCCACCATATCCACCATAGATAGGGAACGAAAGTTTGGTTAGCTTTCTTTCAACTTTTCTCTTCTCTTCCTTTTCTTTCTTCCATATCTTCTTTACAATTCTCTCTTCTTCCTTTCGCTTCGAAAGCATCGATCTAGTTAAGTTGAAGAAAGATCAAGAAAAGAAAGTGATGAAGGTAGCAGTGGTCGGAGGAGGAATCAACGGTCTGATTTCGGCTTATGTTTTGAGAAATGCTGGAGTAGAAGTAGTGTTGTTTGAGAAGGAAGAGTACTTAGGCAACCATTCTAAAATGATCAAATTTAATGACATTGATTTGGACCTTGGCTTCAATCTCTTCAATCCAGTAATCCATTTGTTTTTTCAATGAATACAATCTTGTTTAGTAACTATCTTGTTTTAGTTTTATAATTTGTTTCGTTTTAATACAATCTTGTTTTAGTTTGACAAATACTAATTATAGACAAATTTAAAAATTTGTCTATAATTAGTATTTGAATCAATCTTGTTTTCAAAATTGACATATAATTAAATAAATTTTTTTTTTTAATACAATCAATGAATACAATCTTGTTTAGTAACGATCTTGTTTTAGTTTTAAATCAATCTTGTTGTTTAGTAAGTGATTTGTTTTTTTAAAACTTTCAATGAATACAATCTTGTCTATAATTAGTTTTAATTATAGTTTTCAAAATTGACAAATTTGGTCGTCGTTTACATTAATTATGTTGTGGATAGTCATTAATTTTTGTCAAATTTGGGATGATAGTGGTATGAGTCGACAAAAATTATTAAAGATTGTATAAAAAAAGAATAGTAAAGATATAAGTGATTGTTTGAGTAGGTAACAAATTTTTTGAATTAGTAAAAAATTTATTAGATTGAAAGTTGAAAACATATTAGACATCGATGATAAACATTCATTGATTTTTAATTTGATTTATTTAAAATTATTTTTATACTTCACATTTTTGTTATTTTACTCCTTAAAATTATTGATATTATAAAATTTTCTTTTTTTTTCATATTTTTTAAAAGTATACTTAAAAACATTAAAAAAAAAATAATTATATACGCATACATATTTGAATTGGTACAATGACAAATCCATTGAGTTGAATCTGATGCAAACATGATTTAAATGGACCTAGTCATCTTCAAAATAGCAAATCATAGGCAATCCAATAAATAAATGGACTAAGTTAGATCGAGCGGATCAAATTTAGTAGAACTTCCTTATGCTGAATTTGGACCTAGAACTTCAGAACTATTGACGATGTTGAACTAATAAATAGAAAAGAAAAAAGAACAAAAATGGATTAAATTAAGAGTAATGCTATTACAACTTTATATCTTCGAGTTTTCAAACTCAACAACTTTACATCTGAAGTTTGCATTTGTTTCTATTTAGTCATGCTGATAATTTTTTAATTTTTTTATTTCAATTGAAAAATTACCTCTTCCTTATTTTTTTAGAAATATTTTTATTTTTTAAACTTGAAATAGATACTTATTTTCTCTCCTTTTACTCTCCCCTCTAATTTTTCCCTCTAATCATTCTTTCTTCCTTTGTTCCTATCTTTATGATTTGAAAAAAAGAAATGAAGAGAGAAATAAGTGTCTGTCATTGATTAATGATAATTTTTAAAAAAAATAAGTGCCACAACAACTTTTCGTTAATAATT
This sequence comes from Benincasa hispida, assembly GCF_027475165.1. Classification (NCBI taxonomy): domain Eukaryota; kingdom Viridiplantae; phylum Streptophyta; class Magnoliopsida; order Cucurbitales; family Cucurbitaceae; genus Benincasa; species Benincasa hispida. The sequence continues at coordinate 23,830,914 of NC_143482.1, read as the reverse complement.
AATGAAAAATTAATAATGGGATTAAGAATACTATCAAATGAAAATCTTAAACATAAAATTGTTATATCCAAAAATTTAAGGTCCATTTGAGAACATAAACATTTTTTGTTTTTGTGTTTTTTAAATTAGAAACGATAACATGTTTGATAGCTATTTTTGTTTTTTATTTCTTGAAGAAGAGAGATAGAAACATAAACTTATAGGATAGTTATTTCTTGTTTATTTGTTTCTAGTTTTTTTTAAAAAATAAACTTTTTCTCTTATTTTATAGTTTAAATATGATCCAATTGTGTAAAATAAAAAAATAACATTCATTAAAATATTATAAAAATAGTTATAAAATTGGAGGATTTTCAAAAATAGAAAAATAAGGAAAATTATTTACACAAAATAGCAAAATTTCAATCTTCTTCAGTGTCTATTATTGTTTTTTTACTATTTCTGTAAATAGTTTAACAATTTTTTTCTGAAAAAAATTACCTATAAAAATTTACATTATCAAATACATATAAGTCTCGATGCAAAATTAAGAACAAGAATGTTTACTATTGAAGTTCTTACATTGGATGAACTTCACTAATAAAGTTTTTACGTTTATCGATGAAGTTCATGTTCCATCTTTTTCTATCTTTCCCTCTAATATTTCTTAACTCTAAACTAAACAGCTTTCTACTTCAAACATAAACTTCATAACTCCAATAAACTAATTTCAAACTTCAAAACTCAACTTAATACTCTAAACAATGCTCAAGTTCGTATAGTTGACTTCCATCTTTATCCTTTACTATCCATGTTTTTTTTTTGGAAAATAATCCATGAATAAATTCTTTATATTTTAAAAACATTTAATATTAAATATCATAATTTTTTTTAGAAGATTACATGTATGATCTTATGAGCAAAATAGATTATATAATGATTTTGGTTAAACATCAAAATATGACCAGGTAACATCTCCAAATATGATGGAACTTTTTGAAAATTTGGGAGTCGAAATGGAAACATCAAATATGTCTTTCTCAGTGAGTTTAGACAAAGGACGAGGCTATGAATGGGGCACCCGAAATGATCTTTCAAGTCTATTTGCACAAATGAATAACATCTTCAATCCATATTTTTGGAAAATGATTCGAGAAGTTATCAAATTTAAGGACGATGTTATCAAGTAAGTATTGCCAATGACAACAAATTATTCAATTAGATCGCTACAATGTGATTGCCTCTTATTAACGGTTGGATGAGAGAAAAAAAAAAAACCTACATGATTCCCGATTCATAATCATTTTATAAGAATGTAGAATATTTTTGTAATTTATTTCTCTTAAATTTAATGGTGTAAAATTATCGACCATATTACTGTTCACAACCTCCTCAAATAATTTCTCTTTAGAAAATTAAATCTCACATTTCAAAGTAACTAATTAGATACTAATCTCGATTATTTTGTGTACAGTTATCTTGATGTTATGGACAATAAAAAGTCAGAAATTGATCCAAATGAAACATTGGGACAATTTCTCAAATCAAGGGGGTACTCCAAAACATTTGAGCAAGCTTATGTTGTGAGTTAAATTCTCATAATATTTTGGGAAAATAGATTCTATAGTCCTAAGTTTTGAGTCGAGTATCTATTTCGTTTATTGAAATTTTATAACGTTACAATTTCACTATTGAGTTTTGAGTTTAATTTTCATTTAGCCAAATATTACATTTTTATCCCTGAGTATTTAGGATCAAAAAATGCTTTTTTTTTTCCCTTGTAATTTTTTTTGTTATTTCTTATCAATTTCATATGACAATGTTTTTAAGTCTTTAGTAGGTTAGGATATTAATGTTTCTTATGTTTTTGTAGGCTCCAATTTTATGTTCAATTTGGTCATGTTCCTCAGCCAAAGTTCTCAACTTTTCAGCCTTCTTAGTTCTTTCATTTCTTCAAAATCATTACTTACTTCAGGTTAATTATTCTCTTTTTCATCACCTTTTGTACCTTTCTAGAATTTAGTTTATAAACATTGGCATTATTTTAATAAATTTTCAAATTTCTTGTTCTTTCTTAAAGCTATTTGGAGAACCACAATGGATTACTATCAAACAACATTCACAATCTTATGTAAAGAAGGTGATCCTTGAAACTATATATGGGGAAGAAATATTTCTTTTAATTTTATTTTCTATTATTATTATTGTTTTCGGATTAAGATGTTATTTTGGTCCCTACACTTTGAAACGTTTAATTTCATTTTAATCATTGTACTTTTAATGGTCTATATTTATTGCTTAATACTTCTAATAAATCTCAAATTCATCCCCTCTTCTTTTGTTTGTTGTTGATTCTTAAAATTAAAATATATATTATATAGATTCCTTGATGTTTTTAACGTTCTCAACATGCTCCTTCATATTGGTACCTCTCCGTGGGTTCACCATTATGATAGAATCCGAATATAAAAGATAACGGAAATATAAGATAAACCAAGTGCTCGAGGTATTTGGACCCTCCCAATCTTGAGATAACTCTCAAACTCTAATTCATATGCCAAATATTGCTTATCCTCTTCTCTACCACTCTATTTATAACCAACTTCCGAGCTAATTACTAATATACTCTTAATATTCTTCTAATACTAATCCTATCACATTCTTAGGTCGAATCCTTTTTTTTTTTTTTTTTTGGATCGTATTGCCCATAATTTGGATTTCATGACCTCTGATACCATATTATATATAATATAAGGTTCCATCTTAAAACTAAAGCGATAGGAGAAATAGCTTAGGTATCTTATTAATATTGTGAGATCTCTTTGAAGATCCTCAACAGTATCAATGTTCTCTTTATAAATTTTGAAAATATGAATACATGGTATTCTCTTAGTGCATGATAATTATTATTATTGTTCAACCAGTTTCGATAAAAATTAACTTCGAAAAACTACAAATACACGATTTCTTGAAAGTACAAACACTAAATTAAAATTTATTTGAAGTAAGAGAGGCTAATTTAGACAACTAAAAGTAAGCAGACTAAAATGAAATATAATTTAGAATATAAAGATCAAAATGATATTTTAATAAAAATTTTATTTTGATACATAAAACTAATGCAACAATCCGTGAATATTAATCCAATGCTATTTCTATGAAGAAAATTCATGTGAATCCCGAAGTTATACCATTTGTGCAGCTCATTGAAGTGTCCCATCGCAAGTTACCACGTAGAAAACTTTTCTTATTTAAAAAAATATATTTTTTTCAATTTTTTCTTTGTTAATGTAATGGATGCATGAACATGGGTGCAACTTGGACTACACTTAAAGTATTATTCATTTTTCTATTAATATCTTTATTTTCTTTTTTTTTATTATTATTTTATTATTAAAAAAAAATCAGATCCAAGAAGTCCTTAAGAGTAGAGGTTGTGAAATAAGAATTGGTTCTAAAGTTGATTCCATCTCAACAAGCAATGAAGGTGAGTGATTTATTATATAAAAGATGTTGATTCATATATATTATATTTTTTTTGTTTATTATTTGTAATTAATTGAATCCTATATAATATATAGTATTGATTTTTAATATTTTACAAAATGTTTAATAGGGTGCATTGTAAGTTATGGCCATGGTTATTCTCAAGAAATATATGATGCATGTATAATAGCAACTCATGCTCCTGAGACTTTAAGAATATTGGGGAAACAAGCAACACCAGATGAATTGAAAGTTCTTGCTGCCTTTCAATATGTTTATAGGTACAGTTATTATTTCTTTTTGAGTTAGGTGATAAAGAGATTTTCGGTGGTCAAAATATAATAAAATTCAAAGTTTAAGGACCAAAACAGGTGGTTGAAAATCTAGAGTTTCAATTTTGAATTGGATGGTGAAGCGATTTTCTATAGGAGATCAAAAGTCATTTTTAGCTCAAGATTTTGGTCGTCACTATTTTAGCGCATTGGTTGTTGATATTTTACTTCACCTTCATTTTATTCAATTCATGCTATATGCAATTTCATCCTTAAAAAATAATAGAATATTAATAACTGGGATCGAACTTTTTAAAAGTTCAGGGATTAAAATCAACATTTTTAAAAATTTAGGGACTAAAATAGAACAATATTAAAGTTTAAGGACCAAAATAGGATTTAAACTTTTTTTTTTTTACTTTTATATAATGTAATGTCTCTTTGCTTTTATAACATTAAAGGATATCCAATCATGATTAAACTATTAACAAACTATAGGGAGTTAATTGATCAAATTGGATATAATTGTAACAAATTACAAAATTTAGAAGGTGATTAATCAAATTAAAAGTATTTAACAAACTCTAGAATTAACTAATGGTTTCACAATTTTTCCTTTTTAAATCGATAATCTAGTAATTTCGTGAGTGTTTTATTTGGATTGACTTAAAAAGAAATTTTTTTTTAAAAAAAATTCATTTTTATTTAAACACGTCTAGAGAGGTCCTGAGGAGAGAATGTTAGATTATATATAATTAAATTTACCTTTATCCATTAACTTAAGTATTTAGGTCCATTTGTGATTTAAGATATATATATATATATTTCATAATGTTGAATGCAGTGACATTTATCTTCATGGCGACAAAGATTTCATGCCTCAAAATCCAAAAATATGGAGTGCATGGAACTTCCTTGGAAATACAAACAATAAAGTTTATTTAACTTATTGGCTCAATGTACTTCTGGTTAGTAATTACACAATTTGTTCTACAATTTAAAATATTTAGAAAATTTATTTATTTATTTTTATGTCTAGATTTTGGATTTAATTTTTATTTGGTCCTTACTTTGGTTACAAAATGTTATACGTTTAGTTAAGTTTCGAGTTTGGTTTCAGTTTATTCAGAAGGTTTCAAAATATTCTAATCTCATCTTTAAGAATTGAGTTTTGTTTTAATTTGATCACTAGGTTTCCATATTTACATTTTTAACATCAATTTTTTTTTACTAAATACTCAGTTTTCATTTTTAGAATAAATATTTAGTATTTGATTTAAAAGATTAAAAAGAATTATAATTAATTAAGTTTCACTAATTTTCATCTCTATGAAAATTAAATTTAAATTTTCATTTTATAATTAATTTAAGTCAAGTAATAGACATTAACATGCAATGAGGGAAAGTGAGTATATTTAATGAAAAATCAAAGTAAAAAACGTAAAACTTGAACCATGTGACCAAATTGAAACATAACTCAAATTTCAAATGTAAAATTGTAACATTTTAAAACTTAGTGACTAAATAAAAATAAATTTCAAATTTTAAAAATTAAATGTGTAGCGTTTTGAAATTTAGTGATCAAATAGAAATTTAGGGACTGAAATGATATTTTTCCCTAAAATATTTTATGATGAGTAAAAACTACTATTTTTTACTTTGATTTTTATTTGGACAAAAAGCAGAATCTTGGGGAGACAAGTCTTCCATTTCTTGCAACTCTTAATCCAGAAGAACAGCCAAAAGATATATTGTTTAAATGGTCAACTGGCCATTCAATTCCAACAGTTGATGCTTTCAAAGCTTTAAATGAGCTTCATACCATCCAAGGGAAGAGAAAACTTTGGTTTTGTGGAGCATATCAAGGTATGTAATTCAAGAATTCGAACCACAAACCTTTTAGTCATTAACATATTTGGATGCCGATTGAATTATACTCACTTTGGTAGCCTTCTTGCTTTAACTTTAAAAAAAAAAAGTTACTTTGTTTTTGTCTTCAATTTTTCATTTGGAGAAAAACATATATATTTGGTGTTGTTTGATAACGTTTCTATTTCTAGTTTCTAATTTTTAATATTTATTGTACATTTTAAAAAGTAAAAATGGATCAAATAATACTTTTTTTTTAATTTGGACAAATGGTAAAAGAAAATAAGAAACGAGAATGTTAAAAGTGTATAATCCGTCAGCTTAAGTTTTTTAGTCAATCGATGATTCGATAGAGAAGAATTCAAAACTAAAAACAAGAAAATAGAAACAACATTGCCCAACTCAACATCTAAATTTCCATTAAACTTCAATTTCTTTGAAGCTTTGTTCTAGCATGGCATGTGTTGATTATGTGCTGCCTTTTCTTTAGGTTATGGCTCCCTTGAGGATGGGGTTAAGGTAAATGATATGAATTTTTCTTCCCAAGGTTTCCAATTAATTCTTTAAATTTCCATTTTAATTTAATTAAAAAATATATACCTGTTTAATAACCATTTGATTTTTGAAAACTAAGTTTATTTTCCATCAATTTCTTCTTACGATATTCTTCATCTTTTTTTAGTAAAAGAATTGAATTATTAACCAAATTTCAACCATAAAAACAAGTTCTTAAATGGGCTGTTTTTAAAATATATAAAAATGAACCAAAATATAGCAGAATTTTATAACTATCAATAATAGATGTTGGTAGACACCGATAGACTTCTATAGATAGTTATAAAATTTTGTTACATCTTGTAAATATTTTCAATAATTTTACCAATTTGAAATAATTTTCCCTTCATAAAAACTACTTTTTCTAGTTTTCAAATTTTGGTTTGGTTATTAAAAAAAACATTAATAGAAAGTAGATATAAAACAAGAAATTTAAACGTACGATGAAAATGGAAAGTTCGTAGAATTAATTAAACAAAAAAAAAAAGTAGATAATTACCAGACAGGGCTTTAGTAACACGTAAATGTTGCAGGCATGTATCAATGCAACCCACAATGTTTTGGGAAAAAGTTTCAGTGTTTTGAACAATCCAAAATGTATGGTACCTTCTCTAACAGAAAGAGGAGCACGACTTTTCGTCACAAAATTTCTTTGCCGATACATATCTATTGGATCATTAACGTGAGTCCCCCATGATACTACATTCATGCCTTTTTTTTTTTTTTAATTACTTTATTTTGTTAAGTTAAATTCTCGTTTACCTAATTTAAATCAATGAGAATGTTATTCCTAGTTGTTGTTTACTATAGTTCTCTCTCTTTATAGTGCATCATGAGAACTCATACTAGCTTATAATTTAATGGTTTAAATGGTATTTTGGTCTCTGTATTTTTTATTATTGATTCATTTTAGTCACTGTATTTTCAAAGTGTTCATTTTAATCCCTATGTTTTCAACTTTTCTTGTCCATTTTCGTCTCTATACTTTTATTATGTTCATTTTGATCCTTGTATACTTTCAATTTTAATTCATCTTGATCCTTGAACATTAAAAAAATGATCATTTTGATCCTTTAAAAATGAAATGAAAATGAAAGGACCAAAATTATCACTTTTTAAAAGTGTAAGGATAAAAATGAACCAAAATTAAAAGTATAAGGACCAAAATGAACATTTTGAAAGTATATGAACCGTAATGAACAAAAGTTAAAAGTATAGCAACCAAAATGAACATTTTGAAAATACCATAACCAAAATTAACCGAAACCAAAAGTACAGAATAAAAGTAGTATTTAAACCTAATTTAATTGTTGGTATATCAAGAAAAATCCTAATTATTCAAAAAGTTTTTAGAAGACAATTTTGGGCCATTGGATCTTACACTTTCTCCAAGACCGATTTGTGACCCTTAGATCTTTCACATCTCTCTAAAACAATTTGAGTCATTGGATCCTTCACATCTATAAGGACAAATTGGAACCATTGGATTTGCTTGATGATGAACTATCTTTAGGCTTTAAATAGGAGGGGACCCATGGTTACCAATCCATTCAAAAAAATTTCAACAAGTAAGTGAGATAAAAATAAAGAGAATTTCTTCTTGTAAGAGAGTTTGGTGTTCTTAAGAGAGAAAGTTTATAACTACTGTTTTTATAGTGGCTAATTATTCTATCCTTTCCCGTGGTTTTTAAGTTGATTTATTTAGGAGTTTTCCACGTAAAGTCATTGTGTGCTATTCTCTCATTTCTTCTTCTTCGTTATTATTATTTTCAATTTACTTTAGTTACGATCCTACTACTCTATTCGATCACAATCCTTTTCTTAGCATTAATTTTATGACACAGTATAATGGAAGAAGGGGGAAAAATATTTACCTTCAAGGGAATAATAAGTGACAACTTGCCCCAAAAGGTTGTCTTAAGAGTTCACACCCCTCAATTTTATTGGAAGGTATTTAACTTAAACTATTTTATTATTAATTATAGTTGTTTGATGTATATATTTAAAAAAAAAAATGTGTAGATACAAAATAGGATAAAAATTTATTATCTCTCAAATTCTACTCAATATCAATGATATATACCATTTTTTTTTTTTCAGATAATGACACAAGCTGACTTAGGTCTTGCAGATGCATATATTAATGGAGACTTTTCATTTATGGATAAAAATGAAGGTCTTCTTAATCTTATTTTGGTGAGCTTAATTTAGTTTAATTATTTTCAGCCATTTAAACATTATTTCTTCTCAATGATGTTAAGTGATCTAAATAGACTCTTTCATATATACTTAATTAACTTCTCTTTTGCATGCAGGTTCTCATAGCTAATAAAGATACAAATGCTTCTATTGCAAAACTTAAAAAAAGAAGGTAAATGTTTTAGAGACAAATATTAATTATGATATACTTTGGTTAATATTCTCAACTTAACTTTTAGGTTTGGGTCAATAACTTCTTAAACATTCAATTTCGAGTCGAATGAGTTTATAAGTTGAATAAGTACGCATGTCCATGAACTTTCAATTTTAAAAATTTAATAATTTATTGTATATAAAATTGAATGTTAAGATCTTGTTTGCTAAATATTTGGTTTCTTATTTTTTTGTTTTTGAAAATTAAGCCCATGAGTGTCCCTTATCCCTATCTAAATCTCTTGAATTTGTTATCTACTTTGTATCAATATTTTCAAAAATTAAGTCAAATTCAAAAAACTAAAAAAAAGTAGTTTTTAAAAATGGTAGTTTTTAAATATAGAAAAATGAATCAAAATATTTACAAAACATAACAAAATTTTAGAACTATCAATGATAGACGATGATAGTATCAGTGTCTATCAGTGACATTGTTAGACACTGATAGAAGTCTATCAGTATCTATCAACGTCTATCATTGATAGTTTCGAAATTTTACTATATTTCGTAAATATTTTCAACGGTTTAACCATTTGAAATAATTTTCCTTTTAAAAATTTATTTTTCTTTTTGAAATTTGGTTAGAATTCAACTTTTATACTTACGAAAAATGTAATCTTTGCTTAATTTTAAAAAACCAAAAAAAAAATTATCAAAAGTGATCTTAATGATCTTAAAACAAAAAAAAATCAATTATATGTTTAGTAAATTGGTTTGTTTTGGAAACATGTCAAATACATCAAGAATTAATTAAATACAAAATTGAAAATTGGGAGACGTCATAGTTGATACACCAATTAATAAAAATATAAAAAGATATAGGGACGAAATTTGTAATTTGAGAACTATTTATCATGTATGATATATTGTTAAGGGTTCTTTTCAAATATAGAAAAACGAATCAAAATATTTACAAAATATATTTTAAAATTCAGCAATAGACGTTGATAGATACTGATAGACTTGTATTAGCGTCTATTAGTGGCATTGATAGACACTTATAGAAGTGTATCGGTGTCTATGAGCGTCTATCATTGATAATTCTAAAATTTTATTATATCTTGTAAATATTTTCAACAGTTTTATTATTTGAAAAAATCTTCGTATCGTTAATGATTATTATTAATATTATTTTGTTTTTGCAGGGGATGGTGGTCTCCTCCACTATTTACAGCTAGTATTGCATCAGCAAAGTATTTTTATCAACATGCTTCAAGGAAAAACAGCATTGCACAAGCTCGCACAAATATTTCTCGTCATTATGATCTGGTATTATATATTATGGATGACTACCTTTTTTTGTTTTTTTCCTTTCTTTTGTCTTTAGAAAATCTCTTTCTTATAAGAACGTAAAATGCACCTTTCATGACACAAGAAGAAAGACAAATCCTACAAAATCTAGAGACGAGAGAGAAAAACCGTCATAAAAATCAAATCTACACCTTTTTTATTGTTTTAAAATATAAAAAAATGAATCAAAATATTTACAAATATCGTAAAATTTTACTATCTATCACAGTCTATTGACCTTTTAAATAGTTGTAAAGGCCAAATTCATAATTTTTTTTTGGGAGAAACAATGTTTTTTGAATTTTTTTGAAATTTATGATAGGTATTACAAATTTGTGGTTATAAATAATAGTCATTATATATACAAAAATGAAAAATCCGTGATTTTGGTGAGATAAAAAGGGAAAAATCCAGATTTTTCGACTATTATGATAGTTTTGAATAGAATTCGCAATCATTAAAGAAAGATAGTTCTTTAGAGTTATTAAATTTGAAAAAAAAAAAAAACACTTTTAACAGGAAAAATGTGAATTTTGAATTTTCAACTTCTATGGCTAATTTTTAGTGTCATCAATTTATACTTGTATTTATTATCATCTAAGAAATACTAGTTATGGAGTTAGGTAACTATTTTTAAATTATAAGAATATTAATAGCGGATGGTAAATTTTAATTTTAAAACAGAAAAGTTTAGTTACAATGATTAGTAAATTAATATTAAATTTATGTAATTAAATTATATGAATCAAAGTTAATTTTGCTTAATTTGAGATTATTATAGGTTTAAAATAATTACTGGTAGCTGTGCTTTTAGAAAAATTAGATGTGTAATAAAATAAAATAGTGTTTGATAAATTTTAATTTTAAATATTGCATAACTATTATAATTATAACATTTATGTGATATTTATAGAAAATAAAAACAAAACTAAAATGACTCAAATATAACACGTGAAAAAAATATAAAAATAAGTAATTCAAGATACTTAGATCCTCTTGCTCTCAGTCAATATTTTTATAACAAATCAATAAATCATCACACTACTATAAAAATTGTGTTATTTGATGTTTTTGTTATGTCAAATAGCAATAACTTTTGATGCTTTTAAAAACGTCAAGTGATTCATTATCAAGAATAAAAAGACGATTTGATCAAATAAAAGTATATCATACATGTTCTGTATTTCTGGATATATGTTCCGTGTCAATCATATTAACAATATTTCATATCAATTTTCTTAATTAATTACTAAAATATTCTTAATATCCTAACAATATATTTCTAAGTTCTCCTTATTTTGGTTACAAATTTTTAAATTCTTATTTCTTAATCTGGTTTTATATAGAGCAATGAACTTTTCTCTCTCTTCTTGGATGATACAATGACCTACTCATGTGCCATCTTTAAGGTTTGTAAATGCAAACTTTTATTTGATAATTAAATTCTAATGGAAAGTGCTTTATTTATTTATTCCTTTTCCATTTTTTAAAATATAGAGGGAAGATGAAGATTTGAGGATTGCTCAATTGAGGAAAATCTCCATTCTTATTAAAAAGGTGATATTATTAAATCATTATTCTACTGCAATTTAGTATATATCTCACTACCTTATTAAAATTCTTTCCTTATGGGAAATAATTTTAAATGTCGAATTGCTAAAAATATTTTTAAATATAGTGAAATTTCACAGTCTATCAGTAATAGATGATAGTAGTTTATCAATGTCTAACACTGATAAACAAAAAAAATTTACTATATTTATAAATATTTTAGTTTTTTTCTATATTTGAAAACAAACCCCTTTCTTTATTCTAATATTTCCAGGCAAGAATCAATAAAAACCACAAAGTTTTGGATATTGGGTGTGGTTGGGGAACTCTAGCTATTGAAATAGTGAAGCAAACTGGATGTCATTGTACTGGCATTACTTTGTCCAAAGAACAATTCAAATATGCCCAAAATAGGGTTAAAGATCTTGGCCTTCAGGTACAAACTCATTCTCTCTTTAAAATACGACTTTATTTTAAGCCTTATCAATTTGTGAGTCAGTGATAGACCTATTACAATTTTAAATCTTATTAGTCAACGAGATACACATGTATATTGTTAGACATCAGTGATACACATGAAAATGTTTTATTGGTAATAAACATAAAAATAATATATCACAAATAAAGAAATGATTACTAATAGACATAAAATTGATCTATCACAATAGTAAAAAGTTATCACTTATGGACACGTTAATGGTCTATCCAAAAATGGACACAAAAATTGTATACAATTCATATAGAATAAAATGGTTGACTAGTAATAGACATCTATCAGTAATAGAAGTGGAAAATGGTCTATTAACGATAGTTATAAACAGTATATCCATGATAGAAGTCTATCACTCACCAGTAATAAATTTGAAAGTTAAAAATTTGTCACATTTATAAATTATTTATTTGTTTAACATATTGTAAATATGAAAACTACTTTTCACTCGTTACAATTAATCAAACTAAAAACTAAAAAAATCATATATTTTTCTAAGGCTTTTATAGATGAGGACCCACTTGTGTATAATACAAATCTACAAACTTTGATAGACTCGAAAGTTTTCAAACTTGCCATATCTATAAATTAGTTATTTGTCCGTGTGACATATTTGTAAATATAAAACTACATTGTCACTCATTACAATTATCTAAACTAAAAACTAAAGAAACTATATGTTTATGTAAGGGAGTCTTATAGGCGAGGACCCACGTGGGTATCACTGATATACTATTGACTATCAGTGAGACTCGAAAGTTTCAAAAATTGACATATTTATAAATTATTTTTTTGTATAACATATTTGTAAATGTAAAAGAAAAAATTTTATAGATAGAAAAAATATCAAACTATTTATAGAAATAGCAAAAGAAGACACTGATAGACATTGATAGAATTCTTTCAGCCTCTATGAAATAATATTAAAATTTTATTAGTTCATGTAAATAGTTTCACCATTTTTTTTAAAAAAAAATCTCCTGATATAAAAACTATCCTTTCACTTATTACAATTATCCACATTAAAAACTTAAAAAAGCATGTGTTTTTCTAGGAGTCTTATAAATGAGGACCCATTTGTGTATAATACAAATTTAAAAAATTTGAAATATTAACAAATCATTTTGGTCCAATTTTTTCTTGCAGGATCACATCGAGGTTCTTCTTTGTGACTATCGACAATTGTCGAATACCAATAAATATGATAGAATTATATCATGGTAAAGTTGACGAATGATATAAGATTATAATTAATTAATCATAATATGCATAAATATGATAGGAATATTATGACAATTATTTGGTTGAATTATATATTTAGATTCTTTAGGGTAATCATTTCATTTTTTATTTTTTATTTTTAAAAATTAAATCTATAAATAAACACGACTTAAATCTACTAGTTTAGTAGTATTCTCAAATAGAAGCCAAATTTTAAAAATTAAAAATATATATATAATTTTCAAGATTTTTTTTTATTATTATTATTTTTTTTTTGGGAAACACCACTTCAGTCATGGGTGTAAGAATCTAAATGCTAACGTAAGAAATATAAAATCATAAGTAAAAATGGTGAGATAACAATAATAATTTTCAAAACTAAAATCCAAAAACTGAATGATTATCAAACAATACAATAATTTTCTGAATTTTTGTATATGCTTTTAAAGATCTTTCGGTTTTTGAACATTTAATTTGTGTATTAATAGATCTTAAAGAATTAAAAATGTCAAATAAGTCTTTAAACTTTCAATTTTTGTATCCAATAAATCTCTAGCATATTTAACGTTTTCTTAAAATTAACAAATCTATTAAATGTGAATTTAAACTTTGCATCTAATAAGACATTAAATATTAATTTTGTGTGTCCAATAGATTCATGAATTTTAAAAAATGTCCAACCTGTTAGACATAAAATCTAAAATTCAAGGATTTATTAGATACAAAATTAAAAGTCAGCGACTTATTAGATACTTTAATTTTTAATGTTTGGAGACCTACTAAACACAAACTTAAAAGTTGATACCCCGTTTTGTAACTATTTGATTTTTGGATTTTAGTTTTTAAAAATTAGGCCTATAAACACACATTCTACCTATAAATTCTCTTGCTTTTATTATTTACTTTCTACCAAAAGGTTTCAAAAAATCAAGCCAAATTTTGAAAATTAGAAAAAAGTAGTTTTTCTTTTTAGATTTGATTGGGAATTATTCAACTCTTTTACTTTAGAAAGATGAAAACTAGGAGTGTAAATCAGTCGGTCGTTGTCAGTTTTGGGAAAAAACTGGCACCATCGGTCGTTTTTTTTTTTTTTTTTTTTTTTAAGAAGAGCCAAGGTGAATGAAAAGGAAATATGGATTGATAATATGTTATTGTTAGGTTAATAAAATTAGCAACTTTTTTAACTTTAAATCAATCATTTTTAATGAAAAAATTTAAATAAATCATGTAATGAGTTTGAAAATTAGGCCACATAAAAAATAATATTAAATCAATATTAAAACTAGTAGGCTTGGACTTAGGTTGGTGGTAATGAGCTTGCTTTTATACTTTGTTTTTTTATTAAAAAAATTAAAAAAAAAAAACAAATATATATACATCGGTCGGTCGGTATTTCAAATTTTTTTCAGGAAAACTAAAAACCAACCGACCCCTAGCCCCCACCAACCTACCTTAATTCGGTCGGTTTTGGTTGGTTTGATGTACACTCCTAATGAAAACTAATGTAAGAAATTGAGAGGGAACAAGCTTAATTTTTTGTTACCAAATAGGGCTTAAGGGATTTATTAAAATTTTCTTTTAAATTCTAGAGACTTATTTAACACAAACTTAAAAATTTGAAAATTTGAACTTATAATTTAACCTAATTATTTTCAAATGTATCAGTGGGATGATAGAAGCTGTTGGCCATGAATTCATGGAAGACTTTTTTAGTTCATGTGAATCAGTGTTAGCAGAAAATGGTCTTCTTGTTCTACAGGTTTAAAATCTTTTATTGCTATGGCCATAAATATATTTTTCTTTCTTTCTTTTAAAATTTAATTAATTAATTAATTTTTATATTTTTATTTTTATTTTTCATTATTAGTTCATATCAACGCCAGATGAATCTTATGAAGAGTATAGGCTAAAAGCTGGTTTCATCAAAGAATATATATTTCAAGGAGGATGTCTACCCTCATTAAGTAGAATAACAACAGCCATGGCTAATGCATCTAGACTTAGGTATATAATTTATTAAGCTATGATTATTATTATTATTATTATTATTATTATTAATATTTGAACAATAATTAATGTATGAGTATTAGATATAAGTTTCATGCTTAATTTCCATCCATTTTACAGTGTGGAGCACTTGGAAAATATTGGAATTCATTACTATCAAACATTGAGATTTTGGAGAAAGAATTTCTTGAATAATAAAAGGTAAGAAAGCTTTGCTTGATCACTATTAATGAAGAATGTGTTTCAAATTGAAATATAATTTATATTTATTTTCAGCAAGATACTTGAACTTGGTTTTGATGAACGTTTTCTACGAACATGGGAATACTATTTTGATTATTGTGCCGCTGGTTTTAAATCACGTACTCTCGGAGATTATCAGGTGCATATTTACGTTTACGTTAGTGACTTCAAGGAAATTATACTAATACGTCTTTACTAAAATCTATAAAAATAGGGAAATCCTAAGACTATTAATCATAAATTCTAATTTTTATTGTTATTATTTTTTTTAAAAGAAAAATGTAACTGTTGCAGATTGTGTTTTCAAGGCCTGGTAATGTTGCAACTTTCGAGGATCCATATGAGGAAATACCTTCAGCATTCAACCATTCATTTGAAGGAACATCTTCACTATATTGAATTTCGTTTACCCTGACCTCGAGATCAAAGTGTTTCACATCTCTTCTATATTGCTATTGGAAATATTTTGGTTGCATAGTAATATCGACCCGATTCCCTAGGACTCAAGCTAGGTCAATACTATAAGCATGTATGCATGAAACTCAAAACTATACCTTTTCATAGTTTAATAAAAATCTAATAAATGATGTAAATTAAATAATTTCATTAAAACTAAATAATTAAAATCCAAGTCACTGGGTATCGACATACTACAAGAAATCGTACTTCTCCCACACCTAAAATCGTCAGGAAATGGTAGAAAACATTTTGGGAGATCCTCTCCCGACGACGTACTGATCGTCGGGAGTTGGGTCGGGAGAAATCCGTCGGGAGTGAAGCTCCCGACACCAGAAAGGGACCGTTGGGAGTTGTTCACAAACTCCCAACGTAGAATGTAAGTCGTCAGGAGTTACAGAAACTTCGGACGGTTAGTATACGTCGTCGGGAGTTCTTGGAACTCCCGACAAGCTCTTCTATGCGTCAGGAGTTCAGGAACTCCCGATGGTCCACTAGTGTGTCGAGAGTTCAGAACTCCCGACGGGCTGTACCATTCGTTAGGAGTTAGTGGAACTCCCGACGACCCAATTATGCGTGGGGAGTTTTTTCATTGGTTGAATATTGACTTTTAAATTTGTTTAATTTGTAATTTGTAATTTTTTTTTTAATTTGATATGAATAACCTGTAAAGCATCATTAATAACTCAAACAAATTCACATAATAAATAAAACAAACAAAACGAAGTCCATACTATAACAAATAAAAGAAAAGTTACAAGATAGTTTATAAAAGAAATTTGTCTTCAGAAATACATGAAAGAAATAAGATGAAAACAACGTCAAGAAATATTTCTTCAGAAATAAAGAAAAGAAAACAACGTGTGGAACACAACATCTTCAACAATTGTCTAACCTCATCTCCGGACAACATCATACAACAAAATAAAAACATTCAAATGTCATAAACTTCTAGAAACAAATAAAAAACTTCAAGTTCAACACCAAAACGAGTATGACAAAACTCAACCCACCCCCCAAAACATATTCAAACATTCATAAACATCCATAAACACACAAAAACTCCAAGTTCAATGACAAAACGAGTATAACTAAACTCTACCCATCTCCCATGACATTTTCGACGCTCATAAACATAAAAAAAACACATAAAAACCTACAAGTTAAACTCCAAAACGATTATAACCAAACTCTATCCACCCCCACAATATTCAAACTTCATAAACACCAACGAACACACAAAAAACTCAAACTTCCCCCCAAACAATCTAAACTAAACTTGATTCACCCCCCACAAAATGTTCAAACATTCATAAACATCCATAAACACACAAAAACTCCAAGTTCAATGAAAAAACGAGTATAACCAAACTCTACCCACCCCCACGACATTCCTGACACTCATAAACATTAAAAAACACATAAAAACCTACAAGTTCAACTTCCTACCCACCCCCGCAACATTCAAACTCATAAACAAGAATGAACACACAAAGAACTCAAACTTTTCCCCCAAAACAATCTAAACCAAACTGGACCCACCCCCCACAACATGTTCAAACATTCATAAACATACAAAAACTCCAAGTTCAATGACAAAACGAGTATAACCAAACTCTACCCACCCCCACGACATTTCCGACGCTCATAAACATTAAAAAACACATAAAAACCTACAAGTTCAACTTCCTACCCACCCCCGCAACATTCAAACTCATAAACAAGAATGAACACACAAAGAACTCAAACTTTCCCCTCAAAACAATCTAAGCCAAACTGGACCCACCCTCCACAACATGTTCAAATATTCATAAACATTCATAAATATCCATAAACACACAGAAACTCCAAGTTCAATGAAAAAACGAGTATAACCTAACTCTTCCACCCCCACAACATTTTCGACGCTTATAAACATCAAAAAACACATAAAAACCTACAAGTTCAACTCCCTACCCACCCCCACAACATTCAAACTTCATAAGCAAGAACGAACACACAAAGAACTCAAACTTTCCCCTCAAAATAATCTAAACCAAATTGGACCCACACCCCACAACATGTTCAAACATTCATAAACATCCATAAATATGCATAAACACACAAAAACTCCAAGTTCAATAACAAAACCAATACAACCTAACTCTACCCATCCCCCACGACATTCTCGACGCTCATAAACATAAAAAAAACACATAAAAACCTACAAGTTCAACTCCTTACCCACCCCCACAACATTCAAACTTCATAAACAAGAACGAACACACAAAGAACTCAAACTTTCCCCCCAAACCAATCTAAACCAAACTGAACCCACACTCTATAACATGTTAAAACATTCATAAATATCCATAAACACACAAAAACTCCAAGTTCAATAACAAAACGAGTATAACCTAACTCTACCAACCCCCATGACATTCCCGATGCTCATAAACATAAAAAAACACATAAAAACCTACAAGTTCAACTCCCTACCCATCCCACAACATTCAAACTTCATAAACAAGAACGAACACACAAAGAACTCAAACTTTCCCCCCCAAAAAATCTAAACCAAACTAGACCCACACCCCACAACATGTTCAAACATTCATAAACATTCATAAACATTCATAAATATCTATAAACACACAAAAACTCCAAGTTCAATAACAAAACGAGTATAACCTAACTCTACCAAGCCCCACAACATTCTCGACGCTCATAAACATAAAAAAAAGTGTATAAAAACCTACAAGTTCAACTCCCTACCCACCCTTACAACATTCAAACTTCATAAACAAGAACGAACACACAAAGAACTCAAACTTTCCCCCCAAACCAATCTAAACCAAACTGGACCCACACCCTACAACATGTTAAAACATTCATAAACATCCATAAATATGCATAAACACACAAAAACTCCAAGTTCAATAACAAAACAAGTATAACCTAACTCTACCAACCCCCTATGACATTCCCGACGCTCATAAACATAAAAAAAACACATAAAAACCTACAAGTTCAACTCCCTACCTACCCCCACAACATTCAAACTTCATAAACAAGAACGAACACATAAAGAACTCAAACTTTCCCCCCAAAATAATCTAAACCAAACTAGACCCATACCCCACAACATGTTCAAACATTCATAAACATCCATAAATATCCAAAAACACATAAAAACTCCAAGTTCAATAACAAAACGAGTATAACCTAACTCTACCAACCCCCACGACATTCTCGATGCTCATAAACATAAAAAAAAGTGTATAAAAACCTACAAGTTCAACTCCCTACCCACCCCTACAACATTCAAACTTCATAAATAAGAACGAACACACAAAGAACTCAAACTTTCCCCCCAAAAAATTCTAAACCAAACTGAACCCACACCTCACAACATGTTCAAACATTCATAAACATTCATAAATATCCATAAATACATAAAAACTCCAGTTCATTGACAAAACGAGTATAACTTAACTCTACCGACCCCTCATGACATTCCCGACGCTCATAAACATAAAAAACACACAAAAAAACTTCAAGTTCAACTCCAAAACGAGTATTACAAAACTCAACCCACCCTCCACAACATATTCAGACATTCATAAACATCTATAAACACACAAAAACTCTAAGTTTAATGACAAAATGAGTATAACCAAACTCTTCCCATCCCCACGAAATTCCCAACACTCATAAACATGAAAAAACAAAAAAAAAAACTTCAAGTTCAACTCCAAAACGAGTATCACGAAACTCAACTCACCCCCATAACATATTCAAACATCCATAAACATCCATAAACACACAAAAACTCCTGTTCAATGACAAAACGAGTATAACCAAACTTTACCCACCCTTCAAAACAGTCTAAACCAAACTTGGCCCACCCCCCACGACATTCCCGACGCTAATAGACAAACACACAATAACGATGACAAACACATTAAAATCCAGTTGTTTGGCTACCATAATTGAAGGATAGCCAACAATTCTTTATCATAAAGCTACTAGTAAGATATAACTACTTTGCTACCATAACTGCAGGATAGCAACATATTAGACAACTAAATAATGAAGTAATCATACCTAATTCGATGGCCTTCCTCTCTATGACCATATCATGTCTTCAATCATTTTTTTTCATTTCTTCCATTTGTCTTGCATGATCCTCTCTCATTTGTTTTTTAACATCTTCAAGTTCCTTAATCCTCGACTTGTAAGATTGTATCAATAGCAGTGGAGGCACAAGGATCATCTAAGCATTCTAATTCACTATTTTTGGCAAAATATAAAGCATGCTTTTGGAGAAAAAGTGAGTTTCAAGACATATCTCTTGTAGAACTTCTTCAAAGCTCCATCTCCAACTGCTATCTTCTCCATTCTTGTTGTAGACTACCTCAAGATCTTCCTCACTATTCTCTTGATGCTCTAGATTGAGTTGTGGGACTCAAAACAAGCTTGAATCAAGGAATGAAGGAGAAAAGCTCACTGCTGCAACCTTGTTTAAGAACCTTTCTTCAAACTAGTTTTTCTCTCAAAACTCTTTTGATTGCACGCCCGATTTTCACTTCAATTTCTTTATTATATTGTAGATCAACATGCAAAGAGAAGAGTTGCATGAGTTGTAGCTCATTCTTGGAGAAGAAAGGCAAATAATGCTTCATGTGTGAGCTGCTTAAGTGATGGATAATGAAAAAATCCATTTTTCCATTTTGTGTTTTTGTTTTCCAATTTTTCCAATTTTATCTAAAAATAAAATTTTGATTTTATAAATCTATTTTGATTTTAAAAATGAAAATTTAATTAATTTCATAAATTAATTATTAAATAAAACTTAATTAATTTAATATCAAACATTAAATTAATTTTAACACACATCCATCTTTATATATTTAAATCATATTTAAATATATAAATTCTCCTATTCCGTTTAATTCTAAAATTAAACATAATTATATCTCATATAATTACTAGTTCCCTTAATTTTAATTTGAACGTCTCAAATTAGCTTTTCACGTTGTTCTAGAGCTAGTTCGTTACGAGTTAGTAGGGGGACCTCGCGGACCTACAGATCATGGGCTCCAACGATCAGAGATTAATTGGCTAAACTCATTAGACCAAATTAATCTCCATTCCTTAACTCATGGGTCATTCCACTAAAGCCCATAGTTGCACTCCCCTCACTGTAAATATATTATGTCCACATGATTTAACCATAATCAGCAAGTCGACCCTTCACAGGTTGTTCGTAACAACGATTGGGTCAAATATCTGTTTTACCCCCGAGATTACGTCTTATTCCTCAAGTCCCTACTGATCCTCTAATGAACAATTGGTTTGTGATTCAATCACCAAACCAAACTCTCTCAGCCCAGTGAGAAAGTGGGGCCCCTTGTTCAAGACCTGGATTCAGTACTTGAGAGAACAACCTTTCTCCTATCCCTAAATCGGGTAGGCGTGAACTCCGTCTTGCACCCTATGTCCCTAACTATCTATTCGGTCTTACCCCTGAAATGGGAGTCTTATTGAGTCGGCACTGTTGAGCCAACCCTCAACTATGCAAATCTAAGGGCAATCCCGAATAAACAGAAGTTCATAGTTAGCTCAGGATTAAGATCGAGTTACCTAGGTCATCTAGGTGAAATAGTCAGTCTTAAACAGTAAACAACGTTATAAAGTAAGAGTGACTTATTTCTTGGTTCTGATCTTATGCAAATTCATTGCATAGGATGCCCCCACTCCTCATGTCATAATATGTACGAATTAGGATCACATCGTATGTAGCACTTTACAACTCTTTGTAACAACTACAGAGTAGGCCGCATCCAATGGTGTTACCAGAATAAGGTACCCAACCTCATTCATGTACAATAAATCATTTTGACTATTTACTCGAACCCGATCCACTCTTATGTCTCCATATAAAGTTCAAGTACTCATACAATAGTCATGGGTCTTAGTTTATTGGATCTAGACTTTCATACAATTTATGAGATCAATAACAAGTATATTGATTATAGAAAATATTTATCATTTTACAAACTACGAGTTTTTAGGACATAAAACCCAACAAAAGTTCCGCTTCATTCACTTTGGTATTGACCTATGCAAACACCACCCATAGGAGAACACAAGCAAAGGTGTCTCGAGGCCGAGCATAGATCTCATGGTGTGAATTATTTAGGGAGAAACGTGAAATGAATTTGACATATCATATACATCATTTTCCTCCCATTAAGTGTTTTAAAATGAATTTGACATATCATATACATCATTTGACATATCAAATGATTGTTAAATTTTTCAAATGGTAACTCTTATATTGGATAGTTTAACAATAATGATTCTTGTTTATTAAATACTTTAATAAACCTAATTATTTATTGCATGCTTATAACATATGTCTAGTTCACCTTCCAGGTCGGCTCCCAAGTAGGGATGTTTCGTTTTCATCAGCTTAAATACCCAACCTAGACAGAACCTTCCTTAGACAAAGGTTCCTTATAGACAATTATGTTATAGATTTAATCTTATATTTAATCAAATTTAATCCTATTAAAAGGGAATTAAAAGATTAAACATATTTCTAATCTCGTTAGAAATATTATTAACTTAGGTCTAGATGAAATCAATTTTAAACCATTTAAAATTAATTTAACATATATTAGCATGCAACTCTTGATTATTATTTTAATTCTAATTCCATTAGACTTATAACACTTATAAAGTTAATGAAACAATTAAAACTTATGCCATGCATCTAATGACATACTTAAAATTATAACAATTATATTTCTAAAGTAATGTCATGCTTCATGCATTTCCATTTTCATTTCATAACATAACAATTATATTATAAAATAATGAAAATAATAACATACATCCATCATCCAAACTATATATTATAACAATTATAATATAAAATGATGCATGGACATGTTATATATGTATGCAACCATATAATATAACAATTATATTAAATATGATGCATGAGCATGCTTAATTAAATCATGCAACTATATAATATAACACTTAAATTAAATGATGCATGGTTTTATATTTATCCTATGGTGGGATTTTTATACTACGGCATACATTATACAACATAATAAAATATATCATACATCATATGTATAAAATAATAAAAAGCAACATTGGACCAAAAATTAGCATCCTAAACAACTAATCAAATTAATATAACTTCTATATTAATTTAATTAATTAATATTACAAATTAATTCAAAAAAACAAGCAAACAATTGCTTCAATTGTCGTTCGAACGCATGACTCGAATTGCCTGACACGCGCGCGGACCATCCTTGGAACATAACGACACTCGGTGCTAGCGTCGTTATGTTGGGTTTTACTTTACCGCAGTGTAGTCTTACACTCCACACAGCATCGTAATGCTACTGTCAAAGCATAGTGACGTTGGGCATTCTGCCTTACAACGTAATACATAGTGTAATTACGTTGTGTCTTGCTCCAAGGCAGAATGCTTTACTCTGCTTCAATCTCCAGCATGTTCTTGCTCCAATGGCCACCAAACTCTTCAGCAACCCAAACGAATGAATAGACATAGATTTACAGACTTGATAGAAATTAAATGCCTAAAACACTGGGCTCTTAAACTTTAAACTCTTTTAAAGCAGTAAATCTATGTCAATTTTGTTGAGGTTCATGCCCTAAAGTCTCGTGCCTTGTAGTTTGTAAACAGTTTGTACGAATGCTTGTGTTGTATAATATATGATATTTACTTCACATTTTGATTTTGCTCAGTTGTATGTTTTATTTGCTTTACCACAAACCAATAAATATAAAATTCCTGGTTATCTATATGTAACTTAAACATGTATATGGTGACATACAAGTGGATCATGTCTTGAGTGATAACCAAAATGGTCTGTAGTATATGAATATAGGAGGAAAACTTTATCCTGGTTATGCTATGGATGCGGCCCGCTTTGTGGAATGGTCACAAGTGTTGTGACTTGTCACAGATGGTCTGATCTTGATCATTCATGCAGGGGACATGCGAGCGGGGGTGTCTTATACAAAGAGTTTGTATAAGACCTGACCATGAAGTGTTAACGTCTCGTTATATAACACCGTTCATGACAGAGACTTTGCTTCACTAGGATGACCATAGGTAACATGACTTCAATCTTGAGTGAGTTGGGAACTCCTGCCATTGAAGGCAGTCCTTTGATTTGTATGGGTGTGAGTGGCCAGGTTGTTGATTCAAACCTACCATTTTGGGGATTCGTCTGATTTGGGATCTGGGATCTCAGCTACACAAGATGGAATTCACTTCTGCCCCGAAGCAGGGGCAAGTAGATAGATAGCTCCCTTAAGGGTTGATTCCAAGGCTTGAACAATGTGGCACCACACACCTTCTCTTGGCCTGAGAGGTGTTCACACATAGTTGGATTATGTTGTATTGTCCATTAGAGGAATCAGTGGTACTCAAGAAGTGAGATATAACTATAGGGGCAAAACGGTAAATTAGCCCAGCTGTACTTACGAGCATCTGTGAAGGGTCATTGTACTCATGATTGGTTATATCCGATGGACACAAAAATATATTTATGGTAAGAAGAGTTCAGCTGTTGGTCTTTAGTGGAATGTCTGGCAGTTAACGGATGGTGGATCTCATGGCTAAAGAGTTTAGTCAGCTATTCACGGACCGTTGGAGCTTCGAGACACAGGTCCATTAGGTCCCCTTGGTATCTTGGATAAAGTCGAGAATCAGTGTTTGGGTCAGTTTGAAATGTTCAAAATGACAAGAGGGAGTTTGATTATATATGATATAATTGGATTGGTTAATTATATATGATATAATTGATTAAATGTATGAGATACATTATTTTGGAGGAAATTA
Source organism: Benincasa hispida (assembly GCF_027475165.1). Classification (NCBI taxonomy): domain Eukaryota; kingdom Viridiplantae; phylum Streptophyta; class Magnoliopsida; order Cucurbitales; family Cucurbitaceae; genus Benincasa; species Benincasa hispida. The sequence continues at coordinate 23,806,202 of NC_143482.1, read as the reverse complement.
GATATAAATATGATTTATATCAAGTGGAGGAGAAATTACTATAGTAGATATGTGATATCAAACTATAGGGTAAGAATATAATAAGATTATATTCATTAATTATTAAATTGGTTAATTATATGATAATTGGCCGAAAACTTCTCTCGGTCATGTGTTAGTGGGAGAATCCAAAGTCGGTTATTGTAACCGAAGAATAAAATGAAAATTTTATTCATTTTGCAAAAAGTTCAAAAATTCACAATCAGTGTGAAAATGTAACGATCGCCTAACTTGAGAGCTTATACGATAGTAGCTCATCGTCTAAATGATTGCACACCAGCGCCTAAACAATCGCAACGCCCGTCCCTAAACGATCGCTTAGCTTTCCTAAATGATTGCATAACGTGCCACGTTTTCTAAACAATCGTCTACCATTTATTAAGCGATCGCTTAGTAAAACCTACACGATTGTGTAGCTTCTTCTAAACGATAAGCACCCTTGCTATACAATAGCCCTTTCTCTCCCACTTGCTTATCGTCTACACGATTTGTCTTTTCTCCGACCTCTACCAAATTCACCAAAGATCACACTTTAGATTCTCACTCCGAGAATACCAAGGGCTCCAACTGGTGGTGTCGTTCCCACTGTTCACTTGTTCGTGATTGTTCGTATTGCTGCCATTCGTGTAAACGATCGTGCTGCTGCAGCCGATTGGTTTGTTAGGCGATAGAGTTCGAGTAGAGGTTCTTCCACTGCTTCTAAGTTCGACGTTTGAAGAGAGTCATCAACTGGTATGAGAACTCTTTTCCTTGTATTTTTATTGTTCGAAGCATGTCGTTAATTAGTGTTAATTTGCATAACTGTCTGTTGGAATGTATGTGTTGTATTTTGGTCACGACGAAATCGAAAAGATCCGGACGCACTCATGGATTCTCTTCATTAAGAGTTCCTTCAATTGGTATCAGAGCTAGGTTCTGACATTCTAATTTCATTGTTGCAACGAATTACATATACATTCTTGGTGGGTACATGTCTACTCTATTTAATTGTTAAATTGTTGTAGATGTGCGGATTACTGGATGTTTTCGTGGATGTTATCATCGGTTTGATTTAATTGTTTTACATTTTCGGTTGTTTGTAAAGGCCTCTGCATTTTTGGGTATTAATAATCGTTATCGAGTTTGTAATTCAAAGTCTGTTTGAGTCTTGAGTCGTTCGTGAAGAAGATCAGAGCAAGGGTTGCAGTTCTTCGAGGAAGGAGACGATCAAGGGTTGATCGGGTCATGTAGATGATGAGGTAAGTGATCCTTGAGTATCGGGTCGTGTAGACGATGGGATGCTCACGTATCATTTAACGCGCGTGTGCACTAGACGATCGTTTAGCTCAGCAAGCTTCATCGCTTAGTAACTGAATAAACAATCACTTAGCATCGCACGGTAAATTGTTTACCTTTCGCCACATTAAGCGATCGCCTAGACGATTAAGCTTCGCAGCCTCGTTGTCGTCTAATTGTCTAGTGTGCGTTGGGCGATCGTTTACCTTTGGTGTTTACTACATGTTGGAGTCCTCCTGGCGGTTTAAGACACGGTTCGCCTGTGAACTAGTTCGCTCGATGGAAAATGTAATAAATAGGGTTATTTCATTTCGATTTTTTTGTAAAAGCTAATCCCGGTCCATTAATCCTTAGTTTATAACATGCGATGTTTGGTTTTTTATATATCATATGGTATGCACATATAGTAAATTCCACCTTAGGTTATGCATTGGTCATACATCATCTCTTTATTGTAAATTTTATAATTTAGAGAAGCATGATTTAATTATGTAAAAGCATGCTCATGCATCATATAATATAAGAGTTATATTTATGCATACATAAAAAGCATTGATATGCATCATCTTTATATTATAATTGTTATAGTATAAGGGTGAATGATAGCATGTTTGCTTGGTTATTACGCCTTATATAAAACTTATATATAGTAATGACCGGACATTGCATGAAACATGACACATAGGTTACTTTATAATTGTTATAAACACTTTGTTGTGCGCAATGGTTTTTTAGTTGTTTCTTTTTAAAAGTTAAAGAGAAATTAGAACTAAAAGAAATAAGAAAGACATGCATGCTCATTTAGGTTTAACTCATGGTTTTAAAATGTTTAAAACTTAGATCACATAGACCTAAGATCACGGTTCTAATATGATTAGCAACCCTAAGGCTTTAATCTTTTAATCTGTTTAATAGGATTAAATTGACTAATAAAAGGTTAAAGTGTAGCAAATCTATCTATAAGGGACCTTTTGTCTAAGGCGGGTTCTATCTAAACTGGGGTATTTAAGTTGACAGAAACGTAACACCCCTACCTGAGAACTTACCTGGAAAGGTGAATTAGATAGATTTGATGCATGCATGCAAGTTAAAGACAGTCCATTAAAGTGTTTAAATGTGACTACTTGAACTTGTTCATATTTCATAGACAAACATTGTTTATGAGCGGGAATTAAAAAGACGACTTAGAATAAAATCAGTAGCTAAATTGTCTAGGTTAATGAACCCCTAGATAGAACATTCAGTGGGAGGTACTTGGGGTATAAGATGCTTCACTTAAACCTTTCACGCTTCTCCTAAATAATCCACACCGTGAGATCTACCCTCGGCCTCGAGGCACCTTTGGCGTGTCCCCCAAACGAATGGTGTTTGGGTAGGTCAATATCAAAGTTGATGGAGAGAGTGTTCATAATAAGTGGGAGCAGGAAGTGCGACAGCATATTCCTCGGTCTCCCTCGTTGGATTGAATAAAGTTACTGCGCATCACCTCGAGACACCCTGGGAGTGTCCCCCCTAAAGGATGGCAGTTTTGCGCCTTTTTTTATTTGATCTCCTGTAAGAGCATAAGGTAACTTAGTCTATTGTCCTAATCTGCTTCTTCCCTACGGTGGGCTCATTAGGACAAGACTCTGGCACCGAAAGCGAGGGGTCACACTTACGTGGAATTATTAAAGGTTAATAGTTCTAGACCGAAAAATGGTGATTGTTAGGTTTAGTTCTAAGAGTTGGTTCTGCCTAATGGTTGAGAATGTCTTATCCCAGCGAAGGGGTATTTGATCACCCCATCAGTGAGATTTGTGCTGCCTCACTGGGGCATCATTACAAAATAGAAGTTTTTCACTTAGGGTACTTGAAACTGTTTTGCAAAACTGATTGGTTAAATATGGTTTAGTAAAAATCTAATAAAGTTCAATTCATATTTTCAGCAACAACTTTTTCAAAATGGCAACAACCACGTTAGCTTTACTAAGCGTCGAAAAATTAACTGGCGACAATATTTTGACATGGAAACATATGATCACGACAATTCTAATCATCGAGGATCTCATGTTCGCTCTTACGGAGGTCTGTCCTCCTATTCCAGCTCCAAATGTCGCTCGAAATTTTCAGGAGGCATACAAGCAATGGACACGGGCGAATGAGAAGGCTTGAGCCTACATCTTGGCAAGTCTTTCTGAAGTCTTGGCCAAGAAACATGAGCCTATAGTCTCAATATGTGAGAACATGGAGTCCCTGCGTGGGATGTGTGGACAACTGTCTGAACAGCTTATGCATGAGGCTTAAATATATATTCAACTCCAAAATAGAAGAAGGCACCTCTGTTCGTGAACATCTGCTTAACATGATGGTCTACTTCAATGTGGTGGAGTTGAATGGGTCTACCATCGATGAGGGCAGCCAGGTTAGCATAATCCTACATTCATTTCCGGAGAGCTTTCTATACTTTGTTAGCGATGTGATTCTTAACTAAGTGAAATATAACCTAACAACTCTCCTCAACAAGTTGCAGACCTACCAATCTTTACTGAAAAGTAAGGAGAGGAACCAAAACCAATTTAAAAAGATTTAATCCTATTAAACCGATTTAAAAAGATTAAACTAGGTTACTAATCCCATTAGAACCTGAACTTAGGTCTATCTCAATCTAATTTTAAAACCCTTTTAAAACATGAGTTTACCCTAAGTCTGCATGGAACTCTTTCTTATCGATTTTAGTTCTAATTTTTATTATAACTCTTATAATAGAAACAACCAAAATCAAACACAATGCAAAGCTAACACATAAAAGGCATTCATAACTTTTATAAATAGCCTAAGTGTCATGCTCCATGTATTGTTCATTCATTGCTACTTTTTATATAACACTTATACAAACAAGCAACAAACCAAGCAAAACAGGCTTCCATTCACCCTTATACTATAATGCTTATAATATAAAGATGATGTATGAATATGCTTACTGCATGCATAAATGTAACTCTTATATTTTTATGATACATGCACATGCATTCTTGTAATTTCATCATGCCATATTATAACACTTACATGATGCATGAATAATTGCACAACCTAAGATGGGTTTCAAATCTATATGTCAAACACTTTGCCATATAAACTACATACATCTCATGTATAATAAACAAATGTTGATGAACCAAGATAAATTTCCTCAAAATCCTCAAAAACTAAAGCTAACTATTACAAAAACAAAGAGTCTCCCGTTCAAATAGGCGAACCAGGTCTTGAACCGTCCGGTCAAAGTCCATGTCTCCACTGATTGTGTACCAAAACCCAAGCGATGTCTACACGAAAGAGAAAACACTTTACTCAATCATTTACCAATGCTTCCAGAGCTAAACGATCATTTAGCAATGATCGTGTACCTTTTACTATGCGATGAAGCACGAGGTATGCAATCGTGCAGCGCGCTCTGCAATGCAACCTTTTTACGATCATCCAAATGACTATGATGCGGTGAAGCACTATCGTCTAAACGATCACTGACCGAGCGCCTTCATATCGTAACCTCATGATCGTGTAGGCAGTGACTATATGAGCATGCTAACTATACAATCGTTTAGTGCACGACTTTTTTTAAATGATGACCATCATATACTCCCACTTGATCATCTACCTCTAATGTCTATGCAATCGTGCAACCGACGCTGCGCGATAGAGTAAACGATTTACCCCCGATCGTTTAGTAAATACTACATGATTGCATAGAAAAATCTACACGATCGCCTAGCCAAATCTCAACGATCGTTTATCTAAGGCTATACGACACGACCAACTCTTGGTCTTCTTCTTCGTTGAGAACCGCATCTCCATGCTTCGAAACTTCATCACGAACGACTCGACTAACTCAAATACTTTGAATTACAGACTCGATAGCATGTTAATTATGCCCAAAAACACAGAGGCCTTACAAATTAACACTTTGTAATTTAAAGAAAGCTTTAAACAGAGGCAATTAAACCCATAAACATCCATCAACGCCATCCACAAATGCATTTAATAATTAAACGCAATACAGAAAACTCACCACGATTGTAAAAGAAGTTCAAAACAGAAGTGAAATTTGGAATATCAGAACAACCTGACTCTGATACCAATTGAAGGAAATCGGACATGAGGATTTCTATGAGCAGAGGAATGATCATTCCAAAATTCATTCGTATATGAATATTAACAACTACAATCAAGAAACAGAAACATACAGGCTATGCGCAAAACTGAAATTACAGCATGCTTTACATAAGACCAAGGGATAGAATTAACATACCTTTGAAGACTCATCTTCAATCTCCCTTGATCACGAACGCTCGAACAGACTCCAAGACTGCAACACACGAACGCTCGAACTCTATCTCCAAGATCATGAACAATCGACAACCACCATACAAACACTACGAACTCAACGAACGTCCTCTAAAAACCTCGAACAATGTCGAGTTAGGTACGACACCACCATAATGGCTACCTTGGTATTCTCAGTGTGAGAATTCAGAAGTGTGGGCCCTGTGTGGACTTGGTTAGAGGAAAAGACCGGAAGAAGAACAATCGTGTAAACGATTGAGCAGGTGGGAGATGACAGAGTCTATCGCATAGACGATGCCCAATCATTTAGAAGAAGCTCCGCGATTGTTTAGCAAAAGCTCTGCAATCATTTAGCTAATTGATAGAACTTCGTGGCATATCAAAACAAAAAGAATAAAAGAGAAAAGAGGGAGTCGACGGTTGAATCGGTTAAAAGTTATTGTTAAGGTTGTTGGGAGAAGTTGAGGTTTAAAAAGAAGGAAGAAAACAGAAGGAGGGGTGAATTCTAAATAGTAGGAGTGGGGACGAGGGACTCTCGAGGGTGGGAGTTCAGAAGACGCTATTGTGGAGAAGCCATCCCAGTGTGCCGCTTATCGTCTACTTCTACTAGTCGATCGTGTAGCAAAACTAAACCATCGTGTAGCGGAGCTCAACGATCGTGTAGCATTTGTTAGGCAATCGTATAGTAACTGGTAAGTTGGCGTGTAATAGTTGTAAGCGATCGTATAAGAATTTGTGAGCGATCATGGAGGATTTAGTAAGCGATCATTTAATAATACTAAGCGATCATGTAGAACTTGTAAACGATCGTTTAGCGTTTGGTAAGCGATTGAGTAACAGTTTGTATGCGACCAATTAGTCTCGTTTGATTCCTATAGTCTAATAAAGAAGTTGTTCATCGTTTAACTGTTTTTTCGAAAGGTTGTACCAACCTATTACGTTAATAAAGGATTTCAAGAATCAGTTTCCTAACAAATTGGTATTGGAACAACCACCTGGGCAAACATGGTTTAAAAACGTTTTGAAGAGAAACTGGAATTACTAGAACAAGAGATCTCTGGATTCAAAGTCGAAATACAAAAATTGCCGAACATAGAGGAGAATTTTTTTTCGCTGGTGAAAAGCGTAGGGAATTTGGGATGGCAAGCAGAGATGCATCAACAGATGCTCTTTTCTTATGTTATGAAACTGGCCAAGGGAAAGGCAAAAGTGACGGAAGAGGTAGAAAGATCGAATACCTATAATGTGTGTGAAGCAAATAGTTCGAGGAAAGCCGCTGAAGAAGATGCGATTTGCGACCAAAGCAAATTCAAGTAAGTCGAAATGCCGGTATTTAGCGGAAGTGATCCATACACGTGGTTATTCAGAGCAAACCGCTATTTTCAAATTCATAAGTTGACTGAAACTGAGAAGATAACAGTAGCAGTTGTGAGTTTCGACGGCGCCGCATTAGATTGGTACCGATCAAAGGAGGGTAGAGAGTTGTTCAAGGACTTGGAAGACTTGAAGAAAAGGATGCTTGTGCGATTTTGATCTTAAGAGAGGGATCGATCTGTGGAAGATTCCTAGCTATTAAAAAGAAACAACGGTGGAGGCATATCGAAATCTGTTCGATAAGTTAGTAGCGTCGTTGCCGCATCTACCGAATGAGGTTCTTGAGGAGACATTCATGAATGGTTTGGCACTATGGATAAACACGGAAGTTGAATGTTGGGAACCCACCGGGTTAGTGCAAATGATGTCGATGACACAGCGTGTTGAAGATATAGAAAATGCGCGGGTGAAAGTCGGACGAGCGCGGACATACAGGGGTAAGTTCCACAATTCGAATGCTTCAAAATCCAATACTGACAATGTGAGTAAATCAGTAAGCGGAAATGATTTGAAAGAGGGAGAGAAGACCGGAGAGTCGTTCCCGATGAGGACCATTACCTTGCGAGGAACATCGAGTAATGATAACCAGAGAGAAATTTCGGCGAAAAGATTAACAGATGCTAAATTTCAGTCGAAGAGAGAAAAATGGCTCTGTTTCTGGTGCGATGAAAAATACATTGTTAGACATTGGTGTAAAGGGCGAGAGTTGAGAGAATTGAGATTGCTGGTGGTATAGGCGTCCGGGAGGAGTGGGAGTTGCATGAGGAAGACGAAGCAAGAGAAGTGGCATTAGAATTGCGTATGCTGATGCTGAGTAAGGAAATTTCATCTGTTACTGAACTGTCCGTGAACTCAGTTGTGGGATTGACAAACCCACAAACAATGAAGATTATAGGGGATATCAAAGGAGAATCGGTAGTGGTATTAATAGACTGTGGATCGACACACAACTTTATATTAGAGGGTTTAACGAATTGTCTGCAGTTGAATATCACAACCACGACCAGTTACGGAATAGTTTTGGGATCGGGACCTGCTTTGCGAGGTAATGGAGTATGCCAAAATGTGGAAATGAGGCTGGGAGATTGGAGAATGTGTGACAGTTTCATTCCATTGGAGTTGGAAGGTGTTGACGTGATTTTGGGGATGCAATGGCTACACTCTTTCGAGAAAACAGAGGTCGATTGGCAGAACCTAACAATATCATTTGTTCGTGAGGGATGGAAGATTACTTTGCAAGAGAATCCAAGTCGGACAGAGGCTGGGGTTAGTCTGAAATGTACGATGAGGATATGGGATGGGGCTCTACGAGTACTTCAGAAGCATTGAAAAGTGACTCAAGAGAAAATGAAGAAGACTGCCAAAGAGGTAGCTAAACAAACAGAACTTTACCTTGAGGACAAGGTAAAAGTGGAGGACGGAGGTAATGATAGGACTCCAATTATGTGGCAATATCAAAACAAAAAGAATAAAAGAAAAAAGGGGAAGTCGACGGTTCAATTGGTTAAGAGTTATTGTCAAGGTTGTTGGGAAAAGTTGAGGTTTAAAAAGAAGGAAGAAAACAGAAAGGGGGGGGGGGTGAATTCTAAATAGCAAAAGTGAGGACGAGGGTCTCTCGAGGGTGGGAGTTCGAAAGATGTTGTCGTGGAGAAGCCATCACAATGTGCCGCTTATTGTCTACTTCTACTGGTCGATCGTGTAGCAACACTAAACCATCATGTAGCAGAGCTCAGCGATCATGTAGCATTTGGTAGGCGATCGTATAGTAACTGGTAAGCGATCGTGGAGGATTTAGTAAGCGATCATTTAGTAATACTGAGCGATCGTATAGAACTTGTAAACGATCGTTTAATGTTTGATAAGCAATTGAGTAATAGTTTGTAAGTTACCGATTAGTCTCATTTGATTCCTATCGTCTAATAAAGAGGTTGTTCATCATTTAACTGTTTTTCTGGAAGGTTGTACCAACCTGTTACGTTAATAAAGGATTTCAAGAATTAGTTTCCTAACACTAATCAGCCAATTAAGTGACTATCGTGTAGAGTCACTCCACAATCGTCTAGTCTCTCTTCAGCTGTCGTTTAGTAAATCGTATTCACTTGACAGTCACCGTGAGTCTTTCCGAGAATAGAAAATCTCACAACTCAACTACTAAATTTAGGGGGAAAAAAATTTCTTTTATCTCACGGTTACCATGAAACCACCAATAACCTCCCACTCAATTGGTTATTAGAGAAAAAGAGAAAATTATCCAATAATTAATATTATTATAAATATATATGATAACTAACTTACCATACTATATTTATAACCTATAGTTTTAATATTTCATCTCATGAAACATATAAACCATAGTTCTTTTTCTATTTCATGGTAATTAATGTAAATCTCATTTACATTAATCCTCCACTTGATGTATCTCATACATCACACCGATCATATCATATATAATCGAATATCTCTTGTTAATTTGAACATTTCAAATCAACATCAATAACTGATTTTCAACTTGAATCCATTGAGCTACCAAGGGGACCTTATGGACTTGTAACTCGAAGCTCCAACAGCGAATAACTGACTAAACTCTTTAGTCACGGGATCCACCATCTGTTAATTGCCATACACTCCACTAAAGACCGACAGCCACACTCTCCTTACTACATATATATTATGTGTCCATCAACCAATCAACAATGCGATAACCCTTCACAGATCACTTGTAAGTATAGCTGGGCCAATAACCGTTATGCCTCTATAGTTACATCTAACTCCTTAAGTACCACTGATCCCTCTAATGAACATAAGTCATAGTCCTACTATGACTGAGTCCTCTTTTCCAAAGAGAAGTTGTGGCCACTATGTTCAAGCCCCAGAATCAGCCCTTAAGGGAGCAATCTATCTACTTACCCCTACTTTGGAGAAGGAGTGAATTCCATCTTGTGTAACTGAGTTCCTAGCTCCCAAATCAGAAAAGACCTAAAAAAGGTAGGCATGTTGAGTTGGCAATCTAGTCACTCTCACCCATACTAATCAAAGGAACGCCCTCAAAGACAGAAGTTCCCAAAACACTCAGAATTGAGGTGATGTCACCTATGGTCGTTTAGGTGAGATGTAAGTCTCTAGTATCAATGGCGTTATATACAGAGACGAATCATCTCGTGGTCCGGTCTTATACAAACTCTTTGTATAGGACAACTCCGCTCGCATTCTCCACATGAATGGTCAGGATCTACCATCTGTAGCAGTTTACAACACTTCCAAACCTCTATAAAGCGGGTCGTATCCATAGTGTCACCAGGATCAGGTATCCCTCCTTAATCTTTATACTACAGACCTATTTAGGTTATCACTTAAGGCATGATCCACGTGTATATCTCATATACATGCTTAAGTTTACATACAATAACCATGGAGCTTTGTTTATTGGATGTGAGTAAATGTCAAATAAAATAACTCTTATTTTATTCATAACAATGTGTATAGATTACTGATAACGGGTAGAAATGCACGTTATTACAGCACAAATAAGTAAAACAATGAGGGAATGCAACGGTAAAAATATACAAAATCATGTCCAAAAGCGCTAAACTGAGAAAATTGCGATCGCATGCGCCCATCACATAAAAGCAGCTAATGTACTTATTTTGTGCAGGAAAAATGTGTTGGTGCAAGTAAAATTGCGATCCAAGGAATTAGGCATTTGCGTGCATGGAAAGATTGCGATCGCAAAGTCATGCAATCGTATGCGTTCCCGAGAAGTTGCTCAAGAAGGTGGCCGTATAAAAACGGTGCATCAAGGTGAGAGCATAATAAATCATGATGGGATAGAAAGCTGATGAGGGTCGAATCCAAATTTAGTTGACAAGCCGTTAACGACACACTGTAGCAAATACACTCAACTTTCGGTGACCATTAATCAGCACATCAGAGCAGAAGATTTAATGACTGCCCATCATTGCAATCATTAGAAAGAAAAGTTTCTTCACCTTGAGCTTTATAAATACCGAAGGCCACCATCGCTAGAGTAGTTTGCCATATAGAAGTTAGATTATATACAAGATAGATAGCCGTTAAGTCTGTTCATAGTCATTCTTATACTTAGAAGATGGAGTTGAGCTAAGAGAAGGAGACGCCGAAAGATCATTCCTGAACAGCTCAGAAGACTTCCGGGAAGCCCTACAAACGGAGAGAGGGCCAACACTTGCGAGAGCAAGGATATTCTTCTGGGCAGAGTTGGAGTGAAAAGACAGTGTAAAAATCCACAGGAAGCAAGACATTTCTACCGGGCTTCTTATCTCTACATTCTATTATTATTTTGTATTCTGCATTTAATCTATACATAATGGAAATCGCATTTCAACTTATGTTCAATCTCTCCATACTTCGCATGAGTAGCTAAATTTCGGAATGGGTTGAGAAGTACTTAGCTAGCATGACCTAAGATCTTCACTTTATGCGATCATCTTGTCTTATGTATGCGTTATTCACCCTTTGGAGATGCTGAGGAGAGTGGTCTAAAGATAGAATCTAGACTTGAGAGAGTCAGATTAGAATCTAGGCTTGGGAGAGTCAGATTAGAACCGCGTAAGCAAGAGATAGAAACTTAGGAATAAGTTCTGTTGCTATTAACACATCGCATACACCCTAGAGAAAGGATATGATAGTATGCGGTCACCTTGTATAAGTGTGCATCATTCATCATCGCATAGACAAGAATAGAGGCTTAGACATAAGTTCTATCGACTTTTTTGTATACATCGCGTGCGTCCTAGAAATAGGAGTTACGACATTTGCATTGGAAGATGACATGTTGTTGTTTGTGTGTAGCATGATCACATAACTTGAACGCAATCTAAGGAAGTGTTAGCTAAATCCCTTCTCAACCCGTTCATCGCATACTCATTGTAATTCTCGATTTCATCAACTCTTTACTCGAATCTGTCGCATAGAAAATATACTCAAAACACCATCCAACTTATTTGTTTTTGCCACCGTAAAGGAATCAAATTTACTGTCGCATAGTAACTCAGTAGTCCCTGTGTTCGACCTTAGACTTACTAGGAAACCTAGTGAGATTTATACTTGGATCTTATTAGGATGCATATGCAATGCATAACTTATCACCGCAAATATACACCATAATCGCATCACATTTACAATGCATCAATTATAAACTACGAGACTCTGGGAGAATTAGGACACCAATCCCAACAAAAAGAACACTAACCCTTGAAGAACCCTTCTTCTCGCTTCCTCTCCGGTGAAAGAACATGAATTGATTTGTCACTTCTCTTATTGTCAGCACCATGAACACAACAATACAGTAGGAACTAAAACACCACAATGAGGACACCACCATAATGTCTTCCTCGTTATTCTCAAAGAGAGAGTCACATAAAGTTGTCGGATACTATTTTATAATTTTGGTGTAAAGGGAAGATATGAGATTTGTTAGAAAAAAATCTTTTTGGTAGAGAAGATGATGATGATGAGGAGCTTGGTAGAGCATAGAATTATTCTGTCCAAAAAGAATATCATGTTGAATTCCCAAAAACCAACAACTCCTCTGTTTAACTCCCTCAAGAACTCCCAAAGAGTTATAATTTTGAACTCAAAATTCAAAATCAATTATATTAAACCAATTTAATATAATTAAATCCAAATTATATGTTTTATCCCATACAACATATAACCTATAGTTTATTATATCGCATATAATATAACTTATAGTTTATAATTCTCTCATATGACTTACAGTTTTAATATGAATCATATTCATATTAACTTTAACCTATAGGTTTTATATGAATCACATTCATATAGTTAATGTTCAAATCATATTCAAGTACTTATTTCTCTCATTAAAACTTTCCATCATAATATATCACATACATTATATTTATTGTATCTTATACAATTAATTCCCTTTAATTAATTTAAACAAATCAAATTAATCCAAAATTCACATTAATCCTTATTGAGCTAACAAAGGGACCTTATGGACCTACAGATTGAAGTTCCAATGATATGAGATTAATTAATTAAACTTTTTAATTAAATTAATCAACCTTCATAAACTGTTGGTCATTCCATTAAAGATGACAGTTGCACTCTTCGCACACTAGATATATTTTTATGTCCATTAAATATAACCAACTAACAGTGCGTTGACCCTTCACAAATTGCTCGCAAGTACAGCTGGTCAAAATTACCACTTTACCCCTGTAATTACATCTAACTTCTTAAGTACCATTGTTCCCTCTAATGAACAATTAGTCATAGTCCAACCATAACATAACCCCTCTCGAGCCAGGAGAGGGTGTGGCGCTACATTATTCAAAACCCGAAATCAGCCCTTAAGGGAGCAATTTATCTATTTAAACAACAGGAAGGAGTGAATTCCTTTTTGTGTAGTTGTGTTCCCAGCTCCTCAATAAGATGAATCCCCAAATTGGTAGGCATATTGAGTCGGTGAATTTGGTCATTCTTACCCATGCAGATCAAAGGATCGTCTTCATAGGAAAGAATTCATAACTCACTCAGGATTAAGGTTAAGTCACATGTGGTCATCCTGGTGAAATGTAAGCCTCTTCTAGTAACGGTGTTATAAAGAGAGACTATTCATTTCGTGGTCCGTTCTTATACAAACTCTTTATATAAGATACTTCTGCTTATATGTCTCTACATGAATGAGCAGGATTAAATCATTTGTAACACTTTACAACAATTGTAACAATTACAAAGCGGGTCGTATCTATAGTGTCACAAGGATAAGGTACCCAACCTTATCCATCTACTACTGACCGTTCAGGTTATTACTTAAACATGATTCACCTGTATGTCTCCACATACATGTTTAAGCTTCATCAAATAACCTTGGATCTTAGTTTTTTTTTATTCTGGGTTCATGCAATTAAATGTTAAATAAAATAACAGCTTACTTATTAAATAAATAATCTATTTGTACAAATACAAGTTACAAACTACATGACCACGAGATTGGGGCATCAATGAGTAGTTCCCTTGAGTGTTGGACTTGAACAATAGGGCCTCACCCTTTCATTGATCTGAGAGGAACTTAATTTATGGTTGGACCATAAACAAATTGTTCGTTAGAGGATTAGTGGTATTTAAGGATATCGAGGTAATTGTAGGAATAAAATGATATTTGAATCAGCTTTAATTATGAATAACTCAAGTAGGATCAACTTACATTTAATGATTATATCCATGGGCGCAACATATTTTACAGTGTATAAGAGTTCAACTATAGGTATGTAGTAGTTTGCCCCATAGTTAATGAATGTTGGTCAATTAATTAAATGAAATTAACTACCCTCTTATGCATGGAAGTGGGGTAGTGTCAGTTAATTCCCTTTCCACGTTAAATAAAAAGAGTTTGTATTCATAAAAAGGAGGTGACTAAAATCATTATGCTAAAGAACTATCTTTCACTCTCTCACTCTCAATATTATCACAGAAAAGGTTCTCTGCCAAAAAGCTCTCCTATTCCAATTCCTTTATTTTTCAAAAGAGACTCCTACAAGTCGGTACCTTGCTAGAGTCATAGCAAGGAAGTCCTTTTCGAGGCATTTGTAGAAGAGGAGGAATTCGATTAATTGGAGAAAAAGAATCCCTATAGAAAAGAGTTTCTTCAAAGGTATTTTTCTATTTTCCTTCTATAATATATGCTTAACCTATACAATTTTCAATCTAAACAAAAATCAAAGCATAAGCGATCATACGCTTTTGTTGGGATTCGATCCATTCAATTACCAACTTCAACAACCATTATATTAAAATTATTAATTTATGGTATTTTATAATCGTTCTTTATAATATTTTGACATTAATAAAAATACTTTTAGTATCGAAACCGAACAAATTTTATATAAAAATGTTGAGTTGCCAAACATATGAGGTTTTTTATTTTAAAGAATTTTTATCAAAAGTATTCAAATGAAAATAATTTTTTGGAAAACATGTTTTTTTTCTTAGTCATTTCAACCAAGCTTAATAGGAAGAGAGAAGGGTTGAAAGGGTTTGGACGCAATAACACTACCAAAACCCCAACTGTTTCAGTCCATAGCTTCGTTATAGCCATTGTGTTCTCCTCTGTCTCCGAATCAGTTCTTCAGTTTTGAAGAAGTAATTGGAACAATCAGATATTATATTCGAGTAAATGTGGTATCTCTGTGTGTTCTATCACAGGCTTTTGGATTACAGGAAGGCGGAGGTCGAGTCTCTAGCCGAGTTGTTTGGTGGAAATGGCGACCACAAAGGGGAGAAGTTGGAATGGAAGCTTCCTCTTCACCATCACCCCGATTCTCCTTTCCATTTCGTCGACCTCTCTTCCGACGATCTTGCTCGCAACATCGCCAATCGAAGTCAGCAATTTCGTTTCGTTTTTGGTTTTTGTCTTAATTTGCTCCAGTTTTCTTTCATTTAATTTCATTTGGTTTGGTTTTGTGTAGGTATACTAGTGAAGGGGATGTATGAACTCTGGGGTGAAGGAAGTGACTACGAGGAGCTAGAGGAGTCCATTAGAAATTATCCGGAAGAACGGAAATCGCCATACTTACAACCCGGAAGCTCTTTCAAGATTTCTGTAGAGAGCTTTGGGAAGGCTATCAGCTTCCAGGAACAAAATGAACGTATCCAGGGGCTAGCATACATCCCTTTCAAGGTCTAGTAGCCTTTCGGTAATCTAGTTTATGCTCCCTTTTATTTTTCTCTCTGTTTTATTGTTTTTTCAACTTATGATTTTGAGCTATTGAAATTCAATCCTTTTGCTTATAATGGATACTAGAGACTACATGGTTATAGTGTGGAATGCTCACTTCAGTTATGGAATCAAATTAATATGTGTTAAGAAACTCTTATAGTGATGGACAGACTATTGAGCTTGAAGAGTTGGTTTAAGTGATGGATCAGAGACAATAAGGCTAGAAGTTATAAATTGTGGTGCCACTAACTTTTTAGGTAGAGAATTGATAGATAAAAGAATTGCAAAGCAATTTGTGAAGAGGAATTATCGAAAAGCTATAAGCACCGAGATTATATTGAAGTGTGATGGCCAAATCATATTATTTTGGTGGTGTGTCAATAAAAGGGGGAGGGGGCAAAAGAGAATGGCTTGGTTGGTTATATCTCCTTGTTGGTAAGAAGGGTTCTTTTAATAATATTTTTAAAAATTTATTTTAAAAAATAGTTTTTATAATAAATAAAAATCTCTAAACAAGAAACGATGATTAAAAAGCTATAAAGGAGTACAAAAGTTTAAAATCTACCGAGCTGAAAGATGATAGGGAAGTCTGAGAACCTAGGAGGGCTAGAACTTGAGAATTTAAGGATTAGTAACAAAGTTTTGTTTGTGAAATGGCTCTGGTGTTTTCCCTTGGGCCTAAAACCCTTTTGCTCAGGTATTTCTCATGGGAAGGAGGGGTAGGAGAACAAAACTCATGTTCTCAAATTGGCTTAAGAAGTATGAATACGACATGACAAGAACATAATGGAACATAACGATACACCATATTTTTACAAAATTTAGGACACGGATGTGGCAAGGACACGTTAAGGATACATTTTTTTGGTTAGCTACATTGTGGGGGATGGTAAGGATACGTTTTATCAGGAAGATCAGTGGGTGGGGGATAGCCCCCTCTGCTCTGTGTTTCCTCATCTTTATCATTTGTCTTCTCTTAAAAATCAATGTACACCATTTTTTTTTTAAAATTTAGGACACGGATGCGTCAAGGACACATTAAGGATACGTTTTCTTGGTCAGCTGCATTGTGGGGGATGGTAAGGATCCATATTTTTGGAAAGATCCGTGGGTGGGGGATAGCCCCCTCTACTTTGTGTTTCCTCATCTTTACCATTTGTCTTCCCTTAAAAATCATCGGTGGCCTGGTCGGGGAGCTAAGTATTCTTTTCCTTTTGGTTTCCATTGTCATTTATCCACTAGGGAGATGAGAAAGGTTGCCTCTCTTCTTCCTTTTTTGGAAGAGTGTGTTTTTAGGGTGGGGAGGAAGGATGTTCATGCCTAGAGGCCCAATCCTACTGAGGGCTTTTCTTGTAAGTCTTTCTTTAGGTTGCTTTTGGATCCGTCTCTTGGTAATGAGTTGGCCTTTGATGTGGTTTGGAGGATTAAGATACCAAAGAAAACCAAGTTCTTTACTTGACAAGTTTTGCTCGGTTGAGTGAACACATTGGTTGGCTTGCTAGGAAGATAGCCTCGTTAATAGGTCCTTTCTACTGTATTGTGGGGGATGGTAAGGATCCATATTTTTGGAAAGATCCGTGGGTGGGGGATAGCCCCCTCTACTTTGTGTTTCCTCATCTTTACCATTTGTCTTCCCTTAAAAATCATCGGTGGCCTGGTCGGGGAGCTAAGTATTCTTTTCCTTTTGGTTTCCATTGTCATTTATCCACTAGGGAGATGAGAAAGGTTGCCTCTCTTCTTCCTTTTTTGGAAGAGTGTGTTTTTAGGGTGGGGAGGAAGGATGTTCATGCCTAGAGGCCTAATCCTACTGAGGGCTTTTCTTGTAAGTCTTTCTTTAGGTTGCTTTTGGATCCGTCTCTTGGTAATGAGTTGGCCTTTGATGTGGTTTGGAGGATTAAGATACCAAAGAAAACCAAGTTCTTTACTTGACAAGTTTTGCTCGGTTGAGTGAACACATTGGTTGGCTTGCTAGGAAGATAGCCTCGTTAATAGGTCCTTTCTACTGTATTCTCTATCGGAGGGCAGAGGAAGACCTGGATCATCTGCTTTGGGGTTGTCGATTTTCGAGGTTTGTGTGGTTATGCTTCTTGCAAGAATTTGATATTCACATTATTTGCCAGAGGGATATTCGCGTGATGATCAGAGAGTTCCTCCTCCATTTGCCTTTCAGAGAGAAACACCAGCTTTTGTGGTTTGTTGGGGTGTGTGTTGTGTTGTGGGACATTTGGAGTGAGAGAAACAATGGTGTTCAGAGGTCTGGAGAAGGATCCTAGTGAAGTTTGGTTCTTAGTGAGGTTTCATGTTTCAGTTTGTACTTCGGTTTGGAAGTTTTTTGGTAATTATTCCCTAGGTAACATATTACTTAGTTGGAAACCTTTTCGTTAGATGATTTTTTTTTGTGGGTTTTTTTTTTGTATGTTCTTGTATTTTTTCATTCTTTCTCAATGAAAGTTATTGATTCTATAAAAAAAAATAATAATAATAATAAATAAATAAATGAAACATGCTTTTAAAATATATATTTATATATATATATATATATATCACTTTTAGCTATGAAGGAAATTTAAAGTCAATGAGTTTATGCACTTATATGCTTAAATAATTAGTTTGATGTATTTCACTCTCAAAATTTAACTTTTTTTGTCTTATGTGTGTCTACTTAGTATACTTAACAAGTGTTTGATGCATGTCAAATAAATGTTGGTCCTACTTTGACTGTGTACAACTAGTGTCTAATACATCTATTGCATTAACAAGTGTTTGATATGTGTCTAACAGATGTCGGAGTGTCCAAATGTCTGACACGTGTTGGATATGAACATGCTAGCCAAACTAAAGTGTTCATGGTTCTTAGGAATTGGCAAATTAAAAGGAGAAAAAGTTAGCCCACCTTGTCAAAATGGTTCTGCAGATTCCCTTGGTCTTCCACACAAAATTATTGACATTAAGTATGGGAAGGAAGTTAGACTATGGCTCACAGAAACTAAAAGACCAATAAAATTAAGATGTCCCTAGAATTTTATCTCTAAACAGAAATACTGGGCCATGAAACTGTTGCAAGCTTGTTCTTGGTAGGTGGGGAAAAGATTCCTAGACCTTGTGTGAATCTCCCTTCAAATGAAAGAAGAAAACACCTTTGGAACAAGGGCATACAAAAACCAAGCCTAAAAAGGCCCACTATGGAAAGAGGGAACAAGAATGTAAAATGTTGCCTAAAGAGTAATTTCAAAAAAGTCTTCAAAATTGAAGTCCAAAGGGAATTATGAAACTTCACTAAGGACCAAACATCATTAGGGTCCCTCTCCACCCCTCTAAAAACTCTACTATTTCTCTCACCCCACAAAACTCGGAACAAATTGCACATCCCAACTAACCACAAAAATTGGCCATTCCCCCGAAAAGGTGGATCGAGAAGGAACTCTCCAATCGAACTGCCAATAACCCTCTAATGAGCCAACATGAAATCAAACTCCTGGAGGAAGTGGTCCTACATCGATCTCACCAACTTACACCTCCAAAGCAAGTGATCCAGATCTTCCTCTATGTTCCGACCGAGAATACAACAGAATGGACCAATTGATGAAGGCAACTTTCTCGAAAGCAGATCCAAAGTGTCCACTTGACCGAGTAAAACTTTCCAGGGAAAGAACTTTAACTTTTTTCGGAATCTTAATCCTCCACAATGGAACCAAAGACAAACTCACTAGTGGGAAAAAGATCCAACAAACATCGAAAGGACTTATAAGAGAAACCCTCTAAAGGGTCGAGACTCCAAACACGAACATCTCTTCTCCCTAGCCTAAAATCAAATTCTCCTATCGAAGACAAGATCGAAACAATTGCCGACGTTTCCTTATTGGTCAACAAATGATGGAAACCAAACAAGAAAGAAGTTGAGCTCCCTCACCAAGCTAAAAAGTAAATTAAATAGTTTTTAAGGGAAAATTATAAAAATGAGCTAACGTGGAGCAGAGGGTTCTATCCCCCACCCACTAATCTTCCGAAAAGTATTTTTCCTTCCCTTCCTCACCAAACAATGAACAAGATGGGAAAAAGAGGGGAGTTCAAGAGAAATGTCCTTCCACAGGTTTCGGAAAGTGCCTTTAACCCCACCTGACAACCATTCAAAGAGTTGAGGGTCATGCTTGCTAACAGTAATTCTATTGCATGAGGAAACAGGCTCGAGGGGGAAATGCCAGAACCGTTTAGCCAATAAGGTTCTATTACGAATCCTCAATTCCCAATGGCTTGGGATGCACTATGGGATTATATAATTTGGAAAAGAAGGAAAGAGCCTTCTCCTCAACCTCCTTCCCATTACGGGAAAGCTCCCCACTGTTCAGGATAAGGGGTCAATACTGTTCTTATTCTTATTGTCACTATCCACCCTATGGAAGAAATAAGTATTACAATCCCCTTTCTTAACCCATTTCACCTTGGCCTTTTGACCCCAACTGATGGATTCTTTTCTGGACCACCTCAACAAACTTCCCGTTTAGAGAAACCCTCTCCTCTTTCTCAGCAGTCTCCAGAGGGCCTTCCAGCTCCTTTAAGTCAGGCCCATTGATTTTGTTTAGGATCTTTTGTTTCTTAACCTTAATGTCTCCACAAACCTCTTAATTCCAAGATTTAAGAGCCCCTTTTACGACCTCAACTTCCCCATAAAGTGATATCTTTCCCTCTTCACAAGAACCTCAACATTCTACTAAGAGGAAATATTGGCCTTAAAAGAAGGATGCTCTAAAGTCTAACTACATGTTCTCGAACCGAAAAGGACTCTGCCCCATTTTTGGGTCCCCAAGGAAGGATAATGGGCCAGTGATTTGAAGTAATTTTCGGCCCCATTTCTTCCCTTTGAAAACTCCAACCAAACGGGGTGTAGGTGTTCTTGAGGATTCCTCCTCAGCCCTTTTTTATTCTCTCAAAAAAAAAAAAAAATTATATATATAAAATAATAATAAATAAAGATTTTTCTCTTTTTTTTAAAAAAAAATTATAGAAGGTATATAATTTAATTCATGCATGCAAGTTTAATCAAGAAAGTACTATCCATCTACCCAACTTCTTACATGTTTTTCATGCATGCAAGTTTGATTGAGAAAATATAATCAGTTTACTTAATTTTGTACATTTATTTTCGGTTTCACATCCTAACTTGGGAATCTTACCCTTTTTGAAGAAATTTGGTGGCATGTTGATGGGACAGTTATGCTACCTCATGCTTCATTTATGTTACAATCGCATCTCTTTTACATTTACTTTTAACTTAGTCAAGACATGGTCTCATGCAATTATCACGGCTTCTCATCATAAATGGTATCAATCAAGTAGTAGAAGTCCTATCAATGTCATTTTCTTCCGTTAGCTCTTTAGGTTCTGCAGGTAATACCTGAATTTTGACACTGTTCTTAATCATTAATTTGCTACACAAGCTGAACATGTCAATGTCTTCATTTTTTAATAAATGGATGCGTATGGTATATTTCAGGGTCAAGTTAGTTTAAAAAGTCCAGATCATAAATTCTGTCTTATGGAAACTGCTGATCACGGACTCAATAATGGACTTCCACCAATTTCTCAAAGGAGGATTTTTTTTGGCCGGGAGGTCGGTGGTGCCGATAGGAAGCTTATACCAACATATCAGTTAAAAAGTCGCACTTATCTTGGGCCAACAGCCATGGATGCTGAAATGGCTTTCTTAATGGCCAACCAAGCATTAGCGACAGCAGGGAAACTTGTCTATGATCCTTTTGTTGGCACTGGGAGCATTCTTGTGGGTGCAGCTCATTTTGGAGCAATGACAATGGTAACTACTTTTGCTTTGCATCTTTATTTTTTATATACGCGAGTATTTTGGTCAAGCTTTAAGTACATCTCGATTAATCTCATAAAGAAATTGTCTGATGTTACAACATTTGGTTGGCAGAAAACCTGTGGGAGGCTTAATATCCTAAATTGATAGCTTTGAACACATTCCTCTAAAGTCTCCTACTTTCTTTCATGTACATGAGTCATGGGGGGTACTTTTGCTTTGTATTGGATATTATATTATGAGTTTTAGTTTTCAATCTATTAATGACCATTCATTGCATTTAGGGAACTTAATTTAAGGTTGTTTCCAGTTCCCATAGAATGCGTGTGGGAGAGAGACCATTTGAATTCAAACTGACCAAAATGTCTCAGGGTGCAGACATTGACATTAGGGTGGTACGTGATGGTCGTGGCCCTGATTGTAATGTTTGGAGCAATTTCAAGCAGGTAAATATGTTTTATAATAAAATTCTATGTTTGGAAATTTAGTTCATGTTGCAAGTCTTAGTTAATAGTTTATGGTTTATAGTTTACACTGGCCAAGTAATGTACTATG
Organism: Benincasa hispida; assembly: GCF_027475165.1. Lineage (NCBI taxonomy): Eukaryota > Viridiplantae > Streptophyta > Magnoliopsida > Cucurbitales > Cucurbitaceae > Benincasa > Benincasa hispida. The sequence continues at coordinate 23,784,099 of NC_143482.1, read as the reverse complement.
TTAGAATACATGTGAGGGTGACAAGCATGATAAAGGATAAAATAAATGTAAGTTTGAAATTTTATGCACGCATGAACTGACAGTTAAAATAAATGTGAGGGTGACAAGCATGATAGAGGATAAACAACTGTACTGTTAGCATTTTGCTTGTGCAATTTCTGGGATTCAACTGATTATGATAATATCAAGTTTTGATGCTTTATGTTCCTTATGCATTGTAATTATGATCTTAGATGTTTCATGGTGTAGTGGAATTAATCTGTTTATTACTGCTTGCAGTATGGATTACCACCGCCAATTGTGCTGTTAAGAGCAGATAATAATCGTCCTCCCTGGCGTCCAGGATTGAAGGAGGTACAGCAGTAATATTTAGCACCTGTACTCTTTATTTATTTTTCACTGTTTTCCTGTCTGGTTTGAAGTTCCACTGGCATTGTTATATTCTGATGCTCACTGATTGCTGTGGATATTCACCGCTTAACATCTACTTACAGATTTGCAATCATTTTCTTTTTCTTTTTTCTTTTTTATTTTCTTTAACAATAAATAAAACTTTTCATTGAAGAAATGAAGAGGGACTAATGCTCAAGGAAAAGATACAAACTCATATAGAAATGAAGAGGGACTAATGCTCAAGGAAAAGATACAAACTCATATAGAAGTGAATAAGGAAGATAAATGAGAAACAAAAAAACTGAATGAATAATCTTGCAAAGAACTTAAGGTTCGAACCGAACTTGAAGCTTCAAAGAACCACAAAACAGAGGGTTGAGAGAGGAAAAAAAAAACACTTGCAAAGCAAGCCCGCTGGGAGAACACTAAATACAACATTAAGCATGGAAAAACCTCCTCCAAAACACTCGAGAATCTCTGAAGTCAAAAACAGCCGGGAAAAAAACACAGCAACAAAACCAGCTGAAGAGAATCTAGAACCAGAGATGAAATCATCACCAAAGAAGCCAACTGAAAAGAATGAAATTTGAAATGTTTATCAATTTTTAAATAGAATTAAGTTTTCTTTTTGCAATTTTCTTTTGTATAAAATGATTTACTAAGAGTTAAAAATTAACTGAATTCTAACACATTCCAAGCAATTAAAAACTAAATAATACATAATAACATATATTGCATGAAACATATTGGGCAAAGCTTGAACTTGTTAGGATACCTCCTAACAAGAACACTCAAGAACATAACGAACACAAAGAACACTATGGATAGAAATGTATATATTGCAATATCACTAAAGAAACTACAATATATCATAGCCTTTTGAGAGGGTTACTCTCCCAAAATTCTTTAAAGGAAATCATTACAAAATTCTTCACACCTTTCTCCTAACCCCACTCCCTTTATTTAATAACTATCTCTAACCAACTTAATACCTATTTACTAATATCCCCCTTCTAATAAACATAAATATTCTACTAATGATCCTATTTTCATTATTCAATGATTCTGTTTGGCACCTTCAAATTCCGTTTGTAATATAACATTATCTTGAATGATGTGCTATAGTCCGGCCAAAGTTTTGAGGAAAAAGCCAAGACTTTAATGCAGTACTAACTCATTTGAGGAATGTGTTAATAAGGAACATGCGACATTTTAAAGATAAACTCAAGTTGAGGGATTCTTGATTTAGCAAAATTACAAGCCTCTTTTTTGTGTGCACCGTTCAAGTTCCTTTTCTAATTCTACTCTCTTTTTAGCTACATATAATTTGAGTTCATTTTTCGTAACTTCTCTGGAAAGTGTTTTACTCGTACTTGTTGGTAGACTTTTTTCAAATCATAATGTTTGCAATTTGATAGAATTTGACTTTCATGAGTTGTTTGAAAGTTGTCACCAGGCACACAAGGAGAGAGATATGGCGAAAGCAACTAATCCATCTGCAGTAGAACATTTTAGTTATTCATTGCTGCGATGCTTGTTACAAGTTTTAGCATTATATTTGCTATCCTGGTTCTGATGCATTTTCACAACTTGCTTCTCTACCCAGATGTTTGATGCAATCATTTGCGACCCTCCTTATGGAGTCCGTGCCGGAGGGCGTAAATCTGGTGGTCGGAAATTGTTAAAAGGAACTGTTGCACCTTACACGGTTCCAGACGACAAGAGAACAGACCATATACCATCAACTGCTGCTTACAGCCTTGTTGAGTGTGTGCATGATTTACTTGACCTTGCTGCCAAGATGCTTGTGATGGGTGGCAGGCTTGTATTCTTCTACCCTGTTTTGAGGGAAGAAGATTGCGTGTTTAATCAATTCCCAGAACATCCTTGCTTTACTTTAATCAGTTCCTCCGAGCAAATATTAAGCTCGCGATACAGCCGGGTGTTGCTAACTATGGTAAAAAGAAGTTCATACACTGAAGAAATGGCAGAGGCAGCAAGATTAAAACATGAAGAATTCAGGGAAAACCATTTGAAATGGTTAGAAGATGGTAATCTCCATTCTGCTGTTTTCAGTCCCTCCACTGATTCCCAGCTTGCAGTTGGTGGCAATTGCAATTTGAGTAAAGACCCAAAACCAAAATACAGAGGAAAGTATGTATAATTGGAAGTTATTGTAGGTTTTGGTTTGCTAATTCTCCGAATTTTCTAAGCCCCTTGGATTTTGGTTATGTTCATGCAGTTTGTTAGTTTTTTTTCTTATAAAAATGTAGCTTAAACGGCAAGTTTAGTCCTTAAATTTTTAAGTGTTTTGTTTGGCCTCTAATTTTTTTTTTCCCTATCTAATGTCTTGTATTTTCTTTGGAAAAAAAAGAAGAAAACCTTTCAATTCTATTTAATAGGTTTCTAAGTTTTTAACATTAAAAAATAAATAAAATTAATTGTTTTAGTATATAAATTTGAGCTGGGTCCTACTAACTTTCAATTAGAAAAATGTTAAATAGGGTTCGTAATTTCAAATTTTAATTTAAGACAAAATAATATTATTAGGTATATTTTTATTTTTATTTTCATTTTTTAGATTTTGTAGAACTAATCTTGTAAATTAAAAAAATATTATTTTTATTTTGATTTGCATCACTTGATTACTTATTTAATTTTTAAAGATTGTATTAATTACCTAGTAAATAAAAAGGGTTCTTTTCATATATAGCAAAATAAGGCACAAATGTTGCAAAAATAACAAAACATAAATTAATTGATACTTAATTTGTTTGAGGTTTGTGGTTAGTGATAAGTTTATGAGACAGTTATAAATATAACAATCAAACTTAAAGTATTAGTAGATGTAATATAATATAAAAAAAAAAATTATAAGTATTGCAAAATTTAGATAGTTTATTAGTGATAGACCATATTGTTGATAGGAATCTATCAGTAGACCATATCGCTGATTCAAGAGCCTATCAGCAATATAAGTCTATCAATGATAGACTTAGCTATATTTGCAATTGTTTTTTTTTTTTTTTTAATTGAGTTATACACTATCTTATTATCCCTAGAAATGTTATCTATTGAGTTTATTGTTTGTCTTTACATGCATCCACCTCGATAATGTGTTTCCAAAACAAGTTAATTTTGGTCAACCTAAATTTAATTTTGGATTTCATCTTAGTGAAGTAATTTGGATTAATTTGGATTAGAACTTGTAGAAGTATGTCATTATAAGTTTATGACCAATAGACCAATTTATTCGAAAGACTCTGATATACTATATTGTTATTTATGTATGTTAAACTCTAATAGACTGATAAAAGTATATAGTGATAAATGTATATAGAAGTTTATCATAGTTTTTTTTCTTTTTCATTTCAACTCTATTGGCCATTATCAGTGATAGACTTCAAGTTACAAATAAAAGTTTATCAACAATAGAAGTGAAAGAATGAATTAGTATATTAGTGATAGACTTCTATCACTCTATATCACAGATAACATCAATGATATATTTCTATCACTAATTATATATATATCACTGATAGACAGTGGTAGAAGTTTTAGAAGTCTATCGTTGTTTTACCTATTTTAAACTTTAATTGTTTAAGGTTTGTGTTTAATGATAAAATGATTGTTTGTCTTTAGATGTAAACACCTTGATATAATTGGAGGCCAAAGAGACAACCAAAAACCTTTAGTATACTAATAGACCCTGATAAAAGTATATAGAAGTATTCATGATAGAATTATAAGTATATAACCATTTTTTTCTATAGAAGTATGTCATTGATAGACTCTAATAGAATTATAAGTGGATTATGATAATGAAATAATATCAATCTATCAAGGTCTATCAAAATTTTATTTTTCTAATTTGTAGATCATATAAAGCTTGGTTTGTGATTCAATGATCTTTGATTTGTATCGTCATATGACATGTTTGTAATTTAGTTTGATCTTATTATATTAATAATAGAAAGTGATAGAAGTTTATCATTGATATACTTATTATCGATAGACTCTGATAAACTAAGATAAAATTAAGTAAAAATCTACCAGTATGCTGATAGACTTTGATAAAAGTATATAGAAGTACCACTGATAGAATTATAAGTATATGACTGTTTTTTTTAGAAGTATGTCACCGATAGGCTCTAATAGAATTTGATAATAACCGATATGTTCAATTTGATAATCAAATGATATCAATCTATCAAGGTTTATAGGGTTTCATTTTTTCTAAAAAAAAAAATTGTAGAGCATATGAAGTTTGGTTTGTGATTCAATGATCTTTGATTTGTATTTTCATATAACATATTATGTCACTGCTACACAATGATAGAATTATATAGAAGCATATAAAATATCAGCATGTCGATAGACCTTAATAGAAGTATCAATAATAGAATTATAAGTATATGAATGTTTTTTTTTTTTTTTTTATAGAAATCTATCGTTGATTTTTTTTTTTAATGTTACTTCAACTCTATCAACTACTATCATCAATAAACTTTAAGTAACAAATAAACGTCTATCAACAATAGAAGTGATATAATAAAGAAGTATATTAGTGATAGGCTTCTATCACAATGTGAGTTTATCACTATCTATCAATGGTAAACTTTAATCACTCTATATTACCTAACAACATCAGTGATAGATTTTCATTATTATCTATGAGTGATAGATAATTATAGAAGGCTATCATTGATATTATTTTTTTTCATTAATAGACAGTGTCAGAAGTTTATCATTGATATATCGATTTTATACTTTGTTTGTTTGAGGTTTGTGTTGTGCCTAGTGTTGCACACAAAATGTTTCAACGATCTCTTAAGTTTGATATCGTGCATTAAAGCACATCTAAATATTAAATTTCCAAGAGCTAGCTTAATTTAGATTGGAAAATATAATCCTTTTCAAAAGCTATCAATATTTATTTGTGTATTAGTAATATATAATCACTAAGATGATCATCTAAGTAGCTAATATCATAATTTATCAATAGATAAATTATAAATAATGTATATCAGTAAGCTAATAGTGATTCTTCATTATGAAGTATATCAAATATACTTTGTTTTCTCCTATTGTTGAATGTTCGTATGTTTGGAGGGTTTAAGGGTATTTTAGACTTTTTCCAAGGGCTGAATTTTCCTGTTATATTTGTTAAAGGAAAAAAAGAAAAGAAAAGAAAAGAATCATGGTTACGTTTGCAATATCCCATGTTTTTTTTTAATTAAATCTGTAAGTGCTCCATAAACTATTACCACAGTACTTTGAAAAATTAATGACTTTTTTATTATTAGTCAAATGTGATGAAATTTTGGAAAAGTTCATTTAATAGAAGGTCAAAATTTTACTTTTTAACGTAGAGTAGAGTTAAATGGAATGTTTATTTGATCCTTGAAATTTTAAAATCAATATTTTAATTAATTTTTGGACATTTAAAAAATAATTCTAAATAATCTATAGATCTTACGTATTCATGAGTAAAAGATTGTTGTAGAAGTTTGGAGGCTCGAAGGAAGAGCATCACAATACTAGATAGAGCATCTCGACACTACCAAAAAGCAGGTGAACACAGGTTACCTTTTAGATAACTTTGAGACGCTATAATTCATGTTATAAATAGAAATGATCACACGTCAGAGTAAGGCGAGGACAAAGAAGGCTTCTCCATCCCCGCTCGCTATTTCAATGCCCCATCCCACTATTTTTTTTGTTTGGTTTCGTGGGGATTGAGGTGGAGATTTTTGATATAGAATTGGAGGGGAACCCAAAAAAGCTCCCTGTTTGTTTGTTTTTCTTTTAATTTATTCATTGTTTAACCAAATTTTAAATTTATTTTCAACTAAATAAAATTTTGTATATTAAATGAGTCATTTCAATATATTATTATTTAGAAAAACTACAAAGTTTTTTTAATAAAAACAATAAAATTTTATATGCAAAAATATAATCAAAATATATAATCACATATTTTCTAAAAGTTAAAATTTAAATATTACAACATAATCTAGCTTTCAATTTAAATATTACAACATTTGCAGTATTAAGAGTAAGAAAGTCTTAAATATTAAAACATTCATATCTTAGAAATGTACTTAAGTGCGAAAAAGTTGGGATACTTACCAAATAAAACTTTGATGCATCCTGAGCATCACACATCTTTGGGCAACCCTTTTCACCACTCACATAAAAAAATATTAAAATATTTCAAAAAAAGAAAAAGTAAAATTTGCCACATGCCAAAGTTATGATTGGACAATTTGCTTGTATGTACAAAAATATGTGATATTCGAAATGTACCTAAGTATTGGGGGTGTTCGTGGGTTGGGTTGGGTTAAGGACTTTTTAAACTTAACCCAATCGTTCGAATTGTAAAATTCTTCAACCTAAATAACCCTCTTTAAAAAGTGAACCCAATCCAACCCAACCATCAAACGTTTGGGTTGGGTTGGTTCTTATTATTCAGGTCATTTATTTATTTATTTTTTTCTAAAATGAAGTAAAATATTAATATGTAAAAATTTGACTTAACTATTTTCATATATTGAATTAAGATTAACAACTCAATTTCAATTTATATAATGTAAAATCTCTTTGAAGTGTTAAAAAAACAAATTTTAAGAATTGTTGAATAATGAATTATCCAAAAACCTAACAAAATTAAATAAAATTTAAATAAATATATGTAAAAAATACACATTTTAAGTTCGAGATGGATTATTTTAGTGATCTATGAACCAACCAAGTCATAAAATTTTTTAATTATTTAAAATTAACCTAATCCAAAAGAGTTGATAACCCAACTTAAACTGCACGATTAGATTGGGTTGATCGATTTTTTCAGATCATCGAGAATATTTGTTACTTAAAATAAGTCTTAAGAATAATAATAATAAAAAGAAATCCGATAAAGTTGGAATGAGAATGGGCGATGAAAGTGGAGAAAGGAAATAGTGAAGTAACGCAAATGGCGGGACAGAGTTTTGGGGTTTGAAGTTAAAACAAAACTTCAATTCCAAATCCATTTCCTTCTCCGTTTTATTCTCCACTTCTTACGCTTTAATAATACACTTTTTTTCCCCCTTTTTTTGCTCATCCTCATAGGCCTCTTCAAAACTCTTTCAAATATTCACCCTAACTTAATTTAATCTCATTCTAAATTAATTAAATTATTTTCATTTCATTTTATTTTTAACAACATGAAAAAGAAAAATACTCAACTTTTACCAATGAAAATTTGCTATTGCTACCGTTTAATTACTCGAGAACGTAGATGTCTCGCATCTTTAGATATCCATATTTATTTTTTATAAATTTTTAAACGATGTCGGAGAATATTTGGATAATGACAGTTGAAAAAGTAAAAATAAGTAAACATTTTCGCTTTATTTCAATTGAAAATAAATTGAACTATATATTATATAATTTAAAGGGACAGTTGCAAATATAAATATTAAACCCAAAGTATTAACATATATAACATAATGTAAAAAAAAAATTGTAAATATGACCAAATTTAAATAGTCTATCAGTGATAGATCATATTATTGATAGAAGTGTATTAGTGATAGAGAGTCTATCAATGATAGAAGTCTATCGCGGATAGACTTGTCTATATTTACAAGTTTTTTAAAATGATGTTATACACTTGGTTATTATTCCTAAATATGCTATCAATTGCAATTACCCTAATTTAAATATAGTGAACTTCCTAGGTAAATGGAAACATAAACATATTTAAATGCGTAGAGTTGTTTATTTACTAAGTGAAATAAAAATTAAAAAAATTGATATATATATATATATATCACAAATATATAGTACACACAAAATAAAAAAAGGAAAAATGATAAATTAAAAAATAAAAAGAATATGTCCCCAACATGGAAATGTTAAAAAACCATATTTCAAGAGGGCATCCAAAACTTTTGAGATCTTTCCATAAAGGCATCTTAGGATGTCTGAGTATCTCGATTTCCATTAAACAAACGACCCCTTAAAATTGTTCTCAACTTTAGTTAATATACTCATCATTTATCAGTTATTAATTTTTTTTTTTTGGTACAACAATGACAGAAATGTGGGATCGAACATTCAACTTTAAAACAGAATGCATACCATTTATTGTTGAACTACACTTGCTTTGACCAATGGCTAGGACATCCCATGTCAATTGTCAAGTTATTAACATTAGCAGAACATCAATCTAATTTCAGTTCGACCATCTTACAAAAGCTTAGTACGGTATGTCTAATTTCTCCTTTACTTTTGTTATATTTTGCAATTATCAATATTTGGTTTTAGAATAATTGTAATGGATAGCATTTTTTAGTTAATAATTAAGTGTATAGTAACATTTTTAAAGAATGATAAATATAACAAAATCTATCAATGATATACTACTCCTACTAGAGATATAGTCTATCACTAATAGATCCAAAGAGCTGAATATAAATTTTGCTATATCTACAAATTCTTTTACATTAGGTTATATTTACCAATATTTTGGACTTGATGCTATCGTGAGTGTGAATCACAAACCCACAACTACGAATAAAAATGGTTTGTGTTGTGTATGAGTGCGTGTATGGATTGACAAATTTTCAAATTGGCTTACTAATTTTAGCAATTAGAAATTTTGGTCGGATAGTAAAGCTTCTCCAAATGAAATTCTCGTGTTTTTCCTTCAAAAGAAAATAGAATTTACCGTTTGAGGTTATAATGGTAAATGCACGTAATTGGGAAATTGCTTATCAAAATAGAGTGCTTTAACTTCTTCTCCATGATATATAAAAGCCTTCAAATCCATTCAACTTCTCCATATACTTCAAACTCTTTTCTTCATATAATCAATCTCTCCACATTCTAAAACACTTTGAAAGAAATGGCTTTTCATACAAATTCATTTCTTCTCTTATTACTACTACTAGTCATTATGTCCTTCAACTTAGCTGCCTTTGCTGCTCCGTTAACATTCAACGTTGTCGATTTCGGAGCTAAACCCGACAATGCCAAAACCGACTCGTCTAAGGCCTTCCTATTAGCATGGACGCGTGCTTGTAGCTCTTCTATACCAACATCCATTTATGTGCCTAAGGCCAAATTCTACGTTCGTAGTGCAACTTTTAATGGACCATGCAAGAATAATGCCATTACTATACGTATTGATGGCACTCTTGTGGCTTCCTCAGACTTTCATCTCAATGTCAAATCTGAACATTGGATCATTTTTCACAACGTTAATGGAGTTAATGTCTTGGGTGGCGTTATTGATGGCCAAGGAAGTGGCCTTTGGGCTTGCAAAAATTCTGGCAAAGTCTGTCCTCGTGGAGCCACGGTATGCCAATTACTTTATCAATCTTATGTCTACTAATAATTAAAAAAAATACTCTAATGCATCTCGAGCTGAATCTATATTTGTGCAACTTACCAATAGTTCGATCAAAATTTGTCATGTGACAAACTTATTTTTCTTTTTATTTTTAAATAATTTTTAACTCTTTCTATATAATTGGCGAGAGTTATAGGAAGATGAGTGCAGTTTGAGTTGCACCCAAGTATTAGTGATATTTAAATGATGAGAAATAAATTCTTATCACACGATGAAACTGTAGTTGGAAACAACTAAATAGGTTATGCACCCAGATGCACATTATCGTATCATATACATTAAATTAATTTATTTTTGGAAAGTTAAATTTGTATAGAATATAACATGATTGTATTTTTTTTATGGAGAAAAAGAAACCATGATCGTATATTGATACTTTCATTTTTAGTAAAACAATTACTTCATCCTACTATTTTGTTTTTACAAACAATTTGTAAGCTCGGATGGAAACATGGTGTGTGTATATATATATAGAAGATACTATTGAATAAATAGAAGATAGAAGATACTATTTTCGAAAATTAAAATTATTATACAATATTATTAGGGCTGTTTTCAATTAAAGAAAAATGAGCTAACTTATCATAAATGCAAAATTTCATTATTTATCAATGATATGTATATCGTAATCCATCACAGATAAACAGTGACATTTTGTTATACTTAAAAATATTTTCAGAAGTGTTACCCTTTAAAATAATTACCCATAATGTCACTAAAATATAAAAAGAATTGTTGTGTTTTATGCAGTCATTGAAGTTTACCGATTCCCAAAACATATTGGTTAGTGGATTAGCTTCACTAAATAGCCAAATATTTCACATAGTAGTAAATCAATGCCATAATGTAAAAATGCACGGACTAAAGGTCTCGGCCTCTAGTAATAGTCCAAACACCGATGGAATTCACATAGGGGGATCATCTTATGTGACCATCTCCAACTCCAAAATCGGCACCGGTGATGATTGTATCTCAATAGGTCCTGGAACCTCCAATTTATGGATTGAAAATATTGCTTGTGGACCTGGCCATGGAATTAGGTATGTAATACACTTATTAAATTTTTATATTCATTATTGGAGATCTTTTATGATCATAATTATAATTTGGTTTGATTCGATTTGATTCGATTGGTGTAGCATTGGGAGCTTAGGAAAAGAGTTGAAGGAGAATGGGGTTGAGAACGTGACGGTAAAATCATGTGGATTTATTAACACTCAAAATGGGGTGAGAATAAAAAGTTGGGGAAGGCCAAGTAGTGGGTTTGCAAGAAACATTATTTTTCAACATATCACAATGACTAATGTCCAAAATCCTATCATCATCGATCAAAATTATTGTCCCCATAATCAAGGTTGTCCTGGACAGGTGTGTATTATATAGTTTTTAATCTTATCCTTCTATTGTTAATGTTATTATTATATTGACTCGTTATGATCTCTTATGGAAAAAAAATTATTTGCTGAGACGAAAATAAAGATATCAAATCTCTACTAAGATTACTAAAAGTTCCCACGATTATAAACCCTAATAAACTAAAAAAGGATATAAGTCCAACATAAAGTGATGATTTTTCGAATTTCTCTTCTATATATACACACAAACAACTACTTGTATATACATACAAATATTGTATATAAATTAGAGTTTTATGTCAAATGAGATTTTGATTCAATTAATTAAATACACAATGTTAACTTCAAATTCATTATATTTGAAATATATGTTGATTTTCAAACTCTTATCAATCCCATTATGTTTGGTTTATTAAGTTTTTGAGTAAAAACATGACTTTAATATTTGTCATTGATAAGAGATAAAAAGGTTTCTTGGTTTAAAACCCAACTTTTGGTACTTAGAACTTTTGAGGAACTAAAAATTTAGTCTTTCAACATTGAAAACCTTCATTTGTAACAATTTATTCATTTTATCTTTTAAACAATTTTCTTTCTAAACTTTAATACGTCTTTATATTTTACAATTTGAAAATATTTTATTCCTATCGTGAAAACGATTTTTTTAGATATAATAAATCTTCTTACATAAGTTGATTAGAGAACAATTTATATGTTAACTACAAAGGCTAAACCGATATGTAATAAAAGTAACCATTAATTTTGATGAGATTCATAATAGTTGGGACTAATTAAAGTGTAGCAAAATTAAAAAAATATAAGGACTATTTAAATTACTGTATATTTGTTTAATTAAATTATTGTAAAGGTATAAATACAAAAACTAAATCATTACAAATTAAAGTTTCTTAATTATCCCAATAAAAATTTAGGAACGAAAAGCTTTTTATAACCAAAATTCTAAATTATTTACTTTTATATAGAACTTTCAGAAGAAAAAAAAAAAAAAAAAAAAAAGAACTAACCATTTCTAAAAGAATGAAAAAATATATTAAAATTAGAGGGTGATTCGTGGATCCCTCATTCATATAATAATTGTACTAAAATTAAATTAAACTTGGTCATTTGTGAATGAATAGGATTCTGGAATTAAAATTAGCGACGTGACATACGAAGACATTCACGGGACATCGGCCACGCCGGTGGGCATCAAATTCGATTGCAGTCCAAAATATCCATGCAAAGGAATAAGGTTGGAAGATGTTAAGCTGAGTTACAAGAATCAAGTAGCCAAAGCTTCATGTAGTAATGCTCAAGGATTAGATGTTGGCTTGGTTCATTCCATGGGTTGCTTTTAGGGAAATTAAATTCTTAAGCTATATATAATTTATGATTATCATTTATAATTCCTAGATTTAATTTAGGGTTATTTCATAACCATATAGTGAAGAAAGTTACATGGTTGAAGCTTTAGTTTGGGTGACCATCAAACTTCTTTTATTTATTGGTTTCTTTATAATTATATTGTGGTATTAATTTACCAAATGGTGTAACTAGTTTCTTTAACTTAAAATTTAAGTTTATCAAATAATACTATTTACTTTCATTTTATAGTAGACTTTCTTACAAGTTTCCTTCCTTGATAATCATTTGATTTTTTGTTTTTGTTTTTTTTGAAAATCAACCCTACAAATACTCATACCACTTCTAAATTATTTGCTTTGTTATCGGCTCTTTACTCATATTTTTAAAAACCAGACTAAATTTTATAAACTATAAAAAATAGTTTTCAAAAGCTTGTTTTTGTTTTTGGAATATGACTAAGAATTCGACTCTAATACTTAAGAAAGGTGCAAGCCATTATAAGACAATGTGAGAAATAGACTTAATTTTCAAAAATGTAAAACAAAAAATGAAATGATTATCAAGCAAGGCTTAGTCGTCAGCTACTATTATAAAATTAATTAAAGAAATCCTAACTGAACCTTAGATATTTTATTGAGGAAGATTCCGTTTTCTCCTCTTTTTCTTATCCATTACTTGCGGTGTTAAATGTGTTCAACCCATGAAACAACTTAGGAGTGGTTTGACGTGCAGAGTTGAGTTATTGTTTAACATGTAGAGTTGAGTTAAATTGAATTGATAATTATTTCTGAGAAGTTAGATTATTTGTGGAGTTATATTATTTTGTATGGGGTGCAGAGTTGAGTTGAATTGAGTTGGAATGTATGTATTTTTGGGTGCTAAGTTGAACTGAGTATAAAATTGATTTTGTCTTAGATTTTTTTTACTATTTCTTTTAAGTTCCAATTGTGCACATATTTTGTAAAGTTTTTAACACTAAAAAAATGATTATTTTTTTTTTCTCATTCTTAAACCTACAAATCCATACAAAATGAACAAATACTAAACATAAATTTTGAATTCAATTTTTAAACACTCAATTTCCATTCCTAAACACCAAACATATTTCAAACAAATGAAAATTTTTCATAACTACTTAGTCCTTGATCATGAACACTGAGAAAGCTTAAAAATTGAAGAAAAATTTGTTTTTCCTTCTTCAAAATTGTAACATATTTTCACCCACACAATTTGAACACTCAATTGCATAACAATTTTATCTACATCCTCAAAGACATGTGATGCATATTCTAATAAAATGAACCCTCTATTTTTAAACCTCAATTAATTTTAACTCAACCATAAATGTTAATTAAAAAAACTGAACTAATTCTTATCTTATTTTCTGCTCATTTGTGAAATATTAATTTCAATTTTTATGGCTAATATTTTTTTCCTTGTTTGTGCATTCTTTACATTTTACACGAATACAATGAAATGATGTTTTTTTTTTTTGTGCAAACTCGTTCTTTGCACATATTTTTTTGTTTGTATATTTTTTATGGTTAAGTCTAATTTTTCACTGAAATAATAATATCCACAAAAATGTCTATGTACATGTAAAAAAAAAATGCATAGCAATGAATAATACACAATACGTCACAAATTGTTCCCCAACAATTAAACAAAATTTAGACCATAAAAAGTAGACTCAAAACTTAAAACTAATGAAACTCAAACTAATTATAGGAGGAATTGTACAATTAGTTTGGATCCTACAAGTAAGATAACAAACTATAGTTAGATTAGAATGAAGCTAAATCTAAATAAAATTAAAATCACATACTACAACTGTCACACCCCCTCCCAGATTACCCTTTAAACCTATAAGGAGGTGTGACTGCAGCAGTTACCAATCTTCTTGCTTGTATTTACTGCCCACTGACCTGCTTAACCTGACTTAGAACCTTGAAATGCACATCTATATATGTATGCTCAATCATCAACTTGAGAACAAATGACAGTCATTAAACGAGTTATACATTACACTTCAATAATACAAATTATACTCTTTACATAAGCAGAAAGCCCACCAAACTCAACTAGTCCTTGTACTACTTATTACAAAACCCTCACATAAACTTCTAACATTTTGGTCTTGAGTGGTAGAGTAACAGCAGAGTCGTCTTCTGGGGAGTGACCGCTACCCGTGGAGAAAACATTTAAACAGAGTGAGCTAGAAGCCCAGTGAGTGACTAACCATTAAACATAAAAGACATATACATCAGTCATGTCTAACAAGGAGATCATGAAATGAAAAGCGTTGCTAAGAATGAGAAATTAGCCAAGTAAGTAATTACATAACACTTTTCCTACTAGAGTTTAACCATAACAAGGTGTCATAAGCCTCAACTCTGGGAGACCTATAGGCCTCATCTTCCACATTAAATATCTTCACAAGAGAGCGACTCCTATAATCTGCTCTTGTACATAACCTTACTGAACCTCAACCTGATTGGGGAAGGGACCCTCCGACCAACTACCACTATTACCTTAGTCGAGGTATGTCACTCATGACCATTACTTAAACCATTAATTGTAGCTCATCGAACAACTTCATAAAACTTGAATCATAAGCATGATAACGTTATGTGGATACTTTCTGAACCTTAGTTGAGAACAAGTATTCATCTCTCAAGCCCCAACATCTGTATCACTCCAAGAGACCCATACTTCGGCTTCCGTTACTAAAACATGGCCTAAGAGACCTACACATCAGTCTCTCACTTATGGCCTAAGAGACCTATACTTCAGCCTCTTCTTCCGAACCTTCTATGTGCACGTGAAGTCATTAAGTACCGTCAACACCTTAAGTACTTCTTGGACACCTTCCATGCTTTCAGTGTCCAACTAACCTAAGAAATATCATGCTTAACATCACATCCTTTATAAACCATCCAAAATGTAGCCTTACACTTAGGATTTGTGAAAACTTAGCTACAACCCTTAGAATGCATGCTTCACATAGGATACCTTTATGCAATAAGGCTATCATGTCACATTGGCATGCGATCAACCAAGCACATATTTGAGGAAGATGCTAAGCAACCTCATGTAGCTTATTTTCTTGGGACCTATGAACTTATCAACGATTATCCATAAATGACATAGTTCATCCCTCTTCATAGTCCTTGCTAACACGGAGCCAACTCAACGCATAGCATTCTTCATTCATAAGTTTTACTAAAACTTGACTTCATCTCTTGGGATGTGGATCCTCTATCCATCATCGTCCTAGTCATACTGACCCTACGTGTACGTAGTTAGGATTCTATCATTGACCGTCTCTAAGCTTGGTTACCACTTCGAGGTATTGAGCTAAACATACTTTACAAGGAGTCCTTCACCTAGACCTCTCACTTAGCTTGTCTTATAGACCCAACTTTCCCTTAGTAGCCTATGCTAACCATACAGATTCTGTCTAAGCAACATAGCTCATAATCGCTAGACACTAATTACTTAGAACATCATGCCCGAACCATAACTATCCCTACTCTATAAGCTATTAATCTAACAAGCATTCTAAACATCAATAAGGTAAATAGCTAGGCAAACGTTTGAGGCCGAATACCAATAAGTGACTTTTAGTAAAGCATGACTTATTAAATCATTCATAATGTTTGTAAGTATTAGAGTCACTCACAACCTTTGGGAAATCCCTTTAAGATTGATGAGCTTCTCCCACTAATGTCAACCCTATGAGCACACCAAAATACTTTAGTTACTAGTCATGGTTTCCCATTTTAGGCTCGCTTTTAGAAATAAGCTCACATTTACACAATTCGCTTTCAAATCTTTTTAACTTACCTTAAGGCGTCGGGTACCTAGTCGAATTTAAAAAGGCTTAAACTTTAGCGGGTCGCCTCCTTTCTGACGCCCACACCCAACACTTAGTAGGGTTTTGGGGTGCTAAGCTTACGTTAAGCAAGTACTTGCCTGTTAGCCCAACAATTTTCAGATTCAGTTTCTAATGTCAATAGCTCAAAATCCATAACTCATTTTAAGAAAATTCCTTCTTCAAACATGCTCGGAATCATGTTGACTTAGCATAAAAATCTCCATGGTTTGATCTGGAGCTTTAAATCTTCCCCAGTGGCCCTAGACCGCAAAGCTGCTTGCTTGTTCAATACTTTCTAAGTATTTCTAAAATATATAACTCAAATTCCAGGCCTTAACTTGCAAAAGTTCCTTCTACAAACTTACTCATAAGGGTGATAAAAATGTTATCTTAAATTTTCAACACCTTCTAAAGGATCGATTTCATAAACTAGACTCATAGAACTTTCCAATGGCACCAAGTTCGTTCGATTTGCTTGAGAAAATCATCCCAAAACGAGCCCTATAATTTCTCCTCCTTTTTATACTTCTCTCTAGCCCTTCACTTGAAATCTCCTTGAGCCACATCACCCATTAATGGAGATCAAAGGTTGAGATTAAGCTATTTGTCTAGATAATTAAAAGAGGAGTCTAAAACAAAGCGTTTAAATCTGAGTGTTTCAAGCAACTCGTTTCTCACTGAAGAAACTCGATGGGGAGAGGTCCTTACTCGACAGACATTCCCAGGACTCTTTGTTAAATACTCGATGGGAGGACTCACTATTCGATGGGGAACTCGACGCTGGGAGCTCACTCGATATGCGCTCCTTACTCGACGCTCGAACTCGATACGTGAGGCTCCCTTACTTAACCATTTCTCTCCTGTTTGCCAAAATTCATCTTTTACTTCGGGATGTACAAATCCAATCTAACTTAGATGCTTAACCTAACATTTTGGTTAACTTAACAATAAACATAGTATAAAAAGGAAAAGTGAGGTGCGGGTCTTACAAAAACATACTTTCAAAGGTCCAGAATGAATTAGATCAAAACATCAAAACTAAATGGAAGTAGAGTAAAGATGTGATGTAAAAAAAGATGTATGAAACCACATCAATGCAACAATAAATTTATTATCAACGAAAGAAAAAAAAAATATTTTGTAGTATAATCTTTCTTTAGTAACCACCCTTATATGAATGTAAAAAATGAATGCCAAAAGTAGATAACAAGAAAGTTACAAAGGATAACACAAACTTTCTTTTAGTAACCACTCTTCTATTGGGTTTTATGCCCATTGGGTTTTATGCCCTAAGCTTGTGGCTTGAAAATAAATAAACAATTTATTGATTTAATAAAATAATGTGTTATTTCATTTTGTGTTTTGAATTTGCATAACTAAATTCGATAAAGCAAAATCTAAGGTTATTTACATGACACTTGAACAGTATCTAGTTGACATATAGGTAGATCATGTTCAAGTACTAACCTAAAAGGTCTATAGTATATAGACAAGGTTGGGTGCCTTATCCTGGTGACACTATTGATACGATTCACTTCGAAATTGTTAAAATCGATGCGATTCAAATCACTCATGTAGAGAGATACGAATAGAGGTATTCTATATAATGAGTTTGTATAAGATTAGACCGTGAAATCATTAATCTCTCTTTGTAACTTTGTTAACTGAAGAGATCAATATTTCACAGGATGATCATATGTGACTCGATCTTAATCATGAGTGGATTATGAACTTCTGCCTGTGAGGGCTTGTTTTTTGATTTGCATGGGTGAGAGTGACTAAAGTCGCCGACACAATAAGCCTATCATTTTGGGGACTTGATCAAATAGGGAGCTGGGAACATAACTTCACAAGATAGAATTCACTCCTTCTCGTATAGGGTAAGTAGATGAGTAGTTCCCTTAATTGTTAACTTTGAGACTTGAATAGTGGGGTTTCACACTCTCATTGGCCCAAGAAGGACTTGGTTTATGGTTGGACCATAAACAAATTGTTCATTAGAGGATCAGTGATACTTAAGAATAGAGAAGTATTTATAGGGGTAAAACGAACATTTGATCCAATTATAATTATGAATAACTCGTGAAGGATCAACTTACTTGTAATGATTGTATCCATAGACACAACTTATTCTATAGTACATAAGAGTGAAACTATAGGACTATAGTGGTTGGTCCCATAGTTAATGAATGTTGGATATTTATTTAAAGAGTATAATTAATTAATCTCGAGTCATTAAAGCTAGGGGTGTCCATGGGTTGGGTTGGTTGGGTTGAAAGACTTTTTATATCCAACCAAATTGTTTGGGTTGTAAATTTTTTCAACCCAAATAACCCTTATTAAAAAATGAACCCAACCCAACCCAACCCAACCAAGAAATATTTGGGTTGGGTTGGTTCGGGTTAATCAGATTATTTTTATTTAAAATTTTGATCTAAAAAGAAGTAAAACATAAATATGTAAAAATATAATTTAATTATTTTCGTATATTGAATTAAGATTAATAACTCAATTTCAATTTATATAGTGAAAATTTTCTTTTTGTAGTGCAAAAAAACTACTTTTAAGAGTTGTTGAAGAATAAATTATTCAAAAATATTGGAATAAAATAAAATAAAAATCAATATATATATAAATAATGTGTTATAAGTATAAAAAATGTATTTTAAAGTTAATAATAAATTCGGGTTGGTTTGGGTTAGTTTTGGTTATATTAGGTGAACCCATGAACCAACCCAACCCATAAAAGTTTCATTTATTTGAACCCAACCCAACCCAAATGAGTTGATAACCCATCCCAAACCGCACGAGTTGGATTGGGTTGATCGGTTTTTCGGGTCATCGGGTTTTTTGAACACCCCTAATTAAAGTTTATAATTTGTAAGTCCATTAGGTTCATTTACTAGCTCACAACGGATTAACAAGGACCAAAAGTTTTGAAAGAATGATTTGAAATGTTCAAATTAATGTAGGAAAACATATGTTAATTGTATATGATACAATTAATATAATATAAATAGATACATTATAGTTGATTTTAAATATGGCTCAAAATTAAACTATATAATATGGGAGATTCAATGTACTTGAATATGATTCAAATAGTAAAACTATAAGTTATGAGAGAATTATACATTTGAATATGATTAAAATATTCATTTAATTAAATATAAGATATTTAATTAATTATTATTTATTTATATTAATTAAATAAATATCATTCCCCTTAATAAAGGGGAGTGGGGAATTGCACTCCCTTTCTCCCTCTAAATACAACAACTCTGACATTTTGAAGTGGTTGCATAATTGTTAAAGAATTTGCCTCTCCATTATTCTCTCTCAATTTTACGTAGAGAGAGGTTTTCTACAAAAAAAAAAAAAAAAAGGTGCTCTCCCTCTCATTTTCCTCACCCTTTAAAAGAGACTCCCACAAGTCAGTATTCGCTAGAGTCAAACCAAGGAAGCTCTTTTAGAGGCGTTCCCACGAAGGAGGAGGAGTTCGATTCACTGGAGAAAAGAGTTTCTATAAAGGTAATCTCTTCTCCTTTCCAATTTCATGCTTAACCATTGAAATTAAAGTATGTTTATGATTCAATAATTTACTGTTTTATGTTTTTCTATGTTTTATTTCTAAACAAAACTCAAAGCAAAAAACGATCAAATGTTTCTGCAAGGAATTCAATTCCTTCAAAACATATAAATATTGTATTTAACGTAAACAAAATTCTATTATTTATATAACCAACAACTCTACAATATACTTTAACGATCATAAAATGTATGAATTGAACATGCACAAAAATAAGGTTGTCAAGGGTTTATTTACACGTTCACAACAACTAAGGTTGTCATTAAGGGTATCTTTAGAGGTGGTCGCCTAAGGTGAATGTTAGTATTGGTTGATAGAGGTGTCCGTTAGCGAAGTTGATCATCGAAGGTGGTCTTCATCAAAGTTTTCATTGAAGGTGTTTTCGGAACCTAAAGTTGGTCACTGGAGGTGGTTGATGGGTGGAGCCATTGAGAAAACTGGAGAGAGGGAGAGTTGGGATGAGTTGGAAGGAGAGTTGGAGTGAGTTGAAGTGAATTAATATAAAAATAAACTCAACTCCATCATCATTTAAAGTTGGTGGGTCAAGCATTGAGTTAGTAATTTTTGTCAACTCATATCAATTCATATTGGTGAGCCAAACGCCCCCTTGGTGCTTTATGGTGTAAGTTGCTTTAAGTTATGTAGTTTACTTTTAGTTATTTTCTCTAATGTAGTAGTTTTGGACATGTCTCCACTTTGGTTTGTATTGTACTTCGTCCTCAAGCTCAAACTCATAATAGTTTACGAGAAACACGATCGATTATGTAGTTAATCAATATTTATAGCAATTTCACCTTTTGGATGTAACTAACCCTAATCTTCAATGGTATACTCCTCCTCCCTATCTTATTAGAGTTTTGTAGGTTTTTGGATTTTATATCGGTTGTTAACTCTTACTTATGAATTTTTTTGTTGGACTAGTCAAAATGGAACTCTCCCCCATTTTAGGCCTCTTTTTGTCTAACCTTAGAATGAAAGTTTTAGTTGTGTACAACAAAGATGAACAAAAATGTACCCAATCATTGATTTGACCAATCGAAACTGACTAAATTGATCTCGGTTGATCAACTTATGGATAGATCAATCGAAGTTAGTTTTCTTCCCAAGTTGGTTGGTCCATAGACGAAAAAGACCAAAACTGATCGAACCGACAACCCAACCCAATGGTTTTTTAAATAAAAGAAAAACCTTGAAAAAAATCAAATGTAAACACCTTGTTGGTTATGTAGTTTATTGGTAATCATTGACAATTTTTTATTCTCATTTATCTCCCTCTTCCTAAACCCTTTCCATTATCTCTTTCTTTGCTTTTCTTTTATTTAATTATTTATTCTTTTCTTTCTTTCTTTCTTTCTCAATTTTGCACCCATTGCGCCACTACATGAATCACCTATTCTTTTCCTTTTTTTCCTTTTCCATTTCCTCTCTCTGCTTTTTCCTCATTTCCTCATTTTCTTATTCTCTTCTTCTTTCTTTAGTCCTTTACAATTTTTTGCTTAATTTGTTAGATAACAAAAATCAACAAACATTGAGTGGTTCAACAAGCTTTGATATTGAGAGTAGTTGTCTTGCATCTAAGAAGTGATGGGCTTCAAGTACTATAAAAAGAGCATATGTCTTTAGTTTTTAACCATCCCAATTTGAAGCACTTTAATCATAGTACACTTGCTCCGTTGTCTGAGTGATATAATGTTTTGAGAGAGTGCTTTTATAATTGGTATTGGGGAGAGATTTCTGTGTGGTTGTAATAATTTATCACATAGTGAAAATTTTCTTGTGCATACTTTTCCCTCTGATTTAAGTTTTTCTACGTTAATTCTTGTATTTCCAATTTTATTGCGTTCTATTAATTTCTTCGTTAGTTATTCTTATTCCTACAGTAAAAGTGGGAGGTTTTCCCAACTAGTGATTTCAAATATTTAAGTTCGTAGTTTTTTGTGTTTTTGAGTATACTCTCTGGTTGCATCATTATGTGAGCTTTCTATTGGTACTGGTGTCCTAAATCTCTTAGGTTCTCATAGTTTATAAAGTTATAAATACATATTATTTATTCAATAAAATAATGAGTTATTTTATTTGACCTTTTGTTTGTATTAACTTAATCCAATAAATTAAGATTCGTAGTTATTTTATGTAAACTTAAACATATATATGGTTGACATACATAGTTGGATCATGTTTAACAACAAAAAAGTTTGTAGTATAGAGAAATGGTTGGGTGCCTTATCCTAATCGTTTATGTGGAGACATGTGAGTGAAGGTATCCTATGAAAATAGTTTGTATAAGCCGGACCGTGAAATGTTTAATTTTTCTTTATAACATCGCTAATAAATTAACATTTCATAGGATGACCATAGGTGACTCGACAGTAATTCTGAGTGAGTTATGAACACCTATGTACAAGGGAAACCCTTGGGTGAGAGTGGCTAGATCGCTGACTCAATAAGTCTACCATTTTGGGGATTTTTCTGAGTAGGGAGTTGGGAACATATCTTCACAAGATGAAATTCACTCCTTCAGGGTAAGTAGATAAATTGCTCATTTAAGGGCTGATTCTAAGTCTTGAACAATGAGGTCTCACCCTCTCATTAGCTCGAGAAGGGTTGTTTATAGTTGGGCTATAAATTATTTGTTCATTAGAGGAATTAATGGTACTTAAGGAGTTAGATGTAACTAAAAGGGTAAAATGGTAATATGATCTAGCTGTAATTACGGACAACTGTGAAAGGTTGACTTACTGTTGATTGGTCCTATTCGTGGATATAGAAATATATCTATAGTGTGAAGAGTGCAGCTGTGGGTCTTTAATGAAGTGGCCTACTGTGAACCCCGAATCCCAATTTTACACTTAAGTGTGTTTTCTTATTTAAATTATCCTAATTTTCCACTTAATTGTGTGTCCCTATTTAAATTTTTATAAATAAGTTGAGTAGGTTGATGAGAAAGTTAGTGTGAAATGGTGAATAAGGAATGGGGATTTGAAAAGAAAAATATGGGCATTGAGTTTGGGAAATTTCGGTTAAGTATAGAGAAGTTATGTGAAATGCATTATGGATGAAGAAAGGATTGAAGAACCGAGAAAAATATGGAAAATTATTTTGGGGAAAATCTGGAAAAAAAACGTGTAAAGTTGCACGGAGACAAACAATTCGCAGTAGCTAAGAGCGAGATCATTGAGATCGAGACCAGCGAGATTGGAGAGAAAATGGTAGAGAGCGAGATTGGATAGAAGATGGGAGAGAGCGAGACCAGCGAGAAAGTAGGAGAGAGCGAGAGTAGAGAGAGCGAGATTTTAAGCTAGAAAGTTGGATAGAGCGAGATTTTGAGTGAGAAAGGGGGAGAGAGCAAGGGTGGAGAGAGCGAGACCAGCGAGAAAGTGGGAGAGAGCGACACTATCGAGAGTGGAGAGAGTGACACTGCCGAGAGCGGAAAGAGCGAGAGTGCCTATGCGTTAGCCTTGTTTTGTCCGATTTGAACGTCACGCCCACGCCTCGCCTATGCATTGAACGACCGAGCAAGCTTCTGGGAGATGTATTTGGACGCGTTGGGGTGGATTATGCATTTAAAAACCCTAATTTGAATACAAACTAAGCTTGAAGACGTAAGGGTAAACGTCAATTAAAATCTAGGTGTCTGATTAAGAGAAATTCTTAAACCTTAAGAAATTGTGTTGGATGCGTTTGAGAAGAACACATTGAACCAAGGTGAAGTCAGCTTACGTTGATTAAGGGAGGATTAAACATTTGGCCATGCAGCCAAGTAGGTGCTATCAATCCCACGAGCAATTTGAACACCTATAAATAGGGAGTTGGGATTTCATTTTCAAATCACACAAAAATCATAAATTTCGTAGAGAAAGTAGAGGGCAGTGAGGGTTTAAAGAAATGTGTCAATTTTGGATGAGGAGATCTTCCAATCTACTCGTGCGTTTGGAGTGATTCTAAAGCCATATGAAAGCTCTAGAAGTCTAGTTTTTAGAGTAGGGATGCCGGAGGAAAAGTCTCAAAGGAACTAGGCTGAAGGTTGAGAAGAAAGCAGAAGAGTCAGACTGTCAGATCAGTCTGGGCCAGTCTTGAAGACTTTGAGATTC
This sequence comes from Benincasa hispida, assembly GCF_027475165.1. Lineage (NCBI taxonomy): Eukaryota > Viridiplantae > Streptophyta > Magnoliopsida > Cucurbitales > Cucurbitaceae > Benincasa > Benincasa hispida. Next base: position 23,760,029 of record NC_143482.1, on the reverse strand, counting down.
CGGCCAAATCACGAAGAATTCTGAGTTGAAATTTTAGGGTAAGATTCCTAAGAATTTTAAAATAAGTTTGTAGAAGAAAGTATTTCAAAATAAGGTCTAGAACTATAAGTAATCTAAGTTGTAAGTTGAATCTGGATTCTAGGGGTGGAAAAGGGACCCGAGGAGCTAGAGTGAAAAGTTCCTAAGAGTTCGAGGTGAGTGGCTAAAATGTTTTCGAACTAAAATATTTTAAACTGGTTTGATTACAAACGTTTTACAGAAAGCATGTTTGCAAAAATATTCTCATGCCTACTAGTTTTATAAAGTGGTTTCCAAGCAAGTTTGAATTGTGATTTGAACGCATGCATATTCTTGAAAAACTATTTACATTTGTATATGTATTGATTTTATCCAGCATGCGTTACTATCTTTAAAGACATGTTTGTATATGTGTTATACTATACATGCTTTAAAGAGAAAAGTTGTTTATAAATAGTTTTGGTAAAATGCGATGCCGAAGTACAAGGAGAAGGCATCCACCCAACTAGATACTAAAGTACAAGGAGAAGGTATCTATTGGTACTGAAGTACGTTTGAGAAGGTACCAAGCCAACGGGATACTAAAGTACATTGGAAAAGGTATCCTAGTAGCTCGATACTGAAGTACAAGGAGAAGGTATCTGAGCAGTAGTACCTAATGTGGCCACAGGTGAATAAAGTCAGAGATTGAGCAAAAGGGTTCTCTCTGGACTAGTAGTTGGTGTTGAGATTATTTTACCAGTTATACAGTACTTTGATTTGAGAAATGATTTTACTGTTTTATGTTTAAAACAGTTTTATATACATTACGCTTGGAAATTGTTTATGCTGCATTAAATTATATTTCAGATAAAACTATCTTCTGAAATTATGCATGAGAATTTACTATGTTTTCTCGGTCACTCACTGGGCGTAAGCTCACCCCGTTTTCAAATGTTTTTGTTTTTCCCCCCCACAGGTAGCGGTCAAATCCTCTGAAGACAGCTCAGTATCTGCTCTGCCACTAAAGGACTAAAAGACTTGTAACCGTTTGCTAGGTGGTTACTGTTAATATTGTACACATGTTACTATTGTTCATATAGGGACTAGGGTTTGTGGGTTTTGGGACTTGTAAATCTAATGTTGTAAATACTCTAAACATATTAAGTTTCTAAGTTAATAAAATTGTGGGCCTACAGCCGTCCCATTGCATATAATTTGTATTTGGTATCAGAGTTATTCCGCAAGAGTTTTTAGGCCGTAAGTGTCAGCCTAAGGGTTGATAACTGCTGCAGTCACGCTCTTCTCTAGGCTAAGAGGGTAGGCTAAGAGGGTGATCTGAGGCGGGGTGTGACACCTACAGTCAAAGAATATTGATTAATTTAATTAAAGAGTTTAATGAATAAATCTCATGTTATTGAAACTTCTAATTTGTAGGTCTATAAGGCTCCCTTGCTAGCTAGTTCATTAAGGGTTAAATACAAACTAGTCAATTTTGAATTAATTTGAATAATTCAAATTAAGTAGGGGAATTAATTGTATATGATACAATTAATGTAATGTGTATAGATACATTATAAATTTAATTTTGAATAAGATTCAAAATCATACTTTACATTTTGAGAGATAAATATTTGGGAAATTATTTCAAAGTGTAAAACTGTTGAAAATATTTACAAAATTTAGCCAAAATTTTGAACTATCAATGATAGAAGTCTATCAATGTCTATCAGCGTCTATCGTTGATAGTTCTAAAATTTTGCTATATCTTGTAAATATTTTGGTTTATTTTTCTATATTTAAAAACAGTCCAAAATATTTGAATAAGATTCAAATGTTAATTATATGAATACGATTCATATAAAACTATAGGTTAAAATTAATATGAATGAGATTCATATTAAAACTATAGGTTATGTGAGAGAACATTATTTGAATTTGATTCAAATCAAATTAAATATGTGATTTTTAATTTGTCATATAATCATTTTTATTTAATTATATATTAAATATGATTTAATATATTTTAATTATACTGTTATTATTAATTTAATAATATCAAATATGGTTAAATAATATTAAGAAAGTTCTACATGATTGAAGAAGTTACTCTTTCAATCCTTTCAATCTCTCTCACATGATTTACGTAAAATAGAAGAATTGTATGGCAAAGAGTTTACAGATCACATTTTTTCTTTTCATAGAACTCTCTTCAACTTCATCTCCCAAGATCTCTCTCTCAATCTTTCTTCTTCCCTTACCAAAATCAAAAGGTCCACAACTCCTTCGATTCTTATTATGAGAATAGTAAGGAAGGTCAATTTGGTGGTGTCTCTTGGCTTCTTTATAAGTTGAGTTCGAGGAAGATTTGGAGTTGGTGAGTTCCAACGAAGAAAAGAGAGATCTACCTAGAAGACAGACTTCAAAGGTATAGTTTATTTTCTTCCTTAAATCTCCTTCTAAGCATGTAGTGTAAAATTAATGTTTATCCTAGTTCTGTTTTATTTCTCTGTTTTTTTGAGTTTTTCCAAAACGAAAGTCATTGGCAGAAGGTGATCACTCGCTTCCGCTAAGGATTCAATTCCTTCACTTCCACATCATGAAATAATTATCGAAACAGGTTGCAATATTGTGAATAATTTTTCGAGCTAGAGAGAATCGTCGTCGCCCACGACCTCTAACCGAACAAAAATTATTTATAAATTCACCAAACCACTACTTATACCACTAAGTAGCATAAGTGGCAAGTACGAGGTTGAACCACAAAGATGCTAAGAAATCTCTCCTAAGCTAAATTTGACTGTGTAAAGTAGTAAAAATGGGGAGTTTTGGTTGCTGATTGACAGGAAAACTAAATGCAAAAAATTAAATGCGAAAAAGTAAGGTAGATTGAGAAAGAGAAAGATCAAACACAAGATTACCTTCGCCGATTTAGAGATCGTAGGATTTTCTATGAATCTAATCACCGATTATTCATGAAAACAATCTTGAATTGACTATTTCTTAAGCTTAGTCGAGTGTAGGGACAACCCAAACAAACTCCCTAATGAGAATCAACATGTTATTAATCCCTAAATTAACTAAGCTCAATACAAGGGAAATTTACTTAGTTAATTGCATTAAGTTCTTGGATTGATTAAGACATTAGCAATAATGGCCAATTCTATCTTAATGTATTTACAATCTTTAGGTTTTCTTATCAATTAGGTAATCCTAGATAGCCTAGAAATCATACCATAATTCAAAACGAAAACATCTACTAAATTAAGCATGCTTTCAATGCAATTACGAACATCAAAAACACATTTAGTAAGGACAAACATACAAGAAATCAAGTCGTCAATTCATCAGTCTTATATGCTTATGCTAGAAATTGAATCAAAGAATGGAAATAAAAAAGAAACAGAAAGATCCAATCAAAAATCCAGAAAAATCTTATAAGATTCAAGAAAATCCCTACAAACCTTAAGAACTGAAATCGTGACATTCAACCATTCATCAATCCGACTCACGACACCAAGATTTAACAACTACAACTCAAAATTAAAGGAAATCTCATGAGTTTTGGTGTGAAATGACCAAAACCGAGCAACATGCTCTCTAAGATGACCTTACTCTCCTCCACCTTTACCTAATTCGAAAAGAAACAATTTATATTATAGTTACAGCGTTGCAACGCTAATAGGAGTGTTAGGACGATCTTGTCGATCCAACCCTCGAACGTTAGGTAGAGGTGCGATGCTGCATGTGACACTTTCTTGCGACGAGCATACGTGCACTGATGCGTTGGTGTTCCATTATTCTTCGCAGCATTGCAACACTAAAGGTAGCATTGAAATGCTGCCCTGTACACGAGCCTCTAGTTAGGGTATTTTGGTCATTTCTCCTTCTTTAAAGTCCAGATACTCAAATTACCTCCAAATTGCTTCAAATTAACCCCATTTGACATCTTAAGCTCAATTCTACCTCTTTGGTACTCAATATCTACAAAATAGCATAATTAAGATATAAAATTCATTAACGAGCCTAAATTAAGCCTAGGAAAATAGTACTTTTATAGCTCTAACAAACACCCCCAACTTAATTCTTGCTTGTCTTGAGCAAGATAGAAACTTACATTCAAGAAAATATATTAATTCTCACAAAAACATGCTTGCTCAAATTGCTAATGTTGTTACTATATTCTCAATAGTTAACTAGAATGAAATTTGCAATCAAGAATAAAATTCAATTACAAACAATAAAAAAAGGACATTTTTAAGAATGATTCTAAATCTATTCATGCATTAGTGAGCCTAGAGCTTTGTTAGTTAAGCTTGCACGATCTGAAAAGGTTTTATAAGGTCCTCAATCCGTTTTTTCCTACTTTGGCTCAATTATCAATTTTGGACATACTAAACTTGGAAAAAAGGGGCAACACTAAGATAAAGGTGCTTAAACTTACACACTCAAAACATAGAAGACATTTGTTTTACCTAGAGGGCTAGCTTTCACACTCAACCATCGGGACCTATCCACTCTTTTCTCCCGAGGCTTTAACTAGACATGGTGGAGGTAGCTCTTTTCACCTTTATCCATGCACACACACACTATATATTTTTTTGCAGGCAAGCCAACAATTGCCTCATTTTTTTATATGATTAAATAATTCTTTTTGTTTAACTATTTTTTTATACACCACACTAGGCTCTTTTTTATCCACATTGTCTAGTTTTTCTCTAAAACAAGTAGGGTTACTCCTAAATCAAAGGTGGGCCTTTCGAGGTGACAACAGAAATACAAACCAGATAATATAGTTCTAAGCATGCAAGACTTTAATTTCACAAGAGCAATGACTTAAAGATGCATGGGAGATAAGAAATAAATTTTTAAATTGGGTAAAAATCATGATTTTGCTCTCCTAACATTATTTCATGCAAATTTATCATAGGAAGAATGCATCACAAACTATCATCATAACAAACAAAGCAATAAAATAAACAAAACAATTAAGCACACAAGAATTGTCTGAGCTCAGTGCTTAAGGACTCCAAGTTATAAAGAAACATTACCCAACGAGTACCCCACCCCCAACTTAAGTTGATACATTGTCCTCAATGTATCTCTAGTTAAGCTCAATGAAATAAAAAGAGACAAGGGAACAGAAAACCTCCCCTGTAAATGTTTTCGTGCATGGGGTGGTGGGTAAGTTGCGCCAAGACCAAAGAGAGGAACCTACAAAAGAAAAAAATAAAAACTAAGCTAGGAAAGGAATAAAAGAAAGCAAGTAAATTTGTTCACCTGGCTCCCTCTAGGAAGGAAAATTTTTAACGTCGGTTGCTCGACATTGTTTTCTTGTCAAGATACGAAAAAAACTTTTCACATTTCTCGGGCCCTTTCTTCCTTAAATCCACGAAGCTTCTCAATGGGAGCAAGCTTTTGAAGCATTCAAGGGCTTCAGAGAAAGAAATATTTCTGAACTTTTTCATTTTTGGAAAAGTAAATGCAAACTCGACTGACTCGGTTGAAAATAAAGACTCAGACTTGTGAGGTAAAGATGAGCAATATTCAGAATTAAAGGAGGAGCTAAAGAAAAGAACAAGATGAGGCTTGGTAGCCTCTAACTCTTTTACCTGAGGCTCTTTGAAATGAAGTTTAGATTCATACTTAACCTCACAAACTTGTTCTTGGCATGACGATGGATAAACATCTTCATAATCATTGGTCCAAAGGAATTCCTCAATAAGGTTGGTTTTGGTGCCATAAACGATGGGAAGCTCTGAATGTCTCTCTAGTGGAGGCATGGAATGTGCAAGCTGAGAAACATGATCTATCTCATCTAGCATGAGGGCCTGAGTCTCCAAGTATGACTCAATAGACTCTTGCTCACACTAAAAAGAATTGTTAACAAGTTCACACATTATAGAATCCAACGTCTGAAGGAAATCAGACATGAGGATTTCCATGAGCAACAAAATGATCGTTCCAAATTCCATTCGAAATTGAATAATAAAAATTACAGTCACGAAACGGAAACTTACAGGTCATGCACAATACTAAATTACAACATGCTTAACAATAAGATCAAGGGATAACAAATACATACCTTTGAAGACTAATGCTTCAAAATCCCTCGGTCCCAAATGCTCATTCAGTCTCTAAGACAGCAACATACGAACGCTCGAACATAACGATCGCAACACAGCATGATCAATCAGCAAACACGAACTTAACGATCTTTAAGATCACAGACCCAACGAACGGCCTCCAAAACCTTGAACTCAATCGAGTTGAGTAAGGACACCACAACAATGGCTACCTTGGCATTCTCGGTGTAAGAATCCAGAAGTGTGGGCTCTGTGTGAACTTGGTTAGAGGAAGAGATTGGAGGAATAACAATCATGTAGACAATTGAGTAAGTGGGAGAAGACAGTAGTCTATTGTATAGACGAATGCTCAATTGTTTAGAAGAAGGCAATCTATCGTATAGCAAATGCCCTTCGATCGTTTAGCTACGACCAGCTGAGTGAACTATCATATAGTGTCACTCCACGATCGTCTAATCTCTCTTTCAGCTATCGTTTAGTGAATCCAATTCACTTGATAGAAAATCATGAGTTTCCTTTCCGAGAATGGCAACTATACTAAATTTAGGAAAACATTTTTTTCTTTTATCTCACGGTTACCATAAAACCATCAATATCCTCCTACTTAATTGGTTATTAGAGAAAAAGAGATAATTATCCAATAGTTAATATTATTATAAATATATATGATAACTAACTTACCATATTATATTTATAACTTATAGTTTTAATATTTCATCTCATGAAACATATAAACCATAGCTCTTTTTCTATTTTATGGTACTTAATGTAAATCTCATTTACATTAATCCTCCACTTGATGTATCTCATACATCACACCGATCATATCATATATAATTGAATTTCTTCTTGTCAATTTGAATATTTTAAATCAACTCCAAGAACTGATTCTTAACTTGAATCCATTAAGCTACCAAGGGGACCTTATGGACCTGTAGCTTGAAGCTCCAACGGTACATGAATAACTGACGAAACTCTTTAGTCATGGGATCCACCATCCGTTAACTGCTAGGTACTCCACTAAAGTCCGACAACTGCACTCTCCTTACTAAAAATATATTTTATGTCCATATCAACCAATCAACAATGCGATAACCCTCCACAAATCGCTCGAAAGTATAGCTGGGCCAATAAACGTTTTCCCCTAGTTACATCTAACTCCTTAAGTACCATTGATCCCTCTAATGAACATAAGTCATTGGTTCTACTATGACTAAGTCCTCTCTTTCAAAGAGAAGTTGTGGCCACTATGTTCAAGACCCGAAATTAGCCAATAAGGGAGCAATCTATCTACTTACCTTTTCATCGGGGAAGGAGTGAATTCCATATTGTATAATTGAGTTCCTAGCTCTCAAATCAGACAAATCCCCAAAAAGGTAGGCATGTTGAGTTGGCAATCTGGCCACTCTCACCCATAATAATCAAAAGACCGCCCTCAAAAGCAGGAGTTCCTAAAACACTCAGGATTGAGGTCATATGTCACATCTTGCCCCCAGATTCCCTTCTCAGCCTGGGAGAGGGATGCGACTGCAGCAGTTATCAACCCTTGAGCTGACACATACTACCTAATGATTCTTGTGGAATAACTTTGATACCATACTATAACTTATACACAACGGAATGATTAAGTTGAGGAGATAATCTATAACGGATTAAGTAGGCCCATCTTTTATTACGACAATGATATAATGTTTATACAACTTAAGGAATTAACAACAAAGTTTACCACACAATCGTAAAAACTCTCCGGAAGAGTAATTGGGGCACGTGGCAGACCTTGACCTTAGCAGCACCCTGGAACTCCTCATCTTCCGCTACCGGGGGGGGGGGGGGATTAAGAAAATATTTTGAAGAGTGTTAGCTACTAAGCCCAGTGAGTGGTTCTTTTTAAGATGAAAATCATTTTGAAAATCATCATTTTGGGAAACCAAGCACATGTTGGCACTCACACTGAACTTAAGTGCAATCAATGGCATAATCACGCAGCTACTAATTTGTATTCCAACATCAACACATAGCAAGCATATCCTATCATCAAACAATACAATCATCTATGGAAACCTTCCTATGACCCCAATTCCTGTTAATGTGCACATCGACCATTTTATTTATCCCACTACTCATGCTTAGGTACTTGACCATATTTCCCGCTGGTCGTCACCGACTATTATTTCCCGCCAACCGAAGCCGACCATATTTTTCCCGCCAAGCACCTTTTGTTAAGCATGCTAACTATATCCCGAGTATAATCTCAGTTTCCACAGTCAAACACAAACAATATCATGGCAATCATCCTATCACCAAAAGCATGTATTTTGTATCTACAGATGCATATATTCCAATATCAGAGTATAAAGCTAAGTGAATACTCATAATATGCATTTACTATCAATACTGTATAAACACACAATATTCTTTATTTATCAAAGCAACATAACACTCACGATATATCGAAACTATAACGCTATAACACTCACACTATGTGTTAATTATCAACGCTTTAACACTCACGATATATCGAAAATATAACGCTATAACACTCACATTATGTGTTGATTATTAAAGCTATAACACTCACATTATGTGTTAATTATCAAATCTATAACACTCACACTATATGTTAATGATCAAAGCTATAACATTCACCTTAATTGCTTAGGAGCCTTTCTAATAGTTCCCTTTTCTACCTCGGGCTCCCTTTTTACCCCTAGAATCCAGATCCAACTTACAGCTTAGATTACTCATAGTTCTAAACCTTATTTTAAAATACTTCCTTCTACAAAACTATTCTAAGATGTCTCAAGAAGCTTACCATATAATCTTAGCTCATAACTCTTCATGGTTTAGCCGGAATCATCCAAACATCAAGACTAGCCCAGCTTACCCGATAGCTCGACCCCTTTGTCTTTTTCTCATTCTCCAGCCAAATTCTTGCTCTCTCCAACTTCCTCGCTCAAACTCTCGCTCTCTCTCCCATTCTCTCACTCAAATCAATCTCACTCTTTCCCATTCTCTCGCTGCCTCACTCTCGCTGGTATCGCTCTCTCCACTCTCATTCTTTCCAATCTCATTAGCTACTGTGAATATGGTTTATCTCCATGCAACTTCCACATGAATTTTCCCAAATATTTTTCTATATTTTCCTCAGTTCTTCAATCCTTTCCTCACTATTCAGGATTTAAGTCTTCAAGGTTTTCTCTTCTTTTTATCCTTTTAGGGTCCTCTCTACTCGTACTCTAGGATCAAATATGGTTATCATAACTATAATACCTACCCATTACAGTTTACATTCACGCTTACTAATTGTTGATCCACAGAAGGTGACAATTATTACAGTTATTATGAAAAAAGTAAAATTATTAGATTATTTACATAACATAGGAGTTAACTTTCTCCTAATTAACCCCTTAATCACTTACTGAAGTAGGAAAATGGAGATCCAGGTTTCACATCATATCACCTATAGTCATTTAGGTGAGATGTAAGTCTCAAGTATCAACGACGTTATATAAAGAGATGAATCATCTCGTGGTCTGGTCTTATACAAACTCTTTGTATAGGACACCCTCGCTCGCATGTCTCCATATGAATGGTCAGAATCTACCATTTGTAGTAGTTCACAACACTTGTAAACCTCTACAAAGCGGACCGTATTCGTAGTGTCACCAGGATCAGGTATCCCTCCTTAATCCTTATACTACAGACTTTTTTGGGTTATCACTTAAGGCATGATCCACTTGTATATCTCATATACATGCTTAAGTTTACATAAAATAACCATGGAGCTTTGTTTATTGGATATGAGATGCCAAATACAATAACTCTTATTTTATTCATAACAATGTGTACAGTTTACAAACTACGAAACTGTGGGAGAATTAGGACACCAATCCCAACAATGTCTTACCTGGGTCAGAAGCTTGAGGAATCAACTACTCAATATGATGGTTGATGTTTATTAACTCACTGCTCAACTGGATACTCTAAGAAGATGGCTGCACCAAGGATTCTTCCAATCTTCCACTTGATTCAGTGATCTGAGCAACAAGGTCACTTAGACTCTGAAAATTAGTTCTAGCCTCGGATTCAAAATAAAAGCTATCCTACGGGTAACTTTAGAATTCTTGATGACTATAGGGGGGTTTCTACACAAATTCAGTAGAGTTGTTAGAAAGTTCCCTAACAAAATCTTCCAATGAAATACTTGAATTGGCAGAAGAAGCATCCATTGGCGTCAAGCTCGGGCTAAGCATCTCCCAAGGGAAATATGTATCGTGCATAGGACCGTGCAAAAGCTGGGGACATGCTTCAGATGAATGACCTTGAAGTAGACAGAATCGACATGCCTCAAGCTCATGCAGTTTCCTAGTAGCCAAAACTTGAACAAGAGATGTTAGTTCAAATATTTGATTTCTAAGCTCACTAAATTCTCTTACCTCTTCTTCTCTTCACTGAGTGAGAAACACAAAGTTAATGTTCAAGTCATCTACTATGATAAAACAAGTAGACACAAGAAAACGAAAAATATTTTTGGGGGTTGTAAACACAAGTGGACATGGTAAATGTTCAAATCATCTACTAAGTTTACAAGTCAAATTTAACTAAAAGAGATTAATTGGCTTGCTTCTCTAATAACGATGTCATTTCGTTTCGGCCGAGAGAATCATCGTCTCCCACGACCTCTTATCGAACGAAAATTATTTATAAATTCACTGAACCACTACTTATACTACTAGGTAGCACATGTGGCAAGTGCAGGGTCGAACTATGGAGAGGCTAAGAATTAAATCTCTCCTAAGCTAAACTCGACCGTGGAAAGAAGTAAAAACGATGGGATTTTGGTTGTTGATTGACAGAAAAACTAAATGCAGAAATTAAAATGCGAAAAAGTAAGATAGATTAAGAAAGAGAGAGATCGAACACAAGATTACCTTTGTTGATTTAGAGATCATAGGGTTTTCTATGAATCTAATCACTGATAAATTATGAAAACAATCTTGACTTAACTATTTCTTAAGCCTAATCGAATGTAGAGACAACCAATATAAACTCCATAATGAGAATCAATATGTTGTTAATCCCTAAATAACTAAGCTCGTTACAAGGAAATTTACTTAGTTAGTTGCTTTACGTTCTTAGACAGATTAAGACATTAATCAAGAATGGCCAATTCTATTCTAATGCACTTTCAATCTTTAGGTTTTGTTATCAATTGGGCGATCCTAGATAGCCTATAAATCATGCCATAATTGAAATGAAAACCTATTGCTACTGAATTAAGCATGCTGTCAATGCAATTATGGACTTCAAAAACACACTTAGCAAACATACAAGAAATTGAATCGTCAATTCATTTTTCCTATATGCTTATGCTAGAAGTTGAATCAAAGAATGGAAATCATAAAGGAAAAAAACCTATAAGAAATCTATAAAAAAATCTCATAAGATTTAAGAAAATCCTTACAAACCTAAAAAACCAACATCGTGGCCTTCAATCATTCATCAAATTTGACACATGATGCCAAGATTTAATAATTACAACTCAAAATTAAAGGAAATCTCAAGAGTTTTGGCTTCGAATGGCTAAAACCGACAACATGCTTTCTAAAATGGCCCAACTCTCCTCCATCTTTACCTAATTTAGAAAGAAACAATTTATTAGTTGTAGCATTGCAACACTAGTAGAAGCATTACGACGCTCTTGTCGATCCAGCCCTCGAGTGTTGGGGTAGAGGTGCGACACTGTGTGTGACGCTTGCTTGTTACAAGCATGCACGCGTGGATGCATTGCCGTTCTGTTAATCTTTACAGTTCTGAACCACTAAGGGTAGCGTTATGATGCTACCCTGTATACGAGCCTCCTACCTTACAGCATTGTGTTATAGCGTCAAGCGAAGGGTGCAATACTCCGAGCAAGGGTATTTTTGTCATTTCTCGTTCTTTGATGCTCAGATGCTCAAATTACCTCTAAATTTTGTCAAATTAACCTCGTTTGACATCTTAAGCTCGATTCTACCTCTTTGGTGTTCAATACCTACAAAATAGCATAATTAACATGTAAAATCCATTAACGAGCCTAAATTAAGCCTAGGAAAATAATACTTTTATAACTCTTAACAATAATTTTGGTAGTTCACTATTTGCATATTTGCTAGACATGAATTAGATGTGTCAAGCTTTATGAGTTTAGTCAATTTTGATTTGGAGAAATTTGATGGAAGGATCAACTTCAGCTTGTGGAAAGTGCAAGTTAAGGATGGATTATTACAATATGGGTCATAGATGTTACAACCTAACTCTTCTAAAAGTGACCTTGTGAAGAGATCAAATCCGTGTGGAAGCATGTGAACACGTGTACTTTTAATATGTGTTTCAAATTTATAGAAAATATAGAGAACCTTAAACATAAATTAATTAAGCATGCTTTATTGTAAAGAATTTCTAAGAGAAAGAAAATATCTTTGAAGACAACTCTTCAATCTTTCCAAGTCTTCATTGTGATCATGACATCTTCAATCTTCTTGGATCTCGAACAAGACAGTACCACCAAGTCCTTCCTATTGGAATATAAAGACAGTTTGATGCGTAGATTTATGATGCGATAATGTGTGTATGCGATAATGTGCAGATGCGATGATCATACAAGTTTTCCTAACAAAGCCCAAGTATAAGCCTTCTTAGGTTCCTGGTAAGTCCATGGTCGAACATAGGGACTACTAAATAGATATGCAACAGACTCTTTGTTTATATTGCGATGGTGAAAAAGAAGTAGATGGCGTTTTAATTTAGATTTTCCTATGCGACGAAGTTGAGCGCGGAGTGATGAAAGCGTAGAGTTACAATAAGTATGCGATGAAGGGGTTGAGAAGGGATTTAGCTAAAATTTCCCAAGATTGTGTAAAAGTTATGCGATCATGCTATACACCAATATCAATACTACATCTCTCAATGCAAAATGCCACATTTCCTATTTCTAGGATGCATGCGATGTGTATGGGAAACAACAGATAGAACTTATTTTTAAGTTTCTATTTTTGCTTATGCGATCTAATTTGACTCTCTCAAGCCTAGGTTCTGTCTTTAGACTACTCTCTCAAGTACGTCCAAATGATGAATGATACATACATAAGACAAGATGATCGCATAAAATGCATACTTAAGTCATACTAGCTAAGTACTTCTCAACCCATTCAGAAATTTAGCTACTCATGCATGGTGTGGAGAGATTGAACATAAGTAGAGATGAAGTTTCCATTTTCTGCAAATAAAGTATTGAGTACAAAATAATAAATGGATTTGAGAAATAACAAGCCCGGTAAGCAATGTCTTGCTTCCTGTGGCCTTTTACACTACTCTTTATCACTTCAACTCTATTCTAGTTGCAGATTCTTGCTCTCGCAAGGGTTGGCCTTTTCTCCTTTGTATTACTTTCCGGAAATCTCTCGATCTGTCCGGGAGCGATTTATGTCGGCTTCGCCTCATCTTCTTGCTCTCTTCGTCCTCTATGTATATGTATCAACCCCCTCTCTATCTAGTGGCATTCGGTATTTATAGATTTCAAGGTGAAGCAGCTTTTCTTACTAATGATTGCAATGATGGGCGACATTAATTTCCCTACTCTGTTGCACCGTTTAAAAGTCACAAAAAGTTCAATGTACTTGCTATAGTATGGTTTTTAACAGCTTGTCAACTGAATTCGAAATCGACTGTTATCAACTTTACGTCCCATCATGATTTATTATGTTGTCGCCTTGATGCGAGGTCTTTATGCGATCACTTTTTGAGAAACTTCTCACGATCGCATGACTTACGATCGCAACTTTAAGCGCGCTGTCACATTGTGCCCTTGGATCGCAATTTCATATGTGCCATCGCATTGTACCTGCACAAAATAGGTAAATTAACTACTTTTATACGGTGAGCATTAGCGATCGCAATTCCTTTCAGCTTGAGCGGTAATAACTTGTATTTCTACCAGTTATCACACCCCCAAATTTAAAACAATGCTTGTCCTTAAGCATAAACTAAATATTTTCTTTTAAAAAAAATCAGCCGCCTTTACCCTACATAGACTTCTCAAGGTGCCTTATTCAAATTGCTGAACCAATGCCTTCTTAATGTCTATCTTGATCTTTTTCTAAAATATTTATAATCTTTAGAGACTGCAAGCTTAACCTTAAAAAAAATCTTTACTCGTTTCCAGGACATCGCATGATTTATCTCAAACTTTATCCAACCGGGTTGTTCAAGTGATTTTGACCCTTGCACGATTCAGATATTCGTTTTGTGATCTTGCGTTGATTCGAATGCCCAACCTTCATTTTAGTTTACCCCCACGGGTGTGATGCAGACATCCAACTACGAGCAAGGTGCTCTTTCTCAGTCAAAACTCATGCCCATCTCTTTATTTGGCAGCAGAGTTGCGATCACTTGGTTTCTACGTTGATCACGATTCCCACCTTCATTTTGGCTTGCCCCCACATTTGTCATGCAGACATCCAGCTACAAGCAGGATTCGATCTCAATGTTATATAATTTTTGTTATTATCTAATTTCTAGAAGTAACAAGGTTGAAAATAACATTACTAGCACCCTCAAATTTAACACATAGTAATGTCCGCATTGCTATGAGACAAAATAACTCATGAGATGGACTTAGAAAATTTCGTAAAAATAGTTTTGAAGGAAAGCTGGTAGAATGTTTTAGAAATGTTTTATGAATTGATTTTTTTTAAAATTAATCTGACTCTAGTACATGCAGTAAGAAAAAAAAGCATAAATTTCATCATTGAAGTCATAATGAGCAAGGGGTGAATGCGGCGATCAAATAAAGCAATCCAAGATTTAGGATTGAGTCAAATGAAAGAGGATGCAATAGTAGAATTCAGCAATATTAAATTGAAATGTGAGAAGTGAAAAATTGAAATAAGATGAGGCAAAGAAAGACACAACCCCTAAATTTAATCTTTCCACCCGCATCACTTTGATCGCATCCTCTCTTGTGGTGGATTGATTCTTTGATTGCGATGGGCTGATTAAACCGGTCGTGTGTTTTGAGGTTACCGCATTGGTCCATCAAAATCGTTTACTATGATTAGTGTGTAAATATCAAGAGGATAAAAGGTATGAAAGAAAGAGTTGGCAATTATAAAGAGTAGTAATCATGCAAAAATTAAGATAGATTCATGAAAGAAAATAACAAAAGGATACTAAAAAAAAAGGACATACTTCATCCCTGATGAATGTGTGTCGCTTATCAACGCAGAGACTACATGTTTCTTTATCATTCTGGCTTCCTTATGTCGACGGAGGTTTTCTCGCATTGGAAATCTCCTCCATGATACATCTTGACTCTTTGTCCATTTACCATAAATGCGCTAGTCCCATCTTCATTTGTTAATTCTACCGCTCCATGCGGGAATACTTCCTTACTTATGAATGGTCCGGACCAATGCGATTTCAATTGTCCCGGAAAGAATCGTAGCCTAGAATTGAACAGTAATACCTTCTGACCTGCCTGGAGATTTTTTTCAAAAAGACACTTGTCATGCCATCGCTTTGTGTGTTCTTTGTAAATTTTGGTATTTTCATAAGCCTATAATCTCCATTCGTCCAGCTCTAGCAGCTGAAGTTTTCTCTCTTCCCTTGTAGCCTTCAGATCAAAGTTAAGCTTCTTAACTACCCACATCACTTTCTACTCTAGTTCCAGCGACAGATGACAAGCCTTCCCAAACACCAACGCATACAGCGACATGCCTATGGGTGTCTTATAAGTAGTCCTATATGCCCACAACGCATCGTCAAGCTTCATGGCCCAATCCTTTCACAATGGATTAACCACCTTCTCTAAAATCGACTTGATTTCTCTGTTAGAAACCTCGGCTTCTCCGTTTGTCTGGGGGTGATATGTGGTGGCAACCTTTTGGTGGACATTGTATTTGATCAGCAGTTTATAAATGATATGGTTCACAAAGTAGGTCCCTTCGTCATTTATTATCGCACGTGGAGTGCCAAAACGAGTGAAGATGTTTCTTTGTAAGAACTTGGAGACTGTTGCCGCATCGTTTGCAATGCATGAAACCACTTCAATGCATTTGGAAACATAATCGATGACCAACAGAATGTATATATGACCATTTGACGATGGAAATGGTCCCATGAGATCTATACCCCAGATGTCGAATAGTTCCACTTCCAATATGATGTTCATTGGCATCACATTTTTTTCTGAAATGTTTCCAGTGCGTTGGCATTTATCGCATTTCATGGAATATTCTCGTGCATCCTAAAACAGAGTTGGCCAGTAATACCCGCTTTGCAAAACTTTTGCCGCTGTGCGCTGTCCCCCGAAAAGCCCTCCATAGGGTGATTCATGACATTGAAAAAGTATGCGCTGAAAAGCAGTCTTTGGAACACAGAGTCTCAATATCTGGTCTGGTCCCAGTAGTAGGATTTGCATTCATGAATGAACTGCATCTTTTGATGGGATGTGTAATTTTTCGGAAATTGTTTGCAGACCAAGAAGTTGACAATATCTGCATACTAGGGTAGTTCTTCAACCTTAAGAAACTGCTCGTCAGGGAATGATGCGTTCACCTCCGACTGGATGCGATCCACTTACGGATTCTGTAACCTCGATAATTGGTCAGTGACTTGGTTCTCCATTCCCTTGTGGTCGATTATCTCCATATTAAATTCTTGGAGTAAGAGAACCCATCGGATTAGTCTCGACTTTGCATCTTTTTTGGCCATTAAATATCTTATTGCCGAGTGGTCGGTGTGGACTACAACTTTTGATCCCATCAAGTAAAGTCTAAATTTTTCAATCGCAAAAATTATCGCTAGAAGTTCCTTCTCTATGGTAGTGTAATTCGCCTGCATGGGGTTCAATGTTCTACTTGAAAGAGTTAAACATCTATTTAGCTGCTGTCTTCACTTGTTATCAACGTTAACCACCTCAAAGCCTTCCTTACTATGCTCTTGGAGCTTTAGGCAGGGTTGTGGGACTCAAGAACAACTTAAAGATGTGAAAAAACTAGAAAATACTCACAGTAATCCAACTGAAGAAGACAACTTCTTCTTTAGAAAATTTTCTCTCAAATTCTGTATTCTCTTTTCTCTAACAACTCCACTCTTCTTTATATATAATAGATGAACATGCCAAGAGATGGAGTGCATGGCTTGCAGCTCATGCTTGGAGAATAAAAGTAGATAAGATAATGCATTTTGTGTGAGCATAAAGATGATGGTAATGGAGAAAACCCATTTTCCATTTTTGTGCAACATTGGTTCGCAGTGGATTGGAAGTCAATTTTACTTGACAACCAAAATCCCATGGACGCGGTATGCGATGCATGTTCCTAAGATATGCATTGATAGTCATGCATCGATGGTCATGCGTTGGAATGAAAATGCACCAACAAATGTATGCGATGACCATGCGTCCTGCCACAAGTTTTCTTGCGTTCACGCCAAGTATAACATGAACACAAGTTTCTCGGGTAATCCGAGGTTGAACACAAGGACTTGTAACTATATGTTTGTGATGATGTGCATGCGGCGGTATAAATAAAAGAATGAAGGGGATGTTGCTAAGTTAATCCTACTCCTACTCCTATCTAACAGACAACACAATGAGAATCTGCATGAAAGGTAGAGATGTGATAAACCTTGACATGGAATAAATGAATGGGAAAATAGATAAAATGCGGAGATGTTTTCATTGCAAAACTTAAGAGTGATTGCAAGGGCAACCCTAGTCAACGCAATCCATGCCATCATGCTACACACACGTGAACCTAACTTTAGGACGTATGTAGTGTATCTGCGATATTGCCGAGAAGCCTATGCCTGCCTAGACCTTCATAACCCGCTCACTAGCTCTTGCCGCATGAGCATGCTACCACGTAACCCCTTATCCTACTTCTTGGATGCATGCAAATCCATTCTGTAGGGTGCATACGCTGTGTGAAGCAAATAGAGCTTGTCTCTAAGATCCTTATTCTTGCCTATGCATTCCAATTTGCTCTCTCGAGTCTTAGATTTGGGTTTTAGACTACTCTCTCAAGTATGCCTAAATGTGAATGATGCGCTCATAGAACAAGGTAATCGCATGAACTTGGCTGACCTAAGCTTATTCCTATCTCTAGTGAACAATGCAAACATTGTTTAATGCGACCAACCACTTACCCCCCGGGCAGTTGGTTGTTAATGACTTTACTCATAGACAAACATTGCGTTAGCCTATAGACAGGCATTGCCGCAGCTTCACACTAAGCAAATAAGGTTACTCACACACTCAGGCAACGCATACCTCTCGGTAGGTTGCTACAAGCTTCATATCCCTAATCCATATGACTAAGTATGCAATAGCCAAGCAATCCCACTAAGTGTTTGCAATGAAAGTAAAGATGCTAAGCAAGAGGATGGAGATGGAGTTGAAGGAATAGAGAAATGCATTGAAAATACATTGTATTAATTTCTTAATTCAAAATGTCATACAATACAATATAGGATTTGTATTAATTTCTTAATTCAAAATGTCATACAATATAATATAGGAAAAGAAAGGAAAAAGAAATGGCTGGCTGGAAGCAAAACTTTGCTTCCAGCAGATTGTGTCAAGGCTGTCGGTGGTGCCATGGATGGGCAGAGGAGTTGACTCTCTCGAGATCTAGCTCCGGTCGAAGGCTTCGGTCGTCACTCGGAATGGATGAAGGAGGTGAAGAACTCTCAGCCATCTTCTCACGCAGTTTGTCTGGATCGCGGGGAAAGTCTCCGGTTCACAAGGATCCTCCCTCAGATTACTTGAATTTCAGCTCGTCGGCTTTTATTTATAGAGCTTGGATCACCGACAACATTAATTGGACTGCTCTGAGTCAGACATTCGGTGCATTAGTCCTTTCTAAACCTCTGCCATCAACGGTGTGGTAGGTGAAATGTCAACATCATCTTTTGGATTTTCTCGAGGTAGATGTGTTGATGCATTCATTTCACCTATCTTGCGTTGATCCCATTAGTTTGCGTTGTCGCATAGCCGCAATAATTCAATGGCCGCATTAACTCAATGGCCGCATTAACTTAATACCACAACTCTACATGATGACCGCAATCGCTTGACGAGTGCAACTCCCATGCGATGGATGCATATGGGTGATTAACTCAACATCCATGCGTTGATCGATGCGTTTTCCTTTGCGATGGAGTGTTTCTTCGCATGCGATCGTCTATGCGGTGGTCCGGTCGTTTGCGTTTATTTCCTGCATTAGCTACAAAAATAGAAC
Organism: Benincasa hispida; assembly: GCF_027475165.1. Taxonomy (NCBI): domain Eukaryota; kingdom Viridiplantae; phylum Streptophyta; class Magnoliopsida; order Cucurbitales; family Cucurbitaceae; genus Benincasa; species Benincasa hispida. The sequence goes on along the minus strand of NC_143482.1, from coordinate 23,740,663 downwards.
ATTGAATGCATAATTAATGCAAAGTAATGGGTTAGCTGAGATTCGACATGCTGATCGACGCAAACTCATATTCTCATGAATTCCTATCATGATCGACACAATTTCTCCTTAACAACCTTCATAATTCTAAGTAAAAGGACTAAGATGGCATGCATTTCTGCATGTCAGCAAACATGCAAACAAATTTCCATTTTCTTTTTAAAACAAAAAATGATTTTAAATAATTTTAATTCAAAAATTGATTTCTTAAATTAATTTCATAAATTAATTAAAAAATAATTAATTTAATATCACATATTAAATAATTTTTGCATAATAATCATCTTTATATAATTAAATCATATTTAAATATTTATTCTCTTATTTCGTTTAATTTGAATGTTTCAAATTAATTTCTCAAGCTACCCTAAAGCTTATCCATTTACGAGCTAGTAGGGGGACCTTGCGGACCTACAGATCATGGGCTCCAACGATTCGAGAAATCGGCTAAACTCATTAGTCCGATCTAACCCCCATTCGTTACTAATGAGACACTCCACTATAGCCCATAGTTGAACTCCCCTCATTGTAGATATATTATGCCCACTTATTAACCATAATTAGTAAGTCGATCCTTCACAGGTTGTTCGTAATCACAGCTAGGTCAAAAATATTGTTTTACCCTTGTGACTACATCTTGTTCCTTAAGTTCCTACTGATCTTTTAATGAATAATTCTAATTCATAATCTCTATGAATCAAATCCTTTCTCTATCATGAGAAGGTGGGGCCCTGATTGTTCAAGACCTGGAGTCAGTACTTAAGAGAACAACCTATCTGTTAAACCTAAATAGGGTAGGAGTGAATTCCATCTTGCAAGGCTATGTCCCCAGCTATTCATCCGGTATTATCCCCAAAATGGTAAGCTTATTGAGCAGTGCTATTGGACTACTCTCACTATTTACAGATCAAAGGATAATCCCGAACAAACAGGAGTTCATAGCTAGCTCAGATTAAGATCGAGTTAACCTAGGTTATATAATAAATGAAATAGTCAGTTTTAACAATAAACGGTGTTATAAAGAAAAGTGACTATTTTTGTGGTCCAACCTATATGCAAACTCATTGCATAGGATGCCCCCACTCTCATTTCTCAACATGAACAATTTGTGGATCACATCATTTGTAGCACCTTACAACTTCATGTAACAACTACAGAGTGGGCCGTATCCAATAGTGTTACCAGGATGATATACCCAATTTCATCCATATACTTATTAGACTATTTAGGCTATATACTGTCAACTTGATCCTGTTTATGTCACTACATAAAGTTACAGTATTCAGACTATAGCCAAGGATGCGTTTATTGGATTTTCATAATAAGATGCAAAATCAACAAGTCATTGTTATTGATAAAATAGAATGTCTATCAGGAGCTGCGAGTTCTAAGACATTCCCAACACTGCTTGCATATGCGATGGGGTGTAACATTGTCTTTACCTTTTGTGCTAAAATTGCTCCCTTTGCATATCCACTGGCATCGCACATCAGATCGAATGGCTTTGTCCAATCGGGTGCGATCAGAATTGGCATTGTAGTCAATGTGTCCTTTAGTGCTTTGAATGCGGTGAGGCAATATGGATCAAAGTCAAAAGGTCTGTTAGCTCATTCAACGGTCGAGCTATTTTGGAGAAGTCCTTCACAAACCGTCTGTAGAACCCCGTGTGTTATAAGAAACTCGTTAAAGCTTTCACATTTATTGGAGGTGGAAGTTTTTCTATGGCTTCAATTTTTGCTTTATCCACCTCTAACCCATCCTTTGAAACCTTGGGCCTAAGCACAATTCCTTCTTTAACCATGAAATCGCACATTTCCCAGTTCAGCACCAGTTTAGTCTCTTCACATCTTTTCACTATTCTCTCCAAATTTTCCAGACAGATTTCATATGTTTGCCTGTAGACTGAGAAATTGTCCATAAAGATTTCAATTGAGTATTCAAGGTACTCGGAGAAGATTGCGATCATACACCTTTGAAACGTGTTGTGCGCATTGCATAGTCCAAAAGGCATGCAACAGAAGGCGAACGTTCCATATGGACAGGTGAATGTGGTCTTTTCTTGATCCTCTGGTGCGATCATAATCTGGTTATAACCTATATAACCATCGAGGAAATAGAAATAGTCATTCCCTGCTAGTCGGTCGAGCATTTGATCAATGAAAGGTAAAGGGACATGATCTTTCTTTGTCGCCACGTTGAGTTTCCTGTAGTCCATACAGATCTGCCAACCTATGACAGTCCTCATTGGGATCAGCTCCTTGTTTACGTTGGGGACTACTGTCATCCCGCCTTTCTTGGGAACGCATTGCACGGGGCTAACCCACGTGCTATCGTCGATAGGGTATATAATGCCAGCATCTAACCATTTAATGATTTCTTTTTTAACAACCTCTTTCATCGTAGGGTTCAGTCTGCATTGAGGTTCTATCGAGCCTTTCTGGTTCAAGCCGAATTCTATGCATGCAGTACGTCAGGCTAATACCTCTGATATTTGCGAGCGTCCATCCGATTGCTCTAATATATTTCTTCAGAATACTGAGCAGTGAAATTTCTTTTTCTTTCGGTAATGCAGAGGATATGATTACTAGCAAGGTTTCATTCTGGCTAAGGAAAATGTACTTCAAGTGATTTGGTAGAGTTTTCAGCTCCAGTGTAGGTGGTTGCTCTAAGGAAGGTTTCTGTGTTTTTCTTTCTTCATTCAAATTCAACATTTCTTCATTGTTCACTATCTCTATTATTGAATGGCAGGTTTCTAAGGATGCTGTCGCATCCTCTCTTTCTTCATTTTCTTCCTCGGACTCTCAATCTTCAACGTAAGTGTATTCATCGTCGGAATCTAATTAGCCTTCGTCTTCTGGGAACTTCATTGCCTTGATAATATTAAACCTAAGGTTCTTTCCATTTATGCTCATTGTGATTTCTCCCTTGTGCACATCTATTTGAGCACGGCCAGTAGACAAGAATGGTCGTCCCAATATGATTAGCACATCTTTATCCGCTTCATAACCTAGAATGATAAAGTCTGCAAGTAGAATGAATTTATCGATTGTGACCGAGACATCCTTCAATTTTCCTTTAGGGTGTGCCAAGGACCTATCTGTAAGATGAAGAGTCACCGTTGTGGGTGTCAGCTGACCTACATTCAATTGTTTGAAGATTGAAAGGGGCATTAAGTTTATGCTTTCCCCAAGATTGAATAATGCTTGACTAATGTAGATCCTTCCTATTGAGCAGGGTATTGTAAAGTTGCCTGGGTCGCGCATCTTTGGTGGGATTATAGTGTTTAATTCTTGTGTTAATACCACCATGGCGAATTTTCTTGTGCTTCTCTTCTTTGAAACCATATCCTTAAAAAACTTGGCATACATCGAAATTTGCTCTATCGCTTAGGTAAATGGAATATTGATGTGTAGTTGTTTCAATATTTCTAGGAAGCGATGATATTGACCTTCGTCGTTTTGCTTCTTTTTCAGTCTTTGAGGGAATTGAGGTAGCTGTACTTTTACTGTTCCATGGTCTGGAGGCTTAAAGGTGATCGCATCTTCAGGTTCCATAATCTAGGGCTTCTCTGACTTAGTTTGCGTCAATGGTTTCTTTGATTCCATCGCATTTTAATTGGTTATGCTAGGCTTCTTCCTAACTTCCACTGTCGCCTTTCCACTTCTCAGGGTGACTGCTTGGTAGTGTTCTTTCCCTGTATTCCCTGGGTTGCGTGGGAGCTCAGTTGAGCTAGGTAGTGTTCCCTGCAGTCTATTTTTCAACTCTCTCACAATTTTTCCTATTTGGATTTCTAAATTGCGGATGGACGTCGCTTGGATATGGAGGAATGTTTCATTTTTTTCGATGTATTGTTTTAACAAATTCTCCAGAGAGGATGATGGTGGTGTTTGAGAGCTATTAGCTTGCTGTTTCTATTGACCGTTAGTTCTTTGGAAAAATCCCGGTGGTCCTTCTCCTTGCGCCATAAGTTGACAGCCTTGTTGTTGGTGATTTTTCCAAGCAAAATTAGGGTGGTTTCGCCACCCAGGGGTTGTACGTGTTTGAAAAAGGGTTGCTTTTGACAAAGCAGATTGATTGCGGATTTCGTGGGCATTCTTCAATAGAATGCGATTCTTCACATGTAGCACAACTGGTGCTTGTCTGTTCTATTGCATTGACTTGCCCTCTTTGCATTCCAAGATTGTTTATTGCAATGCCCTGTAATAAATTTATCACTGCATTCATCTGATTTTGCAATGATGCGATGGCACCATTACTTGAATTACTTTCTCTAGGTTTTTCTCTTTGATTGCTTTCTTGCCAATCTTCGTGGTTTTTCGAGATGCGATTAAGAATGTTCTTTGCCTCATCATATGTTTTGTCCAGTAGACCTCCTGCTGTTGCCGCATTGGCAGCTGTCTGCGATGCAGAATTTAGTCCATGATAGTAAATTTCCATTTGGAGGAAATCCGGCAATCCATTGTGTAGGCAGTCGCGCACTAGTCTCTTGAATCTCGCCCACACGTCACTGAGTGATTCACCTTCTTCTTGTTCAAAATTGGTGATCAATTTCCTCCTTCTAGCATTCTCTCTAGGAGGGAAATACTTCATAAAATTCTCCACAACTTGCTCACATGAAGTTATCTCTCCTAGTTCGAGGGAGTATACCCATTTTCTTACTTTATCGCATAGTGAAAATGGAAATAGCATGAGTCGAACCTCTTCTTCGGAGATATTAGGGAACATAAAAGTGTTATAAATTTCAATGAAGCTTCGTAGATGGGCATGCGGATCTTCACCACACCGTCCTCCAAACTGTCCTGCTGTTTGTATCATTTGTAACATTACTGGCTTCATCTCGAACCTTGATTCCTTCAATGCTGGTCTCATGATTCCTGAGGAGAAATCATATAAGTTTGGTGACGCATAGTCCCGGATGGGTCTATTGCGATCATTTACCAGTAGGATAGGATTTCCCATTGTGTTGTTTTCATTTTTGGCTCGTTCTTCAGGTTGTTCAGCCATTTTGTAAGTTCTTCCTTGTTTTCTACTGATGCGTATTTAATGTGATGAAATAATGGTGAAATATGTGTTATGCATGCAAGTTTTCTCAGCAAGACCCAAGTATAAATCCTACTGAGTTGCCTGGTAAGCCTAGTGTCGAACACAAGGACTAAGGACATAGTATGCAATGGTAAATTTCAATTACTTTGTGGTAACAAATAAATCAATGTGTCCGTTTGTTGTTTAAGGTATAAAGTTTATGCGGCGGATTTAAGAAAAGAGCTAATAATGTGAAAGATACAATGAGTATGGGGAGGAATGGGTTGAGAAGATCTTTAGCTAGCGTTTCTTGAGAATGTGTTCAAGCTATACGATCATGCTACACTCATGCGACAGCAATTCATTTTCCAATGCAAATGCGATAGCTCCTAGTTTTAGGACGCATACGATGTATGTAATGATGTCTATAGAGATTATTCCTAAGTCTCTACTTCTTGCGTATGCGATGATGAAAGATGCATACAGGTATAAGTTGACCGCATACAATCATATCCTATCTCTAGGGTGCATGCGATGCATTAATAGCAAACAGGACTTATTCTTAAGCTTCTATCTCTTGATTATGCGGTTCTAATCTGACTCTCCCAAGCCTAGATTCTAATCTGACATTTCCAAGCCTAGATTCTATCCTTAGACTACTCTCCCAAGTATCTCTAAAGGACGAATGACGCATACATAATACAAGATGATCGCATAAAGTGAATATCCCAGGTTATGCTAGCTAAGTGCTTCTCAACCCATTCGACAGATTTAGCTATTCATGTGTAATGTAAAGAGAATAGACAGATATAAAGATGCAATTTCCATTTTATAAATAAGTTCAGAATACAAAATGACAATGGAAGAATAAAGGTAGAGAGCTTGGTAGCAATATCTTGCTTCCCAAAGCTTTTACACTGAGTTATCTCTATTCTGCCCAAAAGATGTTCTTGCTTCCGCAAGAGTTGGCCCTCTCTCTATTCTTCACTCGCTTCCACCTTCTAAGTAAAAGAAAACTATGAACAAGGCTAACTATCTTCTATATGGTGAGCTCTCCAAATTGAGCGAACTCCTTCAATGAAGGTGGCCTATGATATTTATAGAGCTTCAAGGTGAAGAACTTTTTCTCTCGAATGATTGCACTAATGGGATGTCATTAATTCTCTATCTGATGCGCCGAATATTTGTCACCAAAAAGTTGAGTGTACTTGCTACAGTATGTCGTTAATGGTTTGTCAACTTAATTCGGAATCGACAGTCATCGACTTTCTGTCCCATCATGATTTATTAAGCTTTCACCTTGATGCGCCGGCTCTATGTGGCCACCTTCTTGAGCCGATTTTTGCGAGCGCATATGATCGCATAGCCTTGCGGTCGCAATCTCTTAATGCGCTCGGACATTATTTTCTTCGGATCGCATTTCCGCCTTGTGCCAACGCATTTTCTGCACAAAATACACAAGTTAGCTGTTTTAATGCGATGGATGCATGCGATTGCAATGTTGTGAACTTAATACTTTTGGATGCAATATTGTATATTTTTACCATCGCAATCCTGCATTGTTTTATATCTTTGCATTGTAATAGTGTGCATTTCTACCCATTATCATCTACGTCTGTCTTTTTTCTTCTGCGAAATGTTCTTTCGATCTCTGGGTCATAGTTGGGCTTAGGAGGGTGTACTTTGCTCAGCGACACTTGCTTCTTCCTTTACCAAAGGAATGGCAATGCAACAGAGGTCGAAAGTTGCAAGATCAAAGAGGTTTGATGTTAGCGCAATCTATACTGTAGTCCCCGACAACGACGCCAAAAAACTTGATGCATAAATTTATGATGCGATGATGTGTTTATGCGATAATGTGAAGATTCGATGATCATACAAGTTTTCCTAACAAAGCCCAAGTATATGCCTTCTTAGGTTCTTGTTAAGTCCTGGGTCGAACACAGGGACTACTAAATAGATATGCGACAGACTCTTTGATTCTATTGCGGTGGTGAAAAAGAAGTAGATGGTGTTTTCATTTAGATTTTCCTATGCGATGGAGTTGAACTCGAAGTAATGAAAGCGTAGAGTTATAATAAGTATGCGATGAAGGGGTTGAGAAGGGATTTAGTTAACATTTCTCAAGATTGTGTACAAGTTATGCGATCAAGCTATACACCAATATCAATACTACATCTCTTAATGCAAAATGCCACATTTCTTATTTCTAGGACGCATGCGATGTGTATGGGAAACAACAGATAGAACTTATTTCTAAGTTTATATTCTTGCTTATGCGATCTAATCTGACTCTCTCAAGCCTAGATTCTGTCTTTAGACTACTCTCTCAAGTACGTCCAAATGATGAATGATGCATACATAAGACAAGATGATCGCATAAAATGAATATCTTAAGTCATGCTAACTAAGTACTTCTCAACCCATTCAGAAATTTAGCTACTCATGCATGGTGTGGAGAGATTGAACATAAGTAGAGATGAAGTTTCCATTTTCTGCAAATAAAGTATTGAGTACAAAATAACAAATGGATTTGAGAAATAACAAGCCTGGTAAGCAATGTCTTGCTTCCCGTGGCCTTTTACACTGCTCTTTATCACTTCAACTCTGTTCTAGTTACGGATTCTTGCTCTCGCAAGGGTTGGCCTTCTCTCCTTTGTATTACTTTCCGGCAATCTCTCGATCTGTCTGGGAGCGATTTCTTTCGGCTTCGCCTCGTCTTCTTACTCTCTCCGCCCTCTATGTATATGTATCAATCCTCTCTCTATTTGGTGGCATTCGGTATTTATAGATTTCAAGGTGAAGCAACTTTTCTTACTAATGATTGCAATGATGGGTGACATTAATTTCCCTACTCTGTTGCACCGTTTAAAAGTCACTGAAAGTTTAATGTACTTGCTACAGTATGGTTTTTAACGGCTTGTCAACTGAATTCGAAATCTACCGTTATTAGCTTTATGTCCCATCATGATTTATTATGTTGTCACCTTGATGCGAGGTCTTTATGCAATCACTTTTTGAGAAACTTCTCACGATCGCATGACTTACTATCGCAACTTTAAGCGTGCTGTCGCATTGTGCCCTTGGATCGCAATTTCATATGCGCCATCGAATTGTACCTGCACAAAATAGGTAAATTAACTGCTTTTATACGATGAGCATTAACGATCATAATTCCTTTTCACTTTGGCGCTTTCTGACATGATATTGCCTATTTTATCATCGCTTTCTCTCATTATTTTACTAATTTGAGTTGTAATAACTTGTATTTCTTCCAGTTATCACATGCACAGTGGAAGCAAAGATCGATAACGTTCTAATTACATAAAAAAAAAAAGAATAAGCATGCATAAAGGGATAGAAATTACAGCCTTTGTAGAATCCACCGCAATCTTCCTCTTTTGAGCTCGATCAACACCACCAACGGTAAATCCTCACTATTCTTCGGTTGAAGAACATGGTTGTGTGACCATTTTGTTAGTGAACTATAGGGAAATTCACTTTAGAAAGATGGAGAGTAAAGGAAATTTTGTAGAAGAATTTAGGTCAAAGGTTAAAGAAGCATTAGTTCTTACAAAATTCAAAAACTAAACTATTTATAGACAAATTACATGCAAAATCCTATCTTACATGTCTTCCACCTCAAACTCCACTAGCATGTAATCTTTAAGTGTCAAGCTTGGGAAGTGTCACTTCAAAGTCCACTTAGTTATTGGGAAAATCCAACAATTGGATTTTTCCACTAACTAATTTAAAAAATAAATAAATCAATTTTTATATATATAAAAAATATTTTCATAATTTAGAAAATATTAAAAAAAATAAATTTAATATCACATATTAAATTGTTTTTGACACCTAAATTTGATTAATCATATTAATCAAGTTTAAAAAACACTTTCATGCTAATGTTCAAGAATACTTTAAAAAATAATTAGTTAATAAATTAATTATTTAATTGTAAATTATATCTCATATAAAATACAATTTTCCCTAAAGCCTGAATTTGTACATTTAAAATTCTTACTTCACCCATTTCTTCAATTTTGTCCGTAGTGAGCTAGTAAGGAGACCCGATGGACCTACAGATCAAGGGCTCCAATGATCTGAGATTAACCAGTCAAACTCTTTGACCGAGTTAATCAACATTCGTTAACTAATAGGATTGTTCACTATAGCCTATAGTTGCACTCCCCTCACTGTAGATATATTATGTGTCCATTTGACATAACCGTCATCGATAAGTTGATCCGTCATTGGTTGTTCGTTACCTCAGCTAGGTCAAATACCAAAATACACCTAAGTTACATCTTTTCTCCTTAAGTACCACTATCCCTCCAATGAACAATTAATTTAGCTAAATCCATTCCCTCTCAGGACAACGAGAGGATGGGGCCCCTTGTTCAAGACCTAGGATCAGCCCTTAAGGGAACAACCTTTCTAGTATCCCTAAAAAGGGTAGGAGTGAATTCCATCTTTCAAATTCTATTTCCTCGGTCATCTACCCAATCTTATCCATGAAATGGAAGACATTGAGCAACGATGTTGAGCTTACCCTCACCTATGCAGATCAAGGGGCAATCGCAAATAAACAGGAGTTCATAGACAGCTCAAGATTCAGATCAAGTTATCTAGGTCATTGATGCTATGGGAAATGGAGGTAAATAAGTATGCATTTATCGTTTGTTCTCCATGCATCACTGGTCATGCGTCAGATATACAATATGCATCTAAGAATGTATGCAATGACCATGCGTTCCTACCACAAGTTTTCTTGCTCTCTCGCCAAGTATAATGAGATCGCAAGTTTCTCGGGTGATCTGAGGTCAAACTCAGGGACTTGTAGCTAAATGTTGCGAGTAATGTGTTTGCGACGGAGAATAAAAGAATATTGAAGGTTATGGGCTATGCGTTACTCCTACTCCTAACTAACAGATTAAGCAGTGGAAGTATGACTATGAGAGATAGAGACACAACAACTATTAACATGTAATAAAATTCATGGGAAAATAGATAAAATGGCGAGGATGACTTCACCGCAACACTAAGCTTGATCGCAAGGGTAACCCCAGCCAATGCAAGCTATGCGATTATGCTACACACACTTAACAAAGACGCATGTGATGTATATGCGATAGTGTCGAGAGGCCTTATTTCTAAGTCTCTATTCCTGCTCACGTGCTCTCACACATAAACAAGATGACCGCATACCACCATATCATAGTTCTGGACGCATGCGTTGTAACCGCATCCTATAGGGTGCATGCGCTATGTAATAGCAAACAGAGCTTATCTCTAAGCCTCTATTCTTGCTTATGCGATCTAGTCTGACTCTCTCGAGCCTAGATTTGGTTTTTAGACCACTCTCTCAAGTATGCCTAAATGATGAATGATGCGCTCATAAGACAAGGTAATCGCATAAACATGGTTGACATGAGATTATTTCTATCTCTAGGAACACTGCTTACATTACTCAATGCATTCAACTACTTACCCTCCCGGGCAGTTGGTCACTGCTGATTCGGAATGGTTGAAGGGATGAAGAACTCTTAAGACTATCTTCTCATGTTTTGGTCTAAATCACAAGGATCTGCCCGAAGGCAGAAGCACGGATGGCTTCAGGCAGAAAATCCCCGATGGCTTTAGGCAGGGAATCTTGGATACTTGAAGTTGGGCTCTGAGGCTTCTATTTATAGAGCTTGATCGCTGGCAGCATTAATGGTCCTTTTCTGAATTTCTGCTGCTAACGGCATGATGGACCTACTCTGAATCTCTGCTGCTAATGGTGTGGTAGGTGAAATGTCAACATCACCTTTTGATACTCCCGAGGTATGCGTTCATGCTTGGTTTCGGGTGTATCATCGCGTTCCACCACTCTTGCGTTCATCCCTCTATTATGGATATCACTCTGTAGCCGCACCCTCTATGTGATGGATGCATGCAGTTAATGGCCACGACATCCATGCGTCGAACGTATGCGATCGCATATGTGATGCCTCTACGATGGCGAGATTCACCACATGTGATTGATTCCTGCGTTAGCTATAAAAATAGACATTTTGATGCAAAATAACGCATGATAGTGGGTTAGCCGAGATTCTTAATACCGATCGACGCAAGCTCGTTTTCTCATGAATTCTTAGTATAATCACGCATATTCTACTTAACAGCCCTTATAATTCTAAATAAAAGACCTATAATGATGTACATTTCTGCTCGTCATCAGTCATCAAAAAGTGAAGTTAATCAATGTTAACAGTAAACGGTGTTAATACGTAATAGTGATTATTTCGTGGTCTGCCTTACACAATCTCATCATGTAGAACACCCCCTCACATTTCTTTACATGAACGAACTGATCATATCAAAACTTTTAAGCATAACATTTAAGCATAACATTCATACATAAATTTCATATCAAAACTAAAAGCTTTTACTGAAACATAAACTTGGCAACTATTATTCATATTATCATCAACATCATATAGCATTTTTATGCTTTGCTGAACTATGCCTTAGCCTATCAGTCTAGAGTGGCTCTCTTACTCACTCTTTATCATCCTTTACTACATTACTACTTAACTAGGAAGGAACCCTTTCTGTTCACTTCCTACAATCATAATCTACATCCTTAGTTGGGAGAGAACCTTTACTCAATCCCTCAACATCAATTCATAGCGAAAGTGGAGTGATATCGACACTACCAATAACAACTTTTCATTTATTTTTATAATTCTAGTTTAAGTACCGTCATACCTTAGGTACTATTGCTCAGATACCTTCTCCGTATACTTCAATATCGAGCTGCTCGAATACCTTCTCCATGTCCTTCAGTATCGAGCTATTCAAATTCTAGGACAAAGCTTTAGTACCTTCTTCGTGTACTTCAGTACTGAGCTATTTATACTTACTTGCATATTCTTATCTCTTAGTGACTTAGTTGCCCAAACGCATTCCTTACTAATGCATCCTCATGGTCATTGTAAAGCATAACATAAACATAACATTAATGTAAGATGCGTTGCTACATAACTATTTGAGAATAATTGTCATAAATAGCTTTCAGTAAACATGCATTGCTAAACATTCATAAGCTTTAGCAATTTACTTAAAATATTTTAATCATTTAGAGTCACTCACAGTTTTTGGCAATCCCCTTCATGTATATGCTTACTGTGTGTTGAACACTTAGCCAAATTCTTAGGCCTTAACTTGACTAAGCAGCAACTTCATTACCATGCATCCATGCCTTGCGTCCATACATTGCGTTAGGCGTTCAAGCCTCAAATGCGTCCAAGTCTTCAGTTCATGCCTATTACCCATCGCATGGCCCTTCGCATAACAATCTTTGCACCCATCGCTCATCTCATGCGCCCATCTTGTGTCACATCAACGCATGCCCCATGTGTTCATTCGATTGTGCCCATCATCCTACTTGTGCGCCTGTCTTGTGGCACATCAATGCATGCCTCATGCGTTCGTACGGTTGTACCCATCATCCAGCTTGTGCGCTCGTCTTGTGGCACATCGACACATACCCCATGCGTTCGTCTGGTTGCGCCCATCGTCCAATGAAACCCTGCGCTTATGGCTTCAATATGCGTTGCATGGTCTAATGCTTCTCAGTGCATCCTTGCACCAATTCAACCTTCAATGCATGTGCTCATCATCCTTGTCAAGCCCTTAAAGCTGCTTGCTTGTTCAACCCAAGCAGCTGCCTGCTTGCTCAAGATTCTAGATTTAATTTTCAATTTTAATAACTAATTTTATAGGCCTTTTCTCAAGAAATTTCCTTCTACAAACATTCTCTAAATTATCTTATCAAGGTTAACTTAAAATTTCAGCTCATAATTCCTTCTGGTTGTGCCAAAATCCTCAAATTATCAAGACTGGCCCAACTTACCCGAGAATTTGACTTCCAGTCGGATTCTTCAGTTCCAGCTCGATTCTGATAGAATCTCCCTCCAGAATATAAAACTCAACAACTAGACATACTCAGGGTTTGAATGGCTCTGGAATTATTTCATTTGCCCGAGTAAATTTCTCCAAATTCTTGCTTGAAGTTGGGTTTCTCTTTTCAAACTAACAGCTGCATGTTCTCCTTTTAACATTAGGCTACCACCTCATCCTTAGAGGATAATGTCAAACCTGAGTATGACAGCTGGCTTGGCTGATCAATCTTCAAGATGATCTTTCCTTCTTGGCTATCAACGCAAGGGTCAGCTCCCAAGCCAACGCTTATGACCACATGGCCGCATACCTCCTTCTCAACGCATCACTCAATCTGGCTAACACATAGCTCACTTAGAGGCTTTTGCGTCCCTCCTTTGGTCACATACTTCTAAGCCAACACATGTCCTAGCCTACGCATAGCTCTTATCATATCAACCATGCGTTAAGCCTTCCTCGTTTCATAACATAACTTCAGCATGCATAACATACTCCATCGTCTAACCCATCGTTTAGTACTACTGTCACATAGCACCAACGCATAGGCTGCACAACATCAACGCATAAGTTGTACAACCTCAACACATAGGCGGCACAACATCAATGCATAGGCCGTACAACATCAACGCATAGGCTGCATAGCATCAACGCATAGGCCACATAGCATCCACGCATAGCACTTTACCAACACATAGTACCTTACCAACACATAGTGTAGCATTGTCATGTCCATCACGTCCATCGCATCCATCGCGGCATATCGCATAGCACTACCACGTCCAACGCCGCATGCATCCCTCGTCGCATGCCATCCCTCGATGCATGCCTTGCACCACGTCATCGCATGCCCTCGCCTCACCGCATACCTTCGGCTGCTTACCAATGCATTATAGCTTTCACTCATGCGTTCACCCTTGGTACCAACACATAACTTATCCTTGCCTTCAACACTTAGCCTCTACAAGCCTTGGTTGCTTCACAGGCAACCTCATGCGTCAACACCTCTCCATCAACACATGTCTACACTTTGCTTTCATACTTAGCCAAATTTCCTCTTGTTATATTATCTAAAATTCACACATCTAAGTATTTCTAATACTTAGAATTTTCTTCCTCCATCTTCCCATTCCTTTATCTCCTTTCATAATTTTACTTAACACACTTGTTACTTACTTTTGTAGGAAAAATAGAGTACGGGATTGACAGGATCTATTATTGATAACTTTGAATTGAGATAGACAGAGATAGAGTGTGATCTCTGTCTATCTAAGACAAACAGTGATAGAGTCTTATCATTGTCTATCTCAGATAGAAGGAGATAGAGTACTATTTCTATCTATATCAGATAGACAATGATAGACAGCGGCAAACTTCAATGGTAAACACTAATATCTATTTTTATAGTTTCTATATGATTTGCACTCTATATTTATTTAGTTGAGTGGATCTATTATTGATAACTTTGAATTGAGATAGATAGATATAGAGCACTATCTCTGTCTATCTAAGATAGACAGTGATAGAGTTCTATCATTGTCTATCTCTGATAGACAATGATGGGCTTAATGGTAAACACTCATATTTGTTTCTTTAGTTTCTATATCGTTTGCATTCTATATTTATTTAGTTGAGTGGATCTATTATTGATAACTTTGAATTGAGAAAGATAGATGATAAAGAAAAAAACGAAAAAGATAGACGGTCAAACCAAGAATCAAGACAACTTGAATACCTAAGCACTATTCACAAGCCCATTCACTCAAGGAAGAAACATCCACAAGTTTGATAACCATTAACCTTGAATGTTTCTAGCATGCAATTCTAAAAACAAGAATTTGCAAAAGATAAGTAGAAGTCTCAAATATGAGATTTCAATTTTCACTCATAAAAGTCTAATTTATCTTTACAAATAAAGTATAGAAGGCTTTATATAGCCTTGTAGAGATTCAAACCTATTTAATACAAATAAAAAAAAGTCAAAATAAAGCATTAAGTTCTCTTATCAATCTTCATCTTTCAACCACTATCCTTTAATGTAACTCCATTAATTGTAGCCTCCATCTTCCAACTACTATCCTTTAATGTAACTCCATAATTACCAAGACTTAATTTTAACACTTAAAATCTAGAAATTAATTAAAGACAACAAATAACTCTAAAAATAAAATACTGAAAATTAATTAAAAACAACTAAAGTTTACTGATGCAACTCATCGGCCCCAATTCATATCATCTCCCCCCTCTTCAAAATGATTCATCCTCAAATCTGAAAGTATCTCCTACATCAAATGGACAAAATTTAGCGGCATTGAAAAAGTAATTCACTTCTCCCTTGCCTTGAAGAGTAATCTTGTAGTCATTCACTCGAGCTTGATTAAACACTTGAATTGGAACATCTCCACTTGAATTAAGTATGAACTTCATGTCTAGAGTGATCTGCTCCTTTTTCCATGTCTTTAAAGAACAATTAGAGCAAAAGAAAAATAATAGTGAATGTTAGTTGGAATAAAAATCTCACTCTCTTGATTTTTCTTACTTAAGTACATTTTCTCACTATGTGTCTCAACTTGATTTTTATCAACATATATGTGAACATCTTCTTTGTTGGTTGACACATAGTCAATAATGACGTCTTTTGAAACATCATCTTTAGGCTTGGGACAACCATCCTCTTGAACTAATCGTATCACTTGAATCGTCATGGCTTGCCCTTGAAACTTCATCTCTTATGTTAATTTAGATAAGTAATCATTAGATTGATTTAACTCAACTAAACTATTGCGAGAATAGTTGGTGATGACGTCTTTTGAAACATCATCTTTAGGCTTTTGATGGCCATCCTCTTGAATAGATTGTGTCACTTGAATCTTCATGGCTTGTTGTTGAAACTTCATCTCCTGATTCAATTAGATATGTAATTAATGGATTGTTGTATCTCAGCCAAACCATCTCATAAAGTTTTCCAAAATTGGGCATCACCATTGTAGGTATTACAACAATTTCGCCTTTGGGAAAACATGCTCTTGAGATCAAGATGAAACTAAAAGATAATAACACAAATAGAACAACATGAATGACACTTTATTTTTTCAGTTTTTCCAGAATTTATTAACAAGAAGAAATTTCCCAACAAAGTAGATTGAATTAGAAGATCTTATAGAAGCCAAGGTTGTAGATCAGGACACAAAAGACAACAAAATTAAAAAAAAATTAATGTAAAGGATTTTTTTTTTTTTTTTTATGTTTTTGGACAGAATGAGAAAAAAAGAAAAAGATGAACATTCATCCAAATTCTGATACCAAATGATGAGGAAAAAACGAGAAAGATAGATGGTCAAACTAAGAAGTAAGACAACTTGAATGCCTAAGTACTATTCACAACCCCATTCACTTCAAGGAAGAAACATCCACAAGTTTGATGACCAATCAACCTTGAATGTTTTTGGCATGCAATTCTAAAAACAAGAATTTGCAAAAGTAGAAGTCTCAAATATGAGATTTCAATTTTCACTCATAAAATTTTGATTTTTCTTTACAAATAAAGGATAGAAGGTTTTATATAGCCTTGTAGATATTCTAACCTATTTAATACAAATAAACAAAAGTCAAAATAAAGCATTAAGTTCTCTTATCAACCTTCATCTTCCAACCACTATCCTTTAATGAAACTCCATTAACTGTAGTCTCCATCTTCCAACCACTATCCTTTAATGTAACTCCATAATTACTAAGGCTTAAATTTAACACTTAAAATCTAGGAATTAATTAAAGACAACAAATAACTCTAAAATTAAAATGCTGAAAATTAATTAAAAACAACTAAAGTTTACTAATGCAACTCATCGGTCCCGATCCATATCAACAGAGATGAGATAGACAGTGATAGAAAACTATCTCTATATATTTGAGATAGACAGTGATAGAGCACTATCTCTATCTATCTCTGATAGATAGTGATAGACTTCAATGGTAAACACTAATATTTGTTTCTATAGTTTCTATATGGTTTGCACTCTATATTTGTTTAGTTGAGTGTTATTATTGATAATTTTGAATTGAGATAGACAGAGATAAAGCACTATCTCTGTCTATCTAAGATAGACAGTGATAGAGACTATCTTTGTCTATCTAAGATAGACAGAGATAGAGAGATAGACAGAGATAAAGCACTATCTCTGTCTATCTAAGATAGACAGTGATAGAGACTATCTTTGTCTATCTCTGATAGACAGAGATAGAGCACTATCTCTATCTTAGATAAATAGTGATAGAATATTATCTCATAGATATGTTAAATATTATTGATAGTTATTTTAATAGTTGTTGGTGTTATTCAAATTTACTTTCTAACATATTGTTAAATGTATCTTTTCAATAGGTGGAACATGAATTGATCATGGAAAATGAGAATAGAAACTTAAGAGTTACAGTCTACTTTAGTGTAGAGGTCTTAAATTTGATAAGAACAAAGTTAGATGAAACAATTTGTCCAAAAGTTTTGAATGACCCATTTGGACACTTTCTTAAAATAGCAAAAATACCCAACCAATTCCTCAACTACTTAGTAAGAAGACAATGATATATAAAGAAGCCAAATGTCCTTGCATTTAACTTTAAAGGCCATAAAATAGAATTTGGGTTGAAGGAATTTTGTTTAGTAACTGGATTGAAAGGCCACAAATTCCATCAACTAGATTTATGACAAAGAAAAGTGTCTGAACTTATGACAAAGAAAAGTGTCTGAACTGAGGAATACTTTTTTTTTCTTCATGACGATAATATAACCAAGAGAGATATAGAGAGAACTTTCAAAGCACTGCGCAATTAGAAGGAAGAGCCATTGAAAGTTAAATTAGTCAATCTCTATATCCTAGAAGCTCTTTTAGTTCCCAAGCAACAATACAACCATGTCAATTTCAAATATCTAGATATTTTGGATGATGAACAAGTTTTCAAAGACTATCCTTGGGGAAGATTGACTTACAACCTAAGTTGTCAATTTTTTAAGAGAGCATCATATATTGAGAAGGATGTTGTCTACCTTCAAGGATTTCCATTAACATTAGTTTATTGGGCTTTCGAGAAAATCTCAAAACTTTTTCGATTTAGATATTGGATTTGAAGGGAAACTTGGAATCAAAGGTCCAAGAATCATCACATGGGAGTGCTTGGAGTCAGATGAGTAGATGTAAGTAGTTTCTTAAATGAGAACATTTTCATTTTCTATCACTTTAAAGATAGATAGTTATAGTGTTCTAGCTCCATCTATCACTGATTGAATTTAACTTTCACTGATTCTATCATTGTCTATAACTAATGTTAATAGTTTTTTTCCTGTAATAATTTAACATTTGTTCACTTGTAGTTTTTCATGACACCATTACATCCAATAGAAGAAGACAATTTTCAAATATTTCATAGATGTTGAGGTAGAGGAGGAGAAAGATAGGCAAATGAACAAAAGAATGAACAAATTTTTAGAAGGAGCAAATAGAACAATGAAAGAAATTAGTGAATTAAGAAAGCCAACAGAAAATAGTAGAAGAAAAAAATCTTTTGAAACAAGGCCAAGAAGAAATCAAAACAATATTGAGGTTAATTATGGAAAGCCGAAATTGTAGACTTCCATTAAAAAATCTTGCACAATAACAAAAGCATGAAGAAGGAAAAACTGCGAAGTGTAGGATTGTATCAGCAACAGCGGAAGCAACGAGGATCACTAAGCACTCTAATTCATTAATTTTGGCAAAAATAAAGCATGCTTTTGCAGAAACAAGTGAGTTTCATGACATACCTTTGTAGAACTTCTTCACTTCTCGAACTCCAGCAACAATCTTCTCTGAATCTTGTTACAGACCACCTCAAGATCTTCCCCACTATTCTCTTGGTGCTCTAGATTGAGTTGTGGAACTCAAAACAAGCTTGAATCAAGGGATTATGGAGAATTGCTCAAAGCAGCAATCTTATCGAAGAACCCTTTCTTCAGCACAAATTTTCAGCTAAAATTCTCTTGATTGCATGCCTCAAATCCATTCCAATCTCTTCAATATATTGCAGATTATCATGCAAGTTAGAGAGCTGCATGAGTTGCAGCTCATGCTTGGAGTTAATGAAGAAAAGGAAATGGGTATTGTGTGAACATGAAGAAGATGGATAATGGAATATCTCAATATTCCATTTATGCATGGTTTTTTTTTCCAATTTTCCTATTTTCCAATTTATCTCAAAATCGAAACTTGATATTTAAAATCCGTTTTGATTTTAAAACTGAAAAAATTAATTTTATAAAATTAATTTCATAAATTAATTTTTTAAAATAAAACTTAATTAATTTAATATCAAATATTAAATTAATTTTTATACATATTCATCTTTATATATTTAAATCATATTTAAATATAAATTGATTTAAATATAAATTCTTCTATTCCATTTAATTCTCAAATTAAACAAGTAATTATACCTCATATAATTACTAATTCTCTTAATTCTAATTTGAACGTTTCAAATTCACTTATCACGCTACTCTAGAGCTAATCTAATTACGAGCTAGTAGGGGGACCTCGCGGACCTACAGATCATGGGCTCCAACGATCCAAGATTAATTGGCTAAACTCATTAGACCAGATTAATCCCCATTCGTTAACCAATGGGTCACTCTACTAAAGCCTATAGTTGTACTCCCTTTACTGTAGATATATTATGTCCACATGATCTAACCATAATCAGCAAGTCGACCCTTCACGGGTTGTTCGTAATAACGGTTGGGTCAAATATCTGTTTTAGTCTTATTCCTCAAGTTCCTACTGATCCTCTAATGAACAACTGGTTTGTGATCCAATCATTAAACCAAACTCTCTTAGACCAGTGAGAAGGTGGGGCTCCTTATTCAAGACTTGGATTCAGTACTTGAGAAAACAACCTTTCTCCTATCCCTAAATCGGGTAGGCGTGAACTCCGTCTTGCACCCTATGTCCCCAGCTATCTGTTAGAACTTACCCTTGAAATGGGAGGCTTATTGAGCCGGCGATGTTGAGCCAACCCTCACCTATGCAAATCTAAGAATAATCTCGAATAAACAGGAGTTCATAGTTAGCTCAGGATTAAGATCGAGTTACCTAGGTCATCTAAGTGAAATAGTCAGTCTTATATAGTAAATAACGTTATAAAATAAGGGTGACTTATTTCTTGGTCCGATCTTATGCAAACTCATTGCATAGAACGCCCCCACTCCTCATGTCATAACATGTACGAATAAGGATCACATCGTATGTAGCACTTTACAACTCTTTGTAACAAATACCGAGTAGGTCGCATCCAATAGTGTTACCAGAATAAGGTACCCAATCTTATTCATGTATTATAGATCATTTTGATTATTTACTCGAACCTGATCCACTCTTATGTCTCCACATAAAGTTCAAGTACTCATGTAATAGTCATGGGTCTTAGTTTATTGGATTTAGACTTTTAAATATATACAATTTATAAAATCAATAATAAGTTTATTGATTATAGAAAATGTTTATCATTTTACAAACTGCGAGTTTTAAGATATAAAACCCAACAATACTCCCACTTGGACTAAAACTCCAGTGGATCAATATATACAAATATATACAATATTGAGTTTACATGGAGAAAATAAAATGTACAAATACAATAAACTAGGGTACTACAATACCCATAAATTCTCTCACTTGCCCTACTGATACAAAACTCGTAGACCTAGTCCTACTAGGTGACCCTCGAACACTTTAGCCGAGAAGGCCTTGTAAACGGATCAGCTAAGTTGTCTTGTGAAGTAATCTGGGTGACAATTACGTCTTCTCTGTGTACAATCTCCCTGATGAGATGGTACTTTCGCTCGATATGCTTTCCTCTTTTATGGCTTCGGGGTTCATTTGAATTTGCAATTGCTCCACTGTTGTCACAATAGAGAGTGTCAAGTAGGTGCATATTAGCAACTACTTCCAGATCTATCAGGAACTTTCTGAGCCATACTGCTTCTTTTGTTGCTTCACTTGTAGCTATATACTCAGATTCTATTGTGGAGTCAGTAATACAACTCTGCTTGATGCTTCTCCATACAACTGCTCCTCCATTTAGAGTGAATACAAACCCCAAAGTTGATTTCCTCGAATCAATATCAGTCTGAAAGACAAAATCAGTGTATCCAGTAAGGATTAGATCCTTAGCTCCATAAACGAGCATATAATCTCTCTTAGCCTTCGAATTTTGGAAGAAAGTCATGATCTTGATACAATTGTTGACTATGCAACAACATATTTATCTAGGGTAAGTATTTGGTTTGTCCTATACTATTTTAATTTTTTTTTACATATTTATTAACTAAAATTTCTTTTCCTTGTAGATCCAAGTTGAAAATGAGAGTTAAAGGGAAAGAGAGGTTTGTATGTATGATAGATAGTTATAGTCCTCTATCACTGTCTATCTTAATATTATATTTTTTAAGTTTCTTACTTTCTTAGATAGAAAACAATAATAAATTTTTTTCCTGTAGGAAACTGAGATGCAAACACAACAACTTGAAACATAAGATGATTTGGGTCCGATTCCAACTATAGATTTGGAAACACCCAAAACACAACTGTAGCCTGAGGTTGGATTTAATTTTTATTCAAACACAAGAGATAGGATAGTGATAGTCCTCTATCACTTTGTATCTCAGATAGACAGTGATAGACTGCTAACAGTGTCAATCTTACTTAGACTCTGATAGAGGTCTATCATTGTCTATCTAAGATAGATAGAGATAGAATACTATCTCTGTCTATTTCAGATAGATAGTGATAGTCCTCTATCACTGTCTATCTGAGAAACACCACGATAGAATACTATCTTTGTCTATCTGAGATACAGTGATAATCCTCTATCATTGTCTGCCTAATATAGACAATGATTCTTACTTTCTATCATATGCTTGCAAGTAAATGAAGTTGAAGATGATGCTGAAACAGATAAAGAGGAACAAGAAGTTGAAGTAGAAAAAAAAAAAAGAAAAAAGAAAAGAGAGAGAGAAAGGAGATCTAAACATAGAAATGAGAAAAAGGTAAATATTGTTGTTTATATACGTGATGATAGACAATGATAATAGCCTATCATTTTTTATCATTCAGTGATCTTCTTATGAACTCCAATATCTTCTTGCACCAAATCAACGAAGAAGAGAAAATTGAGAAAGAGAAAGAAGATGAACAACAAGTAGAAGAAGAGCAAGAGAAAGTAGATGGAGAGCAACTACACGAAGACCAAGAGAAAGTAAATGCAGATCAAGTAGAAGAGGAGAAAAATGAGGAAGAACAAGTTCAATAAGAGCACAATGAAGAGGAAGATACTAATAAGGACGAGGGTGAAGAGATTCACTTTCAGAAGGAGAAACCAAAGAGAAACTAGAAGCGGAAGCCAATTGTTGATGAGGAAGACGAAATAGAAGAAGAAACTGAGGATATAGATGAAGAGATTCAAACAAAAAGAAAAAAAAGAAAACATAAGGGAAAACATCAAGAATAGGGAAAGCGTAAAAAGTTTAGACCAAAGGTCCTAGAAGACACACACTTTAAAAAGGAGAGACCAAAGAGACAGCAAAAACCAACCAAAAAACATATGCAAAGAATACCACGAAGAAACCTGAGAAGAAGAACGAAGTACAACGTCGAACTTCAACTAAAAAATATATAAAATTGATGATGAACACTACTCCAAGCTTTAGCTTGAACATTTCTCAAACTCAATCCCAACCTAAATCCCAATCTCAATCTCAGTCTCAATCTTGATTATAGAATTACTTTATACAGTTTGTAAAGCTTTAAATTGAACATTTATTTGTACTTGGTTTTCTACTTTATACAATTTGTAAGTTTCTTTCTACTTGTTGACAATCAACTACTTCTGAAAATTATAAAATTAACATGTTTTGTTCATTGTCTTGTTCTACTATCACTATCTATCTTAGAAACTTTAGCAACTATTGAAAAACTTTAACATCAGTACATATTTGTTTATCTAAGTGGATCTATTATTGATAACTATGAATTGACATAGACAAAGATAGAGCAATATCTCTATTTATATGAGATAGACAGTGATAGAATACTACTTGTTTATTTGAGTGGATCTATTATTGATAACTTTAAATTGGGATAGACAAAGATAGAGCACTATCTCTGTCTATATGAGATAAACAGTGATAGAATTCTATCATTGTCAATCTCAGATAGACAGAGATAGAACACTATCTCTATCTATTTGAGATGTCAGTGATAGAGTTCTATCATTGTCTATCTTAGATAGACATATATAGAACACTATCTCTGATTATCTACGATAGATAGTGGTAGACTTCAATGATAAACAATAATATCATATCAGTACTTTTGTTGTTGGTAGATAATTGTTTATCATACATACTTGTTTATGATAGACAATAATAATTTAACATCAATACATACTTTTTAATATGAGTGGATTTATTATTGATAACTTTGAATTGAAATAGACAGAGATAGAGTACTGGCTCTGTCTATCTGAGATAGACAGTGATAGTGGGCTATCATATTCTATCTGAGATAGATAGAGATAGAGATATAATGAACAATAATATTATCTCAGTATTTTTATTGTTGGTAGATAATTGTTTATCATACATACTTGTTTATGATAAACAATAATAATTTAACATCAATACATACTTGTTTATCTGAGTGAATCTATTATTGATAACTTTGAATTGAAATAGACAAAGATAGAGTATTATCATTGTTTATCTAAGATAGACGGTGATAGAGTTCTATCACTCTCTATCTTAGACAAACAGAGATAGAGCACTATCTCTGTCTCTCTGAAATAGACAATGATAGATGATAGTGTTCAACCATTGTCTATCTCAGATAGACAGATAAAATACTATCAGTGTCTATTGAATATAAAGAGTGATAGACTTCAATGGATTGGGTTTTAAAGGATGGGTGACTTCAATGAATTATAGAGTTCTATCATTTAAGTATTTTACTTAAAGTGGGGGGACATAGTTGCAATGAATATGTGACGTACAATTAGGAAAACAATCATGGTCTGTATATTTAGTGATAGACACTGTTGCAACTATCTACTAATAAATCCAAATAGATGTCATAATTTATTTACACAATGACAGACATAGATAGTTATTTATCTGTGTCTATCTACTAATTTTCTTACTAAAGTTCACCTACCTGATATCAGTAAATAGAGTCAGATAGACACTATCTGTACCTATCACAACTAATTTTTGTGCTTATAACCTACTTGATATCAGTAGATAGTTTTTGTGCTTCTTTTAGTTCCATTGAAAAGTAAAGGTTCTATTAAGAATATTTACAACTCAAGAACAGAATAAATAAAAAAATATCATTCATAAACTCTAATGTCAATCCGTAAGTCTATACATGTATTACAATGAAAAAAATAATGATTAAATCATTTGATTAACTGGTTCAAGTTTGCAAGTCTTACTATTGTGGCCTTTACGATTACAACAAGTACATTTTGATGAACTTTTAAATTCACCTATAGATGGAATTCTTTATTTTTTAGGTCTTCCAGCTTGACATTTAACAATAGGAGGTAATATTTTCATGACATCATCTTCAGCTCTCCAATCCAAATGAACTCCAACAGGTCGAACACAACCACTGTATGCTATTGACAATGTTCTTCTATAATAAAATTTAGCTACATAAGAATAGGTATCTAAATTAAGTATTTGAAGAACGACAAATGCATGTGTACATGGAAATTCTTCAAAATCTCATACCCGACAATTGCAAGATCCCAAGTCTAGCTTCATTATGAACTATTTATGTCTATCCATTATCTTTTATCCAGTGTTGCCAATGGGATTAACCTAATAGATAAATACGATAAAGGAATCAGTGTAAACAAATAGAATATTATCATTGTCTATCTGAGATAGACAAAGATAGAGTTCTATCTCTGTCCATCTTAGAAAGATCAGATAAACAGTGATAGACCACTATTAGTGTCTATCTAAGATAGATAGAGATATAGAGCACTATCAGTGTCTATCTGAGATGGACAAAGATAGAGTTCTATCACTATCTATCTGAGATAGGCAGTGATAGATAGATAATAAGAAAAAGACAGAATTCTTACTAAGAAACTCCTTGATTTTTTGTGTTCTTGTCGTAATATGTTGTCAGCCCAAGATGTCACACCCTTTTCTAGACTACTCTCTTAGCCTAGGAAAGGACATGACTGCAGCAGTTATCAACACTTTTCCTGACACTTACTGCCTATTAACTCTAGCGGAAATAATCTGATACCAATATGCAATCTCAAACACAGTGGTTGCCTCTATGGCCAAATGACATTAAGTATTACACAAAATATTTATAGAGATTACAGTACAAGTCTCATAAGTCCCAACACCCAAAATCTTAGTTCCTACATGAACAACTATAACATATGTACATTATTTACAGTAATCACCTAGCTGATGGGTTATAATAACTCTTGTCTTTTAGTGGCAGAGCAGATGTAGAACTACCTTTCGAGGATTTGACCGCTACCTAGGGGAAAGATAAACATTTGAAAACGGGGTGAACTTGCTAGCCCAATGAGTGACTTAAAAAAGAAAACCAATTCTCATGCATAAGTCTCAATAAAGAGATCATACTGAAATATAAATCTTTACAGTAACCTTGTATTGAAATATAAACATTTTCCAAGCATAAAGCATGTTAAGTTGTTTTAATCATAAAACATTAAACTGTTACTTAGTTGAGAATAACCCTGTCATGGTTAAATCCCCACGTCAACTGCTTAGTCAAGAGAGAACCCTTTTGCTCAATCTCTGACTTTAAACTATCTACGTGCACGTGATTATAAGTAACGTCACACCTTAGGTACTACTGCTCAGATAACTTCTCAATGTCCCTTAGTATCGAGCTTAAAGTATACTAGTCATACTATGACTTTCTCTTTAAAGCATGTAAAGCAAAACACATAGAAAACATGTCTTTAAAGGTACTAACGCATGCTTTGTGTATACACACATAAATAGTTTTTCAATAAACTTTCATACATGGCATGCATTTAAAACATAACTCATAGTTTGCTTGGAAACTACTTTGTAAAACTAGCTAGCATGAGAATAATCTTTCTTAAAACATGGTTTCTTTAAAACACTAATATTTAGTCACTAACAACTTTTAGGACTACTTCTCAAGGGTCGATATGCTTCTAACACTAGTGTGAATCCTGTGGACACAAAAGCATATATTTAGCTACTAGCATTAGTCTCCCTTTTGAGACTAACCCTCAAATAAGCTTTGTGTTTAGCCTTCCTCTTGAAGACTTTCACTCAACGCATACCTTGTTGTAGGTTTAGCACTTAGAAATTTCCTTGAGATTTTGGCTCTTGCAGTGCTTCCAACCGCACCTCACAAACGCATCCCACTTGTGCAATCAACACTTGCTCTAAGTGTTCCTTCATCTGCACATGGTCGCCCACAAAGGCTACTAAGTGTCCTAGACTTCAATGCAAGCTTTCCTCAGCCCATAGAGTAGGTCAAACACATCGGAGTGCTCATCCCTTGGTTTGTCCGAGCTTTTACTTCGAGCTGCAAGCTTACTCAACCCAAGCAGCTGCCTGCTTTTTCATGAAATTCCAAATTTACTTTACGGAATTAATAACTAAAATTATAGAGCTCATCTTAAGAATTTTCCTTCTACAAACTTGTTTAGAATTGTCTCAGAAAGCTTTCCTTAAACTTTCAGCTTCAAACTCTTCGTGATTTGTCTTGAAGCTTCAATTCTTCATTGACGGCCCGGATTCACCCATGAACAGAACCTCTAGTCACTTTTTCCCTTCTCTGGCCTTATTCCAGTGAGAACTTCTTTCGGTAGTGTCACCTCTGAAATTAGACTCTTAGAGCTTTCCAACGACACCAATATCTCTCAATTTTCATGGAGAAATTGATCAAACTGATCTTTTGAAATTCAGTCTCCCTTTTTATACTGCTTTCCATCGCTTGCCATTAAAGCCTAGCACGACACCTTCAGCTTAAATGGAGTTAAATCTGATGCTTAGGACAACTGTTTCCCTTAATTAGTGGTTAAGACTGATCAATGCATGCTTGAATCATTTAACTCATCGTCCATCGTGTAGCCATCATTTAATGATTTCTCGCTGTCATTTATCACCCAACGATCTCGTTGTTGCTCATCCTGTAGCACATAGCGTATCGCATAGCTCTCGCTGCCGCACATCGTATAACTCTCGTTGTCGCTCATTGTGTAGTTCTCGTTGTCGCTCATCGTGTAGCACTGATACCTATCGTCTATCACGCCCATCATCTAGCGCTCACGCCTATCGTGTAGCGTCATCGTCTAGCGCTTATGCTTATTGTGTAGCTACATCGTCTATCATGTAGCACTATCGTCTAATGCATCACTTCGCATCGTTTAGTGCCACACATAGCTACATGATCGTTTAGCACATCAATTAGTGTTGCCCATAGCTACACGATCGTTTGTGCGTGCCACTCTAATGCCCAGCGCCCATGCTCATGCACATCTGATGCTGCCGCATGCATGCTAACCTCCAAAACTTGGTTGCCGCATGCCTTGTCCAACGAGTGGCTTTTATTCACTCGGCCACACTTGGCTCCCTTAAATACCCAACTAACCTCTCAAATGAGCAAGGCCAATGCCCTTGACTCAACTCCAATGCCTAGCACAAGGCCAACACATGGACAAATACTTAGCCAAATTTTATAGCTTCCAACGCATGGATTACACTTAGCCAATTTTTTTAGCTTCCAATGCATGGGTTATACTTAGCTAATTTTTCTAGCTTCATCCAAGAGTCAAGCTTTCAAACTTAAACATTTCTTCTACATCTTTACCCTTTTCCCTACAATTAAACATTAATTCTCACATTAATCTACTCATCATACTGGTCTCAGTAGGGAACCATACACAAGTAGAGAAATTAGTGCTTAGGGTTTATACAAGAAGTCAAAAGAGTTTTAATTGCAAAAGGAGCTTTACTTCAATTACTAAACCACTTTTGCAATATATCTCTAATTGAACTAAGCAAGCTAGCCACAGGTAATTCTCTAACATCTTTACAAATTGAGTTTATACTTTCTGCAACATTTGATGTCATCATTCCATACCTTCTTCTTTGTGAATATGCCCGAGACCACTTCTCAAACCCAACACTACTAAGATAACTTCTAATATTTGGATAGATTGACTAAATAGATCTCTTGTGGTACTCAAAGAAGACAATAGTGTAGGCATTAACACAACTAAAGAAATAATTATCAAGCGATCGATCCTTAAAATGAAGTTTCAAGTTTTTTAAGAAATGTTGTATGCATACACAGTACTCAACAGTAGTAAACACTCTTAAAATTTCATTAGGAATGCTAAGATACCTATCAGAAACAATGACTAGATTCTCTTGTTCCCCAAAACTACTTCATAAGTTTTCAAAAAACCATATCCATGATGCATCATTTTCAGAATCTACGATAGCAAATGTAATGGGAAAGATTTGATTGTTACCATTTACTGATGAAGCTGTTAATAGCATGCCACCAAAGTTACACTTCAAAAATGCGCCATAAACAAATATTATAGGTCTATAATACTTCCACCCCTCGATTGATGCACCAAATGTTGGGGTTGATGCCTTAAATCTCGTAGTGTCCTATATTTTGTAAAAACGTGTATGAACAAACATTTGTGATGTAATAATATGAGATATTTTCTTCATTATTGTCTATGGAGTATGAGATATTTCAGTTGCATTAACCACAAACAATTAAACTAAGATCCCTAGTTATCATTGTAACTTAAGCATGTATGTGGAGACATACAAGTGGATCATGCCTTAAGTCACCTAAATGGTCTATAGTATATGGATAAAGGAGGGAAACCTTATCCTAGTGACACTAGGGATACGACCCGCTTTGTAGATGTTACAAGTGTTATAAAGTGCTACAGATGGTCTGATCCTTATCATTCATGTGGAGACATGCGAGCGAGGGTATCCTATACAAACGAGTTTGTATAAGATCGGACCACGAAATGTTTAGTCTCATTATATAATGTCATTCATGATAGAAACTTTCATTTCACTAGGATGACCATAGGTAACATGACCTTAATCCTGAGTAAGTTGGGAACTTCTGCCTATGAGGGCAGTCCTTTTATTTGCATGGGTGTGGGATAATAGATTTGGAACTTTGCATTAGTACCACCATGGAAAATTTTCTAGCGCCTCTTTTTTTGGTTACCATGTCCTTTAGAAACTTGGCAGGCAGGCATTTCCTCAATCGCTTCACTGAAAGGAATGTTAACGTGTAATTGCTTTAACATAGATAAGACTCGTTGGCACTGTACCTCTTCGTTTTTCTTCTTCTTTAGCCTCTGAGGGAAAGGTGGTAATTGGACTTTCATGGTTCCCGTTTCATTTGACTTTGAGGTTGACGCAACCTCAAGTTCTACTGCTTCATTTTCTTTTTCTTCTTCTTGCGTTGCCGCAATCTCAGGTTCAGATGCGATGGAGGTTGGTCTATTCTGCTCCTTCTTTTCTCCCTCCACAGTCTTTCACTGTGCAATGTCACAACCTGACATTGCTCCTTACCTGAACCCCCTGGGTTGCGTGGAAGCTCAGTTGAACTTAGCAGCGCCCTTTGCGGTCTACTTTTGAGCTCATTTGCAATCTGGCCCATTTGCAATTCAAGGTTGTGGATGGACGTAGCCTGGCTTTGAAGCACCGTCTCATTTTTCTCTATATATTGCTTCAATAGGCCTTCTAGGGAAAAAGATTGCAGTGGTTGTTGTGAGCTACTTGCTTGGTTGCTCTAATGACCGTTGCTACGTTGAAAGAACCCTGATGGCCCTTCTTTTTGTGCCACAAATTGAAAGTTTTGTTGTGGATTCTTCCAAGTAAAGATTGGGTGGTTTTTCCACTCGGGTTGTAGGTGTTGGAAAAGGGCTTGTTCTTTAAAAAGTATACAGACTGTGGGTTTTGTGGACAATCCTCCATCGCATGCCCATCACCACAAGTCGTACACCTTGCGGTGTTTTGACTTATTGCGTTGATTTGCCCACCTTGCGGTGTTGGGCTGCTGATCGTCATTCCTTGAATCAAATTCATCATTGCGGTCATTTGGTTTTGCAATGAAACAATAGCACCGTTATTTACGTCAGAATCTTTGAGTCTTAATCTCTGGTCGCTCTCCCTCCAGTCTTCATGATTCTTGGAGATGCGATCCAGGATATTCTTTGCCTCATCATAAGTCTTTTCAAGCAGACCACCAGCTGCTGCTGCATTGGCAGTGGTCTGCGAAGCAGGATTCAAACCGTGGTATAAAATTTCCATTTGAAGGTAGTCTGGCAGTATATTATGCAGACAATCTTGGACCAACCTTTTAAACCTCGCCCAGGCATCGTTGAGCGATTCGTCCATATCTTGTTAAAAATTAGTAATAAGCTTTCTCCGTCTCGCATTCTCAGTAGGTGGGAAATACTTCTTCATAAACTTCTCTACCACCTGCTCCTAAGAAGTGATCTCCCCTGGTTCGAGTGAATAAGCCCATTTCTTAGCCTGATCAGAGAAAATAGGAACAACGATAGTCAAACTTTCTCAATAGAGATATTTGGGAAAACAGTAGTGTTGCAGATTTCAATAAAACTTCGGAGATGGGCATGCGGATCCTCGCCATGTCTTCCTCCGAATTGACTTGCAGCCTGGGTCATCTGCAGCATCACCAGTTTCATTTCAAATCTAC
Source organism: Benincasa hispida (assembly GCF_027475165.1). Lineage (NCBI taxonomy): Eukaryota > Viridiplantae > Streptophyta > Magnoliopsida > Cucurbitales > Cucurbitaceae > Benincasa > Benincasa hispida. Next base: position 23,709,821 of record NC_143482.1, on the reverse strand, counting down.
TTTGGTCTAAGGTAGGCCTCATGATTCCCGGAGAGAAATCATAGAGGTTTGGCGATGCATAGTCCCTAATGGGTCTATTGCGATCGTTGGCCAACAAAATTGGATTTGCCATGACATTATTGTTGTTTGGTGGTTCATTCCTAGGCTGCTCCGCCATCTCTTCTATATCGGATTGTGGTTGCTGTTGGCGGTCCCTAGTCTCCTTCAAAATGTTCTCTCAATCTCCGGGCCATAGTTCGCCAGAGATTGAGAGTTTTGCAAAGAATTCACAAAAATTACTGTTAACAACTATTTTGCGGAAGTCCCCGGCAACGATGCCAAAAACTTAATGCTTAAATTTATGAGGTGTGGAAAATATGGATGATATGTGTTGATGGATAGCGTTGTGCACTCAAGTTTCCCCAGCGGAATCCAAGTGTAAATTCCTCTGAGTTTCCTAATAAGTCCAGGGTCGAACACAGGGACTTGTGAAAATAGTTGCATTAGAGATTTTTATGAAAACTGGTGGTAACCGATTAAATAAATAAGTGTTGAGTTGTTGTTGCGTTAATGAAAATAATAATAAATGTAGCAGAGTTCGAAAAGAGTTGGCAACGGGAAATATGATGAATATGCGATGAACGGGTTGAGAAGGGTTTCGGCTAACACTCCCTAATATGCGTTCATGCCTTGCGATCATGCAACATGCATACAATAGTAAACCACCTCTCGGCGTGAATGCCACAGCTTCTAAAGCTAGAACGCATGCGATAAATATGCGATAAGTCTACAGGGTTTACACATAAACCTCTATTTCTATTTATGCAATGACAACATGACATTCACACAAATATGCGACCGCATAATATCATTCTTATTCCTAGGATGCATGCGATGCAAGTTAACAAACAAAGCTTATCTCTAAGTCCCTATTTCTTGTTTATGCAGGCCTAATCTTGCTCTTTCAAGTTAGATTCTAACCTAGGTCTCTCTCGAGACATTAAGTTCTTTCTTTAGATTCTCTCTCGACCAACTCTAAAGGGACGTTTTGTTTCGCACAGCATAAAACAAGACAATCGCAAGCAATGAATTTCCTAGATCATGTTAGCTTAGTTCTTCTCAACCCATTCAACTAGTTTAGCTACTCATGTGTATTAAGAGAGTGAGCAGATGTAGAAATAGAACTTCCATTGAATAGATAAAAGATGAAGTATAGAATAACAATGCAAGTAAAGAGCCTGGAGCAATTTCTTGCTACTAGGTGTTACACTGTTCTACTCGTGCTCTAAAGATATTCTCGCTTTTGTGAGAATCAACCCGCTCTCTGCTCTTACGCCCCAAGGTTCTCTCTCGAGCCGCCTTGGACGATCTCTGGTGTCACCACTCTTCTCTAGCTCCTCCGTGAAATGGAAAAGAAAACTATGAACAGAGGTGTGAACTTGTAAAGTGATGAAGTAATCGACTGCTTAACCCCTTCTCTGAAGAATGCACTTGGTATTTATAGGGCATCAAAGGTGAATGGCGGCTTCTCCCTCCTGGTTGTACAGATGGGACAACTTTAATTCCTGACTGATGCACCAGATAGTTGTCACAGATAAAGCTGGATGTACTTTGTGACCGTTATCAGATGTCAACTTAATTTGGATCCGATTGCCGTTAGCTTTCTGTCCCATCGATCTTAATTGTCCTTCCGTTTGGATGCGTCCACCATGTTGCAGTGATTCTTCTTGGGTGGATATTTGCGAGCACGATCAACGCAAAGTCTTGCAGTGAAGTTGCGCTCGACCGATGTATTCCTATGATCGCATTCTTTGCATTGCGTTAACGCATTATTCTGCACAAAAATACAGAGATCAATTTCCCTAATGCATTGGATGCATGTGACCGCAATATTGTAGAATTTATGCTTAATTGACGTAATTTAACATATTCTATCAATGCAATCCAACATTGTTTAAGAACTTAGCACTATGATAACGTGCATTTCTGCCCGTTTTCACACCCCTAGATTTAAACAATGCTTGTCCTCAAGCATAAGCTAAAGATTCCTTTAGCAAGTTAACCGCAAAGTTTTCATTCCTAGATTTCTCAAGGATACTTCGTTCAGATCCTATATGCTAGAATTTTCTTATGTCTTATTCAAATCTCTTCCTAAAATATTTCTAAGACTTAGGGATTGCAAACTTAACTTTTAAAAGGACTTTACTGAATTTCGGAACATCACATGATTTATTTCAAAAAGAAAATTTTCCACCAGGGTGTCAAATGGTTTATCCTTGCACAAAAAGTTTCTTCGTTTCTATATTTTTTTCTGACCTTGCGCTGAGCCGATGCCTTGCCTTCGTTTTGGCTTGCCCTCACGGGTGTCATGTGGACATCCAACTACGAGCAATGCACTCTTTGTCAGACTAAACTCATACCAACTTGGCAGTGGAGTTACGGTCATTTATTTATGCGTTGATCCTGGTGACTTACTTTCGTTTTGGCTTACCCCCCACGTGTGTCTACGGACATCCAACTATGGGTAAGTGCCTTTCACAACTTAACTCTTATCAATCATGGGTTTCCCATTGCATTGACAGTGGAGTTGTTATTCTCAAAAATCATCATTTTTTTTAGCAAGGTCGGAAACAAATACCCCACCCCCAAATTTTAAAATGCGGCAATGTCCTCATTTCCTAAAAGATTAAAATAAGTCATGCGATGGTCAAAAAATTGCATTGTAAAGAGAGTTTGAAAGAAGCTAGCAAACCCCTAACTTCGAGAAATATTTCATGAGGTGAGTATCCTAAGATTTACGTTGACTCTATTATATACAAAAGAGATAGAAGCATATTTTTCATCATTGAAATCATACTTGGCGAAGAACAACATGCGGTAAACTACTAAAGTTATCTACTGGTGATATGATTACGGTAATCAAGGAAGATGCGATGATAAAACTTTGAAAAATAATATGCAATGGTAGTGCAAAATTTGAAGTAAAGATAAGGAAAGGTACATCCCCAAATTTATTGCTGTCGTGCGCATTGTATTGACGCATCCACCTTGCGACGATCATTCTTCATTAGGTTTCAGTGATGGAATAAGATAAGTGTTGCTTTGCATGCATTCTCGCAATATAGCACTTCGATCATTGTAAGGAAAACAAAGAGAGGGTCAAATTATTTTAACCAAAAGAAAAGGCTTTTTTTTTTTTAGAATTAAAAATGGAAAAGATAGTGAAGATTCTGAGTAGTGGAGAAAAGAGTTGAAGACTTAAAGTTTCCCAAAACTTGCATCCCTGAGAATTTGCGATCATTTGACAACGCAGGGACCACCTACTTCCTTCTTTATTCAAAGTTTCTTAGTTCTATGGAGTCGACTTGGTGATGCCAATCTTCTTCATGGTATGCCTTTACTCGCTGCCCATTGACTTTGAATATGTTGGTACCGTTGCCATTTGATAATTCCACCGCGCCATGCGAAAGTACTGGTCGAATTATGAACTGTCCGGAACAACGAGACTTTAGCTTTCCCAGGAAGAGTCGTAGACGTGAATTGAAAAGCAAGACTTTCTGCTCGACTTGGAGGTTCTTGCCGCATATGCGTTGATCATGCCAACGCTTGGTGCGCTCCTTATAAATTTTTGCATTTTCATATGCATTGTTCCTCCATTATTCTAGCTCGACCAATTGAATTTTCCACGCTTCCCCTGCTTTCTTTAAATCGAAATTCAGTTTCTTGACTGCCCACAATGCCTTATATTCTAGCTCTAAGGGCAAGTGACACGCTTTTCCGAATACCAATGCATAGGGGGACATTCCTATAGGTGTTTTAAATGCGGTCCGGTACGCCCATAACGCATCATCAAGCTTCATTGCCCAATCCTTTCGCGAAGGTTTGACTACCTTCTCAAGTATCAATTTAATTTCCCGATTGGACACTTCAGCTTGGCCATTTGTTTGCAGATGGTATGCGGTGGCCACTTTGTGGCGGATATTGTACTTGCGCAGTAGTTCCTTTATATTGTGGTGGACAAAGTGTGATTCTTCATCACTTATGATAGCACAGGGAATGCCAAAACGCGTGAAAATGTTTTTCTTTAGGAACAGGGAGACTACTGCCGCATCACTTGCAGTGCATGCAACTGCCTCTACCCACTTTGAGACATAGTCAACAGCTAATAGAGTATAGTGCTTACCGTTTGAAGGAGGGAATGGTCCCATGAAATCAATCCCCCATACATTAAATAGTTCCAGCTTCAAGATAATATTCATCAGCATTGTGTTCTTCCATGAAATGTTGCCAGTGCGTTGACACCAATTGCATTTAATTGTGTAGTCAGCAGCATCCTTAAATAATGAAGGCCAGAAGAGTCCACTTTGTAAAACTTTGGCCGCAGTACGTTGTCCTCCAAAGTGCCCTCCATAAGGTGAATCGTGGCACTATGACAATATGCGTTGTTGAGCAGTGTCTGGTACGCATAATCGAATGATTTAGTCTGCAATACAGATTCGGCTCATCCCAATAATAGTGTCAACATTCATTCTTCAGCTTCTTCTGTTGATGGTAGGTGTAATCTTCAGGAAATTGTTCACAGGCCAAATAATTAATGATGTCTACAGACCATGGCAGTTCTTCTATGTGAAATAGCTGCTCGTCCGGGAACACGACACTCACTTCAAATTCATTGCGGTCAACCTCAAGATTTTTCAGTCTGGACAAGTGATCTGCAACTTGATTCTCTGTCCCCTTTCGATCAATTATCTCGATATCAAATTCTTGAAGGAGGAGAACCCATCTGATCAATCTTGGCTTTGCATCCTTCTTTGTCATCAAATATTTGATTGCTGAGTGATCAGTATGAATGAGTACCTTGGTTCCCAACAAGTATGCTCGAAATTTTTCCAACACAAAGATCACAGCCAGGAGCTTTTTTTCAGTGGTGGTATAATTAATTTGAGCAGGGTTTAGAGTTTTACTCGCATATGCGATGGGATGAAAAATTGTTTTCTTCTTTTGCGCTAGTGCGGCTCCCATCGCATACCCGCTTGCGTCGCACATGATTTCGAACAACAGTGTCCAATCTGGCGTAATTAAGACGGGTGCGGTAATCAGCACATCCTTTAAAATTTGAAATGCGTTGAGGCAATTGTTGTCAAATTCAAACTTTCTATCTGCCTCTTGTAACACACTCAATGGTCTTGCTATCTTAGAAAAGTCTTTAACAAATCGTCTATAGAATCCAGCATTCCCCAGGAAGCTTCATACTGCCTTCACATTAGTTGGAGTTGGAAGCTTTTCAATTGCCTTAATCTTTGCTTTGTCCACCTCCAACCCTTCTCGAGAGACCTTGTGCCCCAACACTATACCCTCTGTCACCATGAAGTGACATTTTTCCCAGTTAAGCATCAGGTTCGTCTCTTCACATCTTTTCAGAATTTTCTCCAAATTGGCCAGACAGACTTCATAAGTGTTCCCATAAATGGAGAAGTCATCCATAAATATTTCTACTGAGTCCTCGAGATAATTTGAAAAGATTGCCATCATGCACCTCTGGAACGTGCTTGGCACATTGCAGAGGCCGAATGGCATGCGGTGGAAAGCGAATGTCCCATATGGGCAGGTGAATATGGTCTTGTCTTGGTCTTCAGAAGTTATCATGATCTGGTTGTACTCGGCATATCCATCCAAGAAACAGTAAAAATCACTCCCTGCCAATCTGCCCAGCATTTGATCGATGAATGGCAAAGGGAAGTGATCTTTCTTTGTGGCTGCATTCAATTTGCGGTAGCCTATACAGATGCGCCATTCAGTGATGGTCCTTGCGGTATTAATTCATTGTTCTCATTAGGGACTACCGTCATTTCGCCCTTCTTCGACACACATTGCACGGGGCTGACCCACGTGCTATCTGCAGTAGGATAGATAATGCCCGCATCCAGCCACTTGATAATCTCTTTTTTGACGACCTCCTTCATCACAAGGTTAAGTCTGTGTTGATTTTCAATGGTTGCTTTGTGGTCGTCCTCAAGACGAATGTGGTGCATGTAGTACGCGGGGTTAATTCCTTTAATATCAGCAAGCATTCAGTCGATTGCTCGCACATGTGTTTTGAGAATGCTCATCAAGCATTCTCTTGATCTACGTTAAGTGCGGAGGAAATTATCACTGGCATCTTCTCATTTTGCCCCAGAAATGCGTACTTCAGATGTGTTGGTAGGGTTTTTAGTTCAATGGTTGGTGGCTCCACGAGAGAAGGCTGCGTTATTTTTCTTTCTTTCTTCAGCTCTTCTTCTTGCGTTACGATCGATCCTTCTTCTTTGTTTGTTTTTGCTACAATCGCATTGCAAGCAGCTACGGATGTGTCGGCATCCTCTTCTTCATACTCTTCATCAGACTTTTCTTCTTCAATCAAATTCATGTCATCATCAGAATCTTGTAGGTCTTCCTCATCAGGAAATTTCATAGGACGAATTATATTAAATTTGAGCTTATGTTCGTTTATCCTCAAAGTGATCTCGCCCTTGTGCACATCAATTTGAGCATGACCCATTGATAGGAAAGGTCACCCCAAAATGATGGGCACATCTTTATTGGTCTCATAATCCAGGATTATGAAGTCAGCTGGCAAAATAAATTTATCAATTGTGATCAGCACATCCTTCACCTTACCTTCTGAATGATCCAGAGATCTATCGACTAGTTAGAGAGTCACGGATGTGGGCACAAGTTGCCCTACATTTAGTTGTCGAAAGATTGACAGCGACATCAAATTTATGCTAGCCCCTAAGTCACACATGGTGTGCCCAATATAGAGTCCTCCTATGGAGCAAGGAATAGTGAAGCTCCCAGGATCGCTCATCTTCAGTGGGATAATAGATTTGGAACTTCGCGTTAGTGCCACCGTGGCAAATTTTCCAGTGCCTCTTTTCTTGGTTATCATGTCATTCAGAAACTTGGCATAGGCAGGCATTTCCTCAATCGCTTCACTGAAAGGAATGTTAACATGTAATTGTTTTAACATAGATAAGAAGTGTTGGTACTGTACCTCTTCGTTTTTCTTCTTCTTTAGCCTCTGAGGGAAAAGTGGTAACTGGACTTTCACAGTTCCCGTTTCATTTGACTTTGAGGTTGACGCAACCTCAAGGTCTACTACTTCATTTTATTTTTCTTCTTCTTGCGTTGTCGCAATCTCAGGTTCAGCTACGATGGAGGTTGATCTGTTCTGCTCCTTCTTTTCTCTCTCCACAGTCTTTCCACTGCGTAATGTCACAACCTGACATTGCTCCTTACCTGAACCCCCTGGGTTACGTGGAAGCTTGGTTGAACTTGGCAGTGCCCTTTGCGGTCTACTTTTGAGCTCATTTGCAATCTGGCCCATTTGCAATTCAAGGTTGCGAATGGACATAGCCTGGTTTTGAAGCACTGTCTCATTTTTCTCTATATATTTCTTCAATAGGCCTTCTAGGGAAGAAGATTGCGGTGGTTGTTGTGAGCTACTTGCTTGGATGCTCTGTTGACCGTTGCTGCATTGAAAGAACCCTGGTGGCCCTTCTTTTTGTGCCACAGATTGAAAGTTTTGTTGTGGATTCTTCCAAGCAAATTTTGGGTGGTTTTTCCACTCGGGGTTGTAGGTGTTGGAAAAAGGGGTTGTTCTTTACAAAATATACAGACTGTGGGTTTTATGAACAGTCCTCCATCGCATGCCCATCACCGCAAGTCGCACACCTTGCGGTGTTTTGACTTATTGCGTTGATTTGCCCACCTTGCAGTGTTTCGCTGCTGATCGTCATTCCTTGAATCAAAATCATCATTGCGGTCATTTGGTTTTGCAATGAAACAATAGCACCATTATTTGCGTCAGAATCTTTGACTTAATCTCTGGTTGCTCTCCCTCTAGTCTTCATGATTCTTGAAGATGCGATCCAGAATATTCTTCACCTCATCATAAGTCTTGTCAATCAGACCACTAGCTACTGCCGCATTGGCAACGATCTGCGAAGCAGGATTCAAACTGTGGTAGAAAATTTTCATTTGAAGTCAGTCTGGCAGTCCATTATGCAGAAAATCTCGGACTAACCTTTTAAACCTCGCCCAGGCATCGCTGAGCGATTCATCCATATCTTGTTAAAAATTCGTCCATCGTTGAAAATTTTCATTTGAAGTTAGTCTGGTAGTTCACTCTCCGTCTCGCGTTCTCGGTAGGTGGGAAATACTTCTTCATAAACTTCTCCACCATCTGCTCCCAAGAAGTGATCTCCCTTAGTTCGAGTGAATAAGCCCATTTCTTAGCCTGATCACAGAGAGAAAATAGGAACGATGTTAGTCGAACTTCCTCAGCAGAGATATTCGGGAACACAAAAGTATTGCAGATTTCAATAAAACTTCGGAGATGGGCGTGCGGATCCTTTCCACGCCTTCCTCCGAATTTACCTACAGCCTGGATCATCTACAGCATCACCGGTTTCATTTCAAATCTACTTACGTCTAAGGCAGGCCTCATGATTCCTGGAGAGAAATCATAGAGGTTTGGCGATGCATAGTCCTTAATGGGCCTATTGCGATCGTTGGCCAACAGAATTGGATTTTCCATTACATTGTTGTTGTTTGGTGCTTCATTCCTAAGCTGCTTCGCCATCTCTTCTTTATCGGATTGTGGTTGTTGTTGGCGGTCCCTTAGTCTCCTTCGAAATGTTCTCTCAATCTCGGGGTCTTAGTTCGCTAGAGATTGAGAGTTCTATAAAGAATTCACAAAAATTACCATTAACAACTATTTTGCCGAAGTCCCCGGCAACAACGGCAAAAACTTGATGCGTTATTTTATTAAGTGTGGAGTATGGATGATATGTGTTGATGGATAGTGTTGTGCACTCAAGTTTCCCCAGCGGAATCCAAGTATAAATTCCTCTGAGTTTCCTGGTAAGTCTAAGGTCGAACACAGGGACTTATGAAAATAGTTGCATTAGAGATTTTTATGAAAACTTGCAGTAACCGATTAAATAAATAAGTGTTGAGTTGTTGTTGCGTTAATGAAAATAATAATAAATGCAGCAGAGTTCGAAAAGAGTTTGCAACAGAAAATACGATGAATATGCGATGAACGGGTTGAGAAGTGTTTCGGCTAATACTCCCTAGATTGCGTTCATGCCTTGCGATCATGCAACATGCATACAATAGTAAACCACCTCTCGGCATGAATGCCACGACTTCTAAAGCTAGAACGCATGCGATAAATATGCGATAAGTCTACAGGGTTTACACATAAACCTCTATTTCTATTTATGCAATGACAACATGACATTCACACAAATATGCGACCGTATAATATCATTCCTATTCCTAGGATGCATGCGATGCAAGTTGACAAACAGAGCTTATCTCTAAGTCCCTATTTCTTATTTCTGCAGGCCTAATCTTGCTCTTTCAAGTCAGATTCTAACCTAGCTCTCTCTCGAGACATTAGGTTCTTTCTTTAGATTCTCTCTCGACTAACTTTAAAGGGATGTTTCGTTTCGCACAATATAAAACAAGACAATCGTAAGCAATGAACTTCCTAGATTATGTTAGCTTAGTTCTTCTCAACCCATTCAACTAGTTTAACTACTCATGTGTATTAAGAGAGTGAGCAAATGTAGAAACAAAACTTCCATTGAATAGATAAAAGATGATGTATAGAATAAAAATGCAAGTAAAGAGCCTGGAGCAATTTCTAAAGATATTCTCAACCCATTCAATTAGTTCTTCTCAACCCATTCAATTTCTTGCTACCAGGTGTTACACTGTTCTACTTGTGCTCTAAAGATATTCTCGCTTTCGTGAGAATCAACTCGCTCTCTGCTCTTACGCCCCAAGGTTCTCTCTCGAACCGCCTTGGACGATCTCTGGTGTCACCACTCTTCTCTAGCTCCGTCGTGAAATGGAAAAGAAAACTATGAACAGAGGTGTGAACTTGTAAAGTGATGAAGTAATCGACTGCTTAACCCCTTCTCTGAAGAATGCACTTGGTATTTATAGGGCATCAAAGGTGAAAGGCAGCTTTTCTCTCCTGGTTGTACAGATGGGACAACTTTAATTCCTGACTGATGCACTGGATAATTGTCACCGATAAAGATGGATGTATTTTGTGACCATTATCAGATGTCAACTTAATTTGGATCCTATTGTCGTCAGCTTTCTATCCCATCGATCTTAATTGTCCTTTCGTTCGGATGCGTCCACCATGTTGTGGTGATTTTTCTTATGTGGATGTTTGCGAGCATGATCAATGCAAAGTCTTGCGGTGAAGTTGCATTATTTTGCACAAAAATACAGAGATCAATTTCCCTAATGCGTTGGACGCATGTGATCGCAATATTGTAGAATTTATGCTTAATTGATGCAATTTAACATATTCTATTAACGCAATCCAACATTGTTTAAGAACTTAGCACTATGATAACGTGCATTTCTGCCCGTTACCAACGCCACACGTTCTCATGGCCTGAGAAGTGTTCACTCATAGTAGGGCTATGATGTATTGTTCATTAAAGGATTTAGTGGTACTTAAGGAGTTAGATGTAACATAGGGGCAAAACAGTAAATTGGCTCAGCTGTACTTACAAGCCAATGGACACATAAATATATCTGTAGTGTCAAGAGGGCAATTGTCAGTCTTTAGTGGAGTGTCTGGCAATTAACAGATGATGAATATTGTGATTAACGAGTTTAGTTAGTTATTCACGTACTGTTGGAGCTTCAAGCTACAAGTTCATAAGGTCCCCTTGGTAGCTCAATGGATTTAAGTTAAGAACTAGTTTTTGGGTTAGTTTGAAGCATTCAAATTAACAAGAGGGAATTTGATTTATATGATATAATTAAATTGATTCAATTATATGATATAATTGATTTGATTTATTAGATATATTTATTGAAGGAATTAATATAAATATGATTTATATTAAATAAAGGAGAAAAGAACTATGGTTTAAATATTACATATGATGTGATATTAAAACTATAGGTTATATATATAATATGGTAAATTAGTTATCATATGTATTTATAATAAAAAAAATTATGAGATAATTGTGATTGTTTTCTCCTTTAACCGTGCGTGAAGTGGGAGGTTATTTTCAGTTTTAATAACTGAAGAATAAAGGTGAAAAAGGTTTTCATTCTTTTAATGATCGCAAGATTGATCGCATGCATTTGATCCAGTGAAAAGAGAGAGCTATACAATAGCCCTTTGTGAGAGTAGATGACGAGCGAGTTTACTAGACGATTGCTCCTATTTACCAAACGATCGAGTACCTATTGTCTATACGATAGACATTCTATTTCTCCCACTTACTCGATCGTATACATCCTCCTTCCCTCTTCCAAATTCACACAGAGCCCACACCTCCTGGATTCTCACACCGAGAATACCAAGGTAACTGAGTGGTAGTGTTGAGTGTTGCTGTTCGTGATCGAGGATCGAGTCTTACTCGATTTGGGTTTGAAGATCTGATAGTTCGTAAATTTACTGGTTGTTCGTTGCGTTCATGCTCGTGATCGAGTTTGCTAAGATGCGTGACCGGTGTAGATTGAGGGAATACACGAAGAAGAGTTCTCAAAGGTATGTCACAATATCCTAGTTGCTTTTAAAAAGAAAGCATGCTGTAATTTACTATATAATGCATAATTGTTTTTGTATGCTTGTAAATGCTTTATTCTTTCATAATGGGTTTGGAAAGATCTTGCTTCCGCTCAATGGTTCTCTTGAATAAGAGTTCCTTCACCAAAAGCCATGAAGCAAAACTTAAAATGACCATTATCATCCATTTCTAAAGCAGTGTAGGTACTTGTAAAAACACATAAAAACAGTTCTATCAGCATAAATAGTATCAAAACTGTATAGATAGATAGTGATAGATGTTTACCACTGTCTATCTAAGATAGATAGTGGTAGACAAGTAGATACATAGTGATAGAAATTTGCTAAGCAAAATGGATCATACCTGGATTCATTTCATTCAACTTTTCAAAAAATCTTGGAATCAAGGTGTATGATTCGACTGCATCTCTTTTTAACATCTTTACTATATGTTCTTTTTCCTCCAAGTTTTTTTTATAAATTATATTAACTCCAAGTTTTGTACGAGCCTTATGGATAATGTCTCTAGGAATTGATTGATTAGTAGACATGAACCTAAAATCATCTATCAAGCAATTACCAATTACTGATGAAGAAGCTTGCCTATGACAACTATGAGTTGTGTTCAATGGATAGTCATGCTCATAAATGTACTTTCTAAGCATAAAAAACTCACTGTTCTTATACTGAGATACCCTAACATACCATTTGTAGCCTTCTTGCAAACATTTGAACTCAACAGACATCGAATTTGATCTTGTAGTCCCAAATTGAAAATTATTCTTCACTGCATTTATGTGAAAACACTTTGAAAGTACTTCTTTACTTTCAAATACACTTTTTACCTTCAAATCACCATAAAAATATCTCTTATAACTTCATCATTTGAAGAAGAAGAAGAATCTAAATATAATATTCTATCACCATTGTCAACTACACTACTAACAGCAGTAGAAGACCCTTCCAAAGAATAAACACTTATATGAGCAACTAATGGATATCTACTGGTTGCATCTTTAGCCAAAGTCAGATACCAAAATACATCTTTGTCATTTTTTTTATTAGAACCACAGTGTGAATACTTTTTGTACCAAAATCTAATAAAACTAATAAATCTACCAACCTATTCAATTGAATCTTTTCATATATTAAACCAACTAAACTATTAAAGTCTATACAGTCATCTACCAAAATTCCACCAAACTCATAAACTCATAGCATTGATAATCATTCCACTGTCCTCCATAAAAAACAACTATTTGAATAGACACAGCATTCTGCAAAATGAAAAAAAGATTATATAAGAAATTCATGATGAAAATATCACTAAGAGTTTCTAAGAAATTCATAATGAAAATATCCAATAGTGATAGATAGAAATAGAGTTATATCTTTGTCTAACACTTATAGACAAAGATAATGATAGACAAAGATAGACTTTTATATCTATCTATCATCGATACACCCAATCACAATGAACAGTTCTATCTCGATGGTACAATACAATACAGAGTAATGAGTTCAATTAAAAAAAAGGGGAAAAAACAAAGAGAGAGACAAAGATAGTATTGGGGTTGATGCCTTAAACCTCTAGGGTCCTATAGTTTGTAAATGTATTGTACAAACTCGTAGTTTATTTAATAAAATATATGATATTTTATTCTGAATTTTGTTGTATTAATCACAAACCAATAAACTAAGTTCCAAGGTTATCTCGTAGCTTAAACATGTATGTAGAGATATATGGATGGATCGTGTTTTAAGTGATAACCTAAATGGTTTGTAGTAGATGGATAAGGCTAGATACCTTATCATGGTGACATTACGAGTATGGCCTGCTTTATAGATGTTACAATTATTGTAAAGTGCTACAAATGATCTGATCTTGATCATTCATGTGGGGACATGTGAGTGGAAATATTCTATATAAAGGAGTTTGTATAAGACCAGACCACGAAATATTTAGTCTCATTATATAACGTTGTTCATAATAGAGACTTACATTTCACCAGGATGACCATTGATAACATAACATGAATCCTGAGTGAATTGTGAATTCCTGCCTATGAGGGTGGTCTTTTGATTTGTATGGGTGAGAATGGTCAGATCATCAACTCAATAAGCCTACCATTTTGGAGATTCTTCTGATTGTGGAATGGGGAACACAGCTACACAAGAAAGAATTCACTTCTTCCCCGAGGCCGGGGGAAGTAGATAAATTTCTCCCTTAAGGGCTGATTCCAGGACTAGAACAATGTAGCATCACACCCTCTCATAGCTCGAAAAGGGTTTAGTCATAGTTGGACTATGATTTATTGTTCATTAGAGGGATTAGTGGTACTTAAGGAGTTAGATGTAACTACCGGGGCAAAACTATAATTTTGGCCCAGCTGTACATACGAGTAATTAGTGAAGGGTCATCGTACTATTGATTGGTTATATCCAATAGACACAGAAATATATCTGTGTGCAAAGGCTACAATTGTCGGTCTTTAGTGGAGTGTCTAGCAGTTAACGAACGGTGAATAATTTAATTAAAGATTTTAATTAATTATTCACGTACCGTTGGAGCTTCAAGCTACAGGTTCATGAGGTCCCCTCAGTAGCTCAACAGGATTTAGTGGGGATCAATTTTTGGATTAATTTGAATTGTTAAAATTAATTAAGGGAATTAATTATATGTGATATAATTAAGTTTATTTAATTATGTCACATCCCCTCCCAGACTACTCTCTTAGCCTAAGAAAGGACATGACTGCAGCAGTTATCAACCCTTTTATGACACTTACTGCCTACTAACTCTAGCGGAAATAATCTGATACCAACATGCAATCTCAAACATAGTGGTTGCCTATATGGCCAAACAACATTAAGTATTAAACACAAAACATTTACAGAGATTACATTACAAGTCTCATAAGTCTCGACACCCAAACTTAGTCCCTACATGAACAACTATAACATGTGTACAACTATTTACAGTAACCACCTAGCTGACGGTTACAATAACTCTTGTCTTTTAGTGGTAGAGCAGATACAGAGTTACCTTCTGAGGATTTGACCGCTACCTGGGGGAGAGAAAAAAATTTGAAAACGAGGTGAGCTTGCTAGTCTAGTGAGTGACTTAAGAAAGCAAATTGATTCTCATGCATAAGTCTCAATAAAGAGATCATACAGAAATATAAATCTTTACAGTCACCTTGTACTGAAATATAAACATTTTTCAAGCATATAACTGAAGGATCTCATACCGAGAGCTCCATGAGCGTGGTCAGATCGTTCCGATTTCACAGTGACTGAAATAAAAATGATATACATTCAACACATACAGTTATGCTCATTAATCTAATTATCGGCATGCTCAGAACAAAATAAATAACTGAGAAAGGGTTCCATACCAGTTGAAGACTCTCTTCGAACTTCTGAACCCAATGCAGCGGAAACCCTTCAACAAATCTACCAACACCCGGCGGGACATCGACTGCAACAACACGATCAATACGAACACGAACACTACAGTGGGGACGACACCACCACAAATGAACCCTAGGTATTCTCGGAGTGAAAACCCAAAGAGTGGGCTTTGGTGAGTTTGGTAGAGGATGGAGGACAACGATTCGTGTAGACGATAAGCAAGTGGGAGATAATACAGTGCTATCGTATAGCGGAAGTGCTTATTGTATAGAAGAGATACACGATCGTGTAGGAAAATCTGAATGATCATTTAGGAAAAACATATACGATCGTTTAAAGAAATCGTGAGGTAGACGATCGTTTAGACGGAAGAGCTACTATTGTATAGGCTCTCGGGCGATCGTTTTCACGAAATCTTTTGGGTGGTCGAAAATACTGAATGCACGATACGAAAAATGAAAAAACTTTTCATTTTTAACCCGTCGATTACCATAACCCACGCTGCCCATTACCCACGTCCGAACGTGGAAGAATTGGTTAATTATCATATATTAATCAATTAATTAATTAATTAATATAATCATATTATATTTATATCCTATAGTTTGATATCACATATCTACTATAGTATTTTCTCTTCTACTTGATATAAATCATATTTATATCTAATTTCCTCCAAAATAATATATCTCATACACATTTAACCAATTATATCATATATAATTAACCAGTCCAATTATATCATATATAATCGAACTTCCTCTTGTCAATTTGAACATTTCAAATTAACCCAAACACTAGTTCTCGACTTTATCCAACCTACCCAGGGGACCTAATGGACCTATGGCTCGAAGCTCCAACGGTACGTGAATAGCTGACTAAACTCTTTAGCCACAAGATCCACCATCCGTTAATTGTTAGTGATTCCATTAAAGACCAATAGCTAAACTCTTCTTACCACAAATTTATTTATGTGTCCATTGGATATAACCAATCATGATTACGATGACCCTTCACAGATGCTCATAAGTATAGCTGGGCCAATTTATCGTTTTTCCCCTATAGTTACATCTCACTCCTTAAGTACCAATAATTCCTCTAATGAACAATACAATAGAGTCCAACTATGTGTGAACACCTCTTGCGCCAAAAGAAGGTGTGTGGCGCCACATCGTTCAAGCCCCAGAATCAGCCCTTAAGGGAGCCATCTATCTACTTACCCCTGCCTTGGGGAAGGAGTGAATTCCATCTTGTGTAGCTGAGTTCTCAACTCCTAAATCAGACGAATCCCCAAAATGGTAGGTTTGAATCGGCAACCTGGCCACTCGCACCCATACAAATCAAAGGATTGCCCTCAATGGCAGGAGTTCCCAACTCATTCAAGATTGAGGTCATGTTACCTATGGTCATCCTAGTGAAGTGAAGTCTCTGTCATGAACGATGTTATATAACGAGATGTTAACACTTCGTGGTCAGATCTTATACAAACTCTTTGTATAGGACGCCCCCATTTGATGTCCCCAACATGAATGATCAGGATCAGGGTCATCTGTGACAAGTCACAACACTTGTGACCATTCCACAAAATGGTTTGGTCAAAGTGGTTTGGACAACATCTGTGACATGTCCCCGCTCCCTTTCTTGTGCTCTCGCCAAGTATAAGAAGATCGCAAGTTTCTCGGATGATCTGAGGTCGAACTCAGGGACTTGTAGCTAAATGTATATGGTAGTGTGTTTACGGCAAAGAATAAAAGAATTTGAGGTTGAAAGGCTACACACTACTCCTCCTAACTAACAGATTGAGCGGTGGAAGTATGACTGAGAGGTTGAGACACGAAAATTGTTAAACGCATAGTAAAATTCATGGAAAAATAGATGAAAAGGCGAGGATGTCTTCACTGTAACACTAAGCTTGACTGCAAGGGTAACCCCAGCCAACACAGGTTATGCGATCATGCTATACACATTTGTTGTAGACGCTTGCGATGTATATGCGATAGTGTCGAGAAGCCTATTTCTAAGCCTTTACAATCCCACTCACGTGCTCTCGCACATAAGCAAGATGGCCGCATACCACCATATCCTACTTAAAGGGTGCATACGCTGTGTAGTAGCAAACAGAGCTTATTCCTAAGTTCCCCATTCTTGCTTATGCAATCCAATCCGCTCTCTCGAGTCTTAGATTTGGTTTTTAGACTACTCTCCCAAGTGTGCCTAAATGATGAATGATGTGCTCATAAGACAAGGTAATCACATAAACCTAGTCGACGTAAGATTATTCCTATCTCTAGTGAACACTTTCTTACATTGCTTAATGCAGTCAACCACTTACGCTCCCGGGTAGTTGGTTGCTACTGATTCTACTCATAGACAAGCATTGCTACAGCTTCACACTAAACAAATAAGGTTTTCTCACAACACTTGCACAACGCACACCTCCTGGTGGTTTGCTACATGCTTCATATTCCTATGTCGCATGATTAAGTATGTGATACTCTAACAGTCTTACTTAGTAATGCAAAGAGAGTAAAGGATACTAAGTAATTGAAGATGGAGATGAAATCGAAGGAAATATAGAAATGCATTGATCACAAAATGTAATAATCTCTCAAGCCAAAACCAATACAATACAAGTATAGAAGAGATATGGAGAGGTGGATGGAAGTACTGTCTTGCTTCCATCAGGTGTGTGTCAAGGCTGTCGGTGATGCCATGGATGGGCGGTGGAGTAGACTCTCTTGAGCTTTAACTCCAGCGAAGGCTCTGGTCATCACTCGGAATAATTGAAGGGATGAAGAACTCTCAAGACTATCTTTTCATGCTTTGGTCTGGATCACAGGGATCCGCCCTAAGGCAAGGAACCTTAGGCGGAAAACCTTGGATTATTCGAAATTTTGCTCAACGGCTTCTATTTATAGAGCTTGATCACCGACAGCATTAATGGACCTGCTCTAAATCTGACACTCACGGCGTGATGGTCCTTTTTTGAATCTCTGCTACTAATGGTGTGGTAGGTGAAATGTCAACATCACCTTTTAATAGTCCCGAGGTATGCGTTCATGCTTGGTTTCTAGAGTATCAACGCATTCCACTACCCTTACAGTCATCCCTCTATTATGGTTATTATTCTGTAGCCGCAATCTTTCTGCGATGACCGCATTCACTTGACAGTCACAACTTCTATGCGATGGACGCATGCGGTTAATGGCCGCAACATCCATGCGTCAAACGTATGCATTCGCCTCTGCGATGGAGAGATTCACCGCATGCAATCGTCTTTGTGATAGTCTGGAAAGCGTATGCGACCGCTTCCTACGTTAGCTACAAGGATAGACAATTGAACATATAATAACGCATAAAAGTGGGTTAGCCGAGATTCTTAGTGTCGATCGACACAAGCTCATTTTCTCATGAATTCTTAGTATAATCGTCGCATCTTCTATTTAACAGCCCTCATAATTCTAAATAAAAGGCCTATAATGATGTGCATTTCTGCCCATCATCACCTATCCCGGTCCATTAACTTTTATGTTTAATATACATGTGATGTATGTTTTATTATTATATATGTCATATTGTATGTCATATAGAATTAAATCCCACCATAGGTTATGCATTTATTTTCATGCATCATTTTATATTATAAGTGTTATAATATTTTAATATGCATGATTTAATTATATAGCATGCTCATGCATAATATAGTATGATTGTTATATTATATACATGTGTTATATTATATACATGCATGCATTAATAACATTTACATGCATCATGTATATTATAAGGGTTATAGTCTAAAGTATGAATGTATGTTTATATAGTATGTTATTAATGTCTTTCATTTCTTTATAATATATAATTGTTATATATATTAGTAATGAAATTGAGATTGCATGAAGCATGACACTACCTTAGGTTAATTTATAAATGTTATGGTTAACTAAAGTATGTCAAACTTGCAATGATTGATTTTTAATTGTTTGATTTATTTATAATTGTTATAACTAAATGAAATTAGAATTAAAATCAATAATAAAGAGTTGCATGCGAGCCTTAGATTATAATTAATTCTTTTAAAATGTTTTAAAACGTGATTGAGATAGACCTAAGATCACATTTCTAATAAGATTATAAATCTAGCTTTAATCTTTTAATCGGTTTAATAGGACTAAATTGATTCTTAATAAAAGATTAAAAGTGAAACAAATGTATCTATAAGGGGTCTTTTGTCTAAGGCAGGTTCTGTTTAGGCTGGGGTACTTTAGATGATGAAAACGTCACACCCCTACCTAGGAACCTACCTGGAAAGGTGAATTTAATAAATTTGTTACATGCATGCAAGTTTGATTAAAGTTTATTAAAGAGTTTAATAAGACTTCAATTAAAATTGTTTAATCATCAAAGACAAGCATTGTTTTTTTAGCAATTTAAACGTTCACCTAGTTAAAAATTAGTTTCCAGGTTTTTCCTAAGTTAAATAACCCTAGGTACTCAGTGGGAGGAAAATGGAATATATGATACTTCATTTTATCCTACACGTTTCTTCCTGTAAGTTCATACCGTGAGATCTTCGCTCGGTCTCGAGGCACCATGGGTGCCCCCCTACGGGTGGCATTTGTGTAGATCAATATCAAGGTGAATGGAGAGAGTCTTTATAGTAAGTATGAGTGGGATATGTGACAATACATCCCTCAGTCTCTCTCATTAGGTTGAAGTAAAGTTTCATGCATCGCCTCGTGACATCATGGGTATTCCCTTAAAGGATGGCAGTTTTGCCTTATGCTTTATTCAATCTCTAGAAATGGATAGGGTTACTTTAGTTTCATGTCCCAATCGGTTTTTCCCTATAGTTGGCTCATTGGGACGGAACTCTAGGACCTAAAATGAGGGGTTACAATTACAAGAATCGTTAAGTTAGTTTAACGAATTATGAACCAAACAATAGTGGCTAATAGTGACAATAACAAGGAGTTGTTTTGCCTATTAGTTAAGAATGTCTCATTTTAGGTTGACTAATAGTGATAATAACAATGGTGACTAATAGTGAAAATAACAAGGAGTTCCTTTCTTTTCTCTCACTTATGGCATTAAATATGATTTATATTAAATGTCATAGGTGAGAGAAAAGAAACTATAAGTTATATTGTATATGATACAATATTGAAACTATAGTTTATATGCTATATTTGATATAATATATTGTTTAATATGTATCATATGATAAAATAGTTATCATATGAATATATATTAAATAAATAAATAAATTATTATTTAATTTATTTATTAAAATTAATTAATTTTATTTTCAAAATTAATTATGAGGAGTTAACTCCCTCTCACTTTTTCTCTCCATCACTTGCGTGACATAGGATGGTGGTATTCAAAAAATAGGGATCTTCTTCCATCTCTCTGCAAGACAAAAAGTGTGTGGTTTTTATAGAAGTGTTCTTTGTAATTCTTCACCTAAAAAAAAAAAAAAAAAAAAAAACCACTCCTAGATCTCTCATCTTAGAGAATACAAAGGACGCTTTTGTGGTTGTGTCAATTGGAAATCGAAGGATTTTTTTTTTTTTTAAAGACAGTCTTCAAAGGTGATTTTTTTCTTTTTTGAAAACTCTTTTCTTCTTTTCTGTTTAGTTAAAAGCATGTTGTATAATATTTTCAAATGCATGATCTCGTTCTTGTTTTCTTGTAAAATCTTTTTTCAAAACAAATGGGATTTGGGACGATCCCACTTCCGCTCAAGGTCCCCTCAATAGGGTTCCTTCAGATTGGCGTCTACCTTTATCTGTCAGGGATAGAAAAAGATAGAGTTTTATCTCTGTCTATCTGGGATAGTTAGAGATAGACATCTATCTCTGTCTGTCTGTGATAGTCAGAGATGGAGTTCTATCTCTATCAGTCAGTGATAGTCAGAGATAGAGTTCTACCTCTATCTGTCAGTGATAGACAAAGATAAACTTCTATATTTGTCTATCATCAATACACCAAATCACAATGATGAGTGATAGACAACGATAATATCGTTGTCTATCAATGAGTAGTTCTATCTCACTAATATAATACCATGCAAAGTAGTGAATTAAATTCAAAACATAATGGGAAAAAAGAAAGAGATAGAGATAGACAAATATAGATATCTATCTTTATCTATCAATGATAGGCAAAGATAGGCATCTATCTCTATCTATTTGTGATAGTCAAAGATAGAGTTTTATATCTATTTATCACTGATAGACAAAGATAGACTTTTATCTCTATCTATCAGTGATAGACAAAGATGGACTTCTATATCTGTCTATCAATCTCTCTCTTTGGTAAATCTTTGAATTCATCAACTAAATATTAAATGAAGATTTAGAGTTAATTTTGGTTGAACCAAGCCAATAATAAATTGTAAACTATTGTTTGTTTACTTGTATTTTATATGATTTTTTTCTAAACATATCATGTGCCTATTAATTAAAATTTGATTTACTCGTAGGATTCTGGAACGAGGTGTTCATTTAAGCTACGTTATAGATAGGCATATCTTCTTTCTTGTAAGAGTTGAATAAGATGTTGATCGTGTATAGAATTTTAAGAATTGGATGTTCCAACCATATAAGCTATTATAAATCAAGTGAAGATCTTCTATCTTTGTCTATCAAGGATAGATAGAGATAGAGCACTATATCTGTCTATCTGAGATAGATTGAGATACAACACTGTCTTTGTCTATCTGGATAGACAAATAATAATACAATATATCATCAAATTTATGCACTGTGTCTTTTATGCGTTTATGAGAATCAATCATTTTTCGTTGCCTATGAAGGAATTATGAAGAAGATTTTGAACATGATCAACAAAGACATTACCATCGTAATTCATTCGCGGAGAAATTACCAGGCAATAGAATGTGAAGAAGAAGAAGAGAAAGAAGAAAAAGAAAAAGAAAAAGAAGCAGAGTCACAAAATCAAAAAGTGATTTGAAACCGAATCTTCAAAGTATTAACACTTACTCACTGTTGCTCATTTCAATTATTTGTATAGGAAGGATAAGAAGAAGGAGAAGAAGAACTCTACCCGTGATCGATGGAATCAACGAAGAAGAATGAAAACCTCTGACCTGTGTGGTGGAGAACGATGAAATTGATTAATGAAGAAAAAAAGTGAATTGAAATCGGTGAGGAATTGAAAAAAATTGTGAAGCTCAGAAGAAGAAGAAGAATGAGGAGGAGGAGAAGAATGGAAAATCACATAGAAAATCACGAAGGTAGTTTTGGAATTTTATAAAAATTTCCATTGATATTATTTTGTGCTATAGTATGTAAATAGTTTGTATTCTTTTTCCATTTTTGATAATTTCCCTTAATTAAATACCATATATATATAATTAATATACATTTGAATCATCTCCAAATGTATTTTCCTCTCATAAACTATAGTTTTAATATGAATCTCATTCATATTAAATTTAAGGGACAATTGAAAATATAGACATTAGACCCAAAGTATTAGCAGATATAACATGATGTAAAAAAAAATTGTAAATATGGCCAAATTTAAATAGTCTATTAGTGATAGACCATATTATTGGTAGGAGTCTATCAGTGATAGACCATATCACTGGCAAGAGTTTATCAACGATAGAAGTCTATTGCTGATAGACTTGGGAGTCTATCAAGGATAGAAGTCTATCGTTGATAGACTTGTCTATATTTATAATTTTTTTAAATGATGTTATACACTTTGTTATTATTCCTAAAAATGCTACCAATCTCAATTACCCTAAATTTAACATAAAGTTTTAATGTGAATCTCATTCATATTAAATTAACCTATAATTTTAATATGGATCTCATTCATATTATTTAGTATTTCAATCTTATTTAAACATATTATTCTCGCATATTATATAGTTTAATTTTGAATGAATCTCATTCAAAATTAACTTTATAATATAATGTAGCTATATACATTATATTAATTGTAACATATACAAAACATAAATTCCTTTATAATTTGAACATTTCAAATTCTTCCAAAACTAAATAATCAATGTTTTATCCTTAGTGAGCTAGCAAGGGAACTTAATGGACCTATAGATTAAAAGTTCCAATGATTCGAGATTAATTAATTAAACTCTTTAATTAAATTAATAAACGTTCATTAACTGTGGGTCACTCCACTAAAAACCCACAATTTTACTCTTTGCACTATAGGATATTGTTGTGTCTATGGATATAACCATTGCCAATAAATCAACCCTTCACGAACTACTCATAATTATAGCTAGATCAAATTATCATCTTACCCCTGTAATTATCTCTTACTTCATAATTCCGCCTGATCCTCTAATGAACAACCTATTTATGGTCCTATCATAAACAAATCTCTCTCGAGCCAATGAGAGGGAGGAGCTCCATTGTTCAAGATCCAAAGTCATAACTTAAGGGAGGAATTCATCTACTTACCCTAAAGACAGGAATGAGTGAATTTCATCTTGTGTAGCTATGTTCCCGGTGAAAGAACTGTGAAGTTCCGTAGTGGAAACAAGGTCGGTCCAATTTTATAATTGTCACAGAACACAAAAATTACATAACAAAATTATGCATTAATCCAGAAAAATTACAGCATGCATTAAGAGGAAAAAGGGAGAAGATTGCGTACCCTTAAAGACAAAAACTTCTTCACAAATCCTCTTCTCCTATCTGATCCAACGAACGAAAATTCCAAGGAACACCACCACAAGTGAGACTTCTGTATTCTCTTTTGGGATGAGAATTTCTCAGGAGTTTGTGGGCATTGAGATTTTGGAAGTGGAAAGAAATATTTGAGAAAGGAAGAAAATTTGATGAGAGAAAATTAAGCGTAGGGAGTTGTAGCTCCCTCCTTTTAATTTTGAAATTCAAAATTAAATTAATAAATAAATAAATATATATATATATAGGGTCGTTTTTTAATATAGAAAAATAAACCAACATATTTACAAGATATAACAAAATTTTAGAACTATCAATGATAGACCCTGATAGACACTGTTAGACTTCTATCAGTGTCTATCAATATCATTAAAAGACACTAATAAGACACTGACAGACTTCTATCAGTGTCTATCAATATCACTGATATATTTTGTAAATATTTTCAACAGTTTTACCATTTGAAATAATTTCCTCTATATATATATATATATAACTATATGTTATATCAAATATAACACACAAACCTATAGTTTATATCGTATCAAATAAAATATAACCTATAGTTTTATTTCTCTTATACGTGTATGATATTTAATATAAATCGCATTTGTACTAAATTCAATTATGTGAATCTCATTCATATAATTAATATTTGAATCATATTGAAACATTATATTAATTATATCATATATAATTAATTCCCTCAATTAATATGAACAATTCAAACTAATCCAAAATTAATTTTTAGTAATCTCTGTTGAGCTACAAAGAGGACTTTATGGGCCTGTAGATTGAAACTCCAATGGTATTTAAATAATTAATTAAATTATTCAACATCTATTAATTGTCGATCACTCCATTAAATACCCAGCTGCACTCTTTGCACTATAAATATATTTCTATGTCCATTGGATATAGCCAGTCAACAGCATGATAACCCTTCACAAATTGCTCGTAAGTATAACTAGGCCAAAATTACCATTTTGCCCCTGTAGTCACATCTAACTCCTTAAGTTCTAACTCCTTAAGTACCATTGATCTCTCTAATAAACAATAAGTCATATTCCAACTATGACCAAACCCTTTTTAGGCCAAGAAAGAGTGTGGCACCACATTGTTCAAGCCCTAGAATCAGCCCTTAAGGGAGCAATTTATATAACTACCCAGACGTTAGGAAATGAGTGAATTTCGTCCTGTGTAACTAATAGAGTAAACATGCATAAAACGAAAGCTAACAAAATTATTAAGCACTCTTAATTAGAGTTACAAGTATGCTAAAACACAAGAATATACAAAAAGGGTTTCAGAATTTACAACCTTTGTAGAATTCCTCTAAATCCTTGCTAATTCCACGAATTTGATTTGCAAATCTTCAGTAGAACACCAAGAGAATCTTCTCTACTATTCTCAACCTTGGATTTGAGTGGTGGAACTCTGAATTGGAAGGGAATTGAAGATGGATTGGAGAGGGTTTGAGAGAAAAAAACTTTCTACAGAATTTCTCAAAATTTTGATTGCATGATTCCAAAATTTTAGAAATTTGAAGTATTTATTCATTTGATTCATGTAAGCACTACAAGGATCATCTGATTGACACTTCAATTAGCATTATCCAAGTGGGCTAGGTGTTAATCTGTGAACCCCAAATCCTAATTTCTCTACTTAAGTATGTTCCCTACTGAGACCAGTGTGGTGAGTAGGTTGATGTGGACACTAGCGTGTAATGGTAGAGAAAGGGGTGGAAATTAGAAGAAAAGAGGGAATTTGGAAGCTTGACTTTTGAGGAAAAACTTGGAAAATTTGGCTAAGTAAAAAATTATGTGATAGATGCGTTGGAAGGGTTGTGATGAAGGCATTGGTGGTTGTATGCGGCTGAAGGAAGGAAAGTTGAAGTGATGCATTGGAAGGTTGGATGGCACAAGGGTAGGCAAGGATGCAGAAAAGGCATGCGTTGGAAGGGCAGCATGCGTCGATGCACAACGCTCTGCCAAACGCCCATGTGTCGAGTGCCTCTGCTAAGTACCCTGCCCATGCGTCAAGCGCCCTATCGAACGGCCATGCATCGAGCACCCTGCCAAGTGCCCATGCAGCCGAGCGAGCCTTGCAAGCGATGACCAATGCCTATGCCACATGCCCATGCGTCAATGACTAGCGCCTATGCCATGCGCCATGCGTCGATGCTAAGCGAGCCTTGCGATGATGCCGAGTGAGCTGTGCGTCGAGGACGAGCGGCCAACCTATGTGTTATTGGTGGATGGCTCTTGCGATGGTTAGGCTTACGGTGACTAAGATGGGTTGCGATGGTGGTGTGTTGGAAAACCAAGTGGAACAAAGGCCTACTATGTGTTGATGGCACTATGCGTTGAACATCCAAGGGTTATGGACGCATATGAAAGATGAGCTCACATAGAGAACGTCATCAAACATCTGTCTTCTTGGGAGGAAACCTTAAGCCTTAAGCAAAAGAGGTGGTTGCATAAGAGGACATGCAAATTGAAGCCCATGTGTTGGCTATGTAGGAGAAGGACACTTAGATTGTGTGGGTTAAAAGTTGTGTTGGTAGTGTGAGGAAGAAACACTTGGACATGCAGCCAAGTAGGAGGTGTCGACCTTGGAGAGTGTTTGGATGCCTATAAATGAGCCAAGGACTTCTTTTTCAGATCAAAATTCAAAAAGATAATAAAAAGAGTAGGAGAGCTGAGTAAACATTGCGTTGAGAGCAAAATCCATGCGTTGCTCATAGAACTTCAAAGAGGACGCAGGGGACAGTGAAGTCTGGAAAATAGCATCAACTTAGAATGAAGAGTTCTCTCAATATACTCGTGTGTTTGGAGTGATTCCAAAGCCACCTGAAAGCTCTGAAAGTCTAGTTTTCAGGATAGGGCTTTTGGAGAAAAAGCTCTAAAGGATTGGGCTGGAAACTTAGAAGAAGACATAAGGGTCAGGCTGTCGGATAAGCTTGCGCCAGTCTTGGAGATTTTCTGATTCCAGCCAAACCACGAGGATTTATGAGCCCAGGTTTTAAGAAAAGGTTCCTGAGACATTTTAAAATATGTTTGTAGAAGGAAGTATCTCAAAATAAGGCTTATAACTATGAGTAATCTGAGTGTTAAATTGAATCTGGATCTAGGGTTGAAAAAGGGAGCCCGAGGTAAACAAGGAACTTCTAGAGCGAAAAGTTCCTAAGCGATCGAGGTGAGTGACTAAAAAATTTGACAAAAAAAATTTGACAAAATATTTACAATGTTTTAAAGAAATCATGTTTTAAAGAAGATTATTCTCATACTAGCTAGTTTTACAAAGTGATTTCCAAGCAAACCATGAGTTATGTTTTAAACGCATACATGTGTGGAAAGTTTTTTGAAACGCCATTTATATGTGTTAAATATACTCAACATGCGTTAGTATCTTTAAAGCCATGTTTTTATATGTGTTATACTTTAAATTCTTTAAAGATAAAGCCATTTATGACTAGTTTTACTTAAAACGCGATACCGAAGGACATTTGAGAAGGTATCCACCCAACTTGATACCGGAGGACATTTGAGAAGGTATCAAACCAACTTAGTACTGAAGGACATTTGAGAAGGTACCTAACCAACTTGATACCGAAGGAAATTTGAGAAGGTATCTTAGTAGCTCGATACTGAAGGACGTTTGAGAAGGTATCTGAGCAGAAGTACCTAAGGTATGACGGTACTTAGTATGGCCACGTGCACGTAGGTAGTTAGAGTCAGAGATTGAGCAAAAGGGTTCTCTCTTGACTAGCAGTTGGTTTGGGATTATTTTTAACCACAGCAGGGTTATTCTCAAGTGAGAAATAGTTTTACTGTTTCATGATTTAAACAGCTTTATATGTTTTATGCTTGGAAAATGTTTATACTGCAGTACAAGGTACTGTAGAAGTTTATATTTCAGTTTAAACTCTTTATTGAGACTTTTTCATGAGAATCAGTTATCTTTCTTAAGTCACTCACTAGGCTAGCTAGCTCACCCCGTTTTCAAATGTTTTCCTTTCACCCAGGTAGCAGTCAAATCCTCAGAAGATAGCTCTGCATCTGCTCTACCACTAAAGGATAAAGATATTGAACCCGTCGTTAGGTGGTTACTGTAAATATTGTACACATGTTATAGTTGTTCATATAGGGACTAGGATTTTAGGCTATGGGACTTGTGAATCTAGTGTTGTAATGACTCTAAACATGTTATGTTTCTGAATTAATAAATTTGTGGCCTAAAAGGATTTCCGCTGTATATGAGTTATATCTTGGTATCAGAGTTATTCCGCAAGAGTTATTAGGCAGTAAGTGTCAATAAAAGGGTTGATAACTGCTGCAGTCACGCCCTTTCCTAGGCTAAGAGGGTGGTCTGGGGCGGGGTGTGATAGCTTGGTATCAGAGCATAAGTTTTTGGGGAGGTTAAAGAGTTAGTTGATACTAGCTTAGTATGAAAGCATAAGATTTTGGGTGAAAGAAAGAGTTCATGCATTAGACTAAGTCCCATAAGTAAGTCTCTAACATGTGTACTTAATAATTAGGCAAAGATGCTGAGGAGAAGTGGCAGGCTGAGCAAGCAGATTGAGGAGAGGAATGTTGACCCTACCAGTGGAGGTCCTAAAGCTAGATGGGACCCAGATCTGAAGGGGAAAAGAGTTAGAGACTCAGTAGAGTAGGAAGCGACTTTTGCAAATGTGTCGAGTACCCCACGGGTTGATGTAGATCCCCAGATGGAGGCTCGAGTGTTTGATAGAATCGCTCAGAGATTGGCGACGAGTGTAGGATCGATTCAGACCAATCCAGAAAAGAAATTCGGCGACAAGAGGCTGAAAGCTTTAGGAGCCACGACGTTCGATGTAGCCACAGATCCAGTAGATGCTGAGGTCTGGTTGGACTTGATTGAGAAATGTTTTAAGGTTATAAGGTGCCTTGAGGACCATAAGGTCGAGTTAGCGTCATTCTTACTACAGAAAGTGTGAAACCCAGATTTCCATTTTTCCTATTTAAGCAAGTGATTAAGAGATTAACTAGGTGAAAGTTAAAATCTATGTTGAAGTGAAGGAAATTTTTAGGTGTTGAATAGATTTTTCTTGAGTAGTTGAGTTAAGCTTAAATTGATGAAAAATTGACTAAGTGTTGAACTAGGCAGTGCTATGCATTAGCCATAAGATCTTGGAAAGATTACTTGGGTAAAGGGAAAAATTTGGAAATTTGGCTAAGTATAGAATGTTGTGTGGTATGCATTGGTGAAGGAAGGAAAATGGAAGTGAGGCATTGGGATGGCACGAGGACTGGAGGGTGGCATGCGTCGAGTAACCTTGGCCAAATTCCCAGCCATGCATCGAGCAACCTCTGCCAAATGCCCAGCCATGCGTCGAGCAGCCTTGGCCAGACGCCTAGCCATACGTCGAACAACCTCGGCCAAACTGCCCAGGCATGCATCGATGCACCCAGCCCATGCGTCGAGCACTGCCAAACACTGCCAAGCACTACCAAGCAGGCCGAGCGCCCATGTGTCGAGCGCTGCGGAGCACCCATACCAGTGCCCATACTACACGCCCATGCGTTGGTGACTAGCGCCCATGCCAAGCGCCATGCATTGATGCCAAACGAACGATGCGTTGATGCCGAGCGAGCTGTGCATCGAGGATGAATGACCATCCTATGCGTTGGTGATGGCTGACTCTTGTGATGGTTAAGTTGGATTGCGATGGTAGTGAGATGGCTTGCACGATGGATACGTTGGACAAAGGCCATGCGATGAGCTAGGTTGGATGCATTGGATGCGATGAATGCGTTGGACGCGTTGGATGCGTTGGTGATGTACTATGAGTTGATGGCCTACTATGCATTGATAGCCTAATATGTGTTGAACATCCAAGAGTTTGTGGACGCATATGAAGGATGAACTCATGGAGGATGTCATCCGGACATGTGGCTTGTTAGGAAGAATTATTAAGCCTTAAGTAAAAGAGGTGGCAGAATAAGAAGACATATAAAGTCAAGGGCCATGTGTTGGTAAAAGGAGGAGAAGACACATTGGGTTGTGCTGATGCAAGATTGCGTTGATGGTGTAAGGAAGAGACACTTGGTCATGCGGCCAAGTATTAGGTGTCGGCCATGGAGCAATCTTGGATGCCTATAAATAGAGCCAAAGACTTTAGATGAAAACTCAAATTCTCTTCAAAAGACATAAAGAAGAGTGTATGGGGAGGAAACCATGCGTTGGTAGCAAGACCATGCATCGGTCAAGAGGTTCCAAGAGGGGAGATGTTGTCAAGCAGAAAAGACAAGAAGTAGCATCAACTTGGAACGAGGAGTTCTCCCAGAATACTCGTGCGTTTAAGGTGATTCAAAAGCCACCTGAAAGCTCTGGAAGTCTAGTTTTCACGGTGGGGATGCTGGAGAAGAAGCTCCAAGGAATCGGGCTGGAGAATGAGGAAAATACAGAAGGGTCGAGCTGTCGGGTAAGCTAGGCTAGTCTTATGATTCCGAACAAACCACGAGGAGTTATGAGCTAATATTTTATGGTAAGATTCCTGAGACATTTTAGAACATGTTTGCAGAAGGAAATAACTTAAAATAATGTATGGAACTATGAGTAATCTAAGATGATATTTGAATCTGGAATTTAGGATTCAAAAGGGAAACCAAGAAAACCTAAGGAACTTCGGAAAGGAAAGTTCCTAACTAACCAAGATGAATGGTTATTGTGTGTTGTATTGTTGATATAATTACTATATATAGGTAAATATATATAGGGGATAATGTTAAGTTGGCATGGTAAGGGATATATGTTTATCTGATTACTATGCTTGTTAAGATATTACTTGTCTGTTTGTGTTGGAAACTGGAATTGTACCCGGGATATATAGTTAGCATGCTTGAAAAGGTACTTGGTGGAAAAATATAGTCGGCTTCGGTCGGCGGGAAATTATAGTCGGTAACGACCGACGGGAAATATAGTCAAGTTACCTAAGCATAGCTAGTGGGAAAAATAGTCGATGTGCACATTGGCGGGATAATAAGGTACAGGGAAAGTTTCCACAGGAATTGTTGTTGTCTTAATATACGTGTGAAAGTACTGAGGATGTTTATATTATGTGATAACCAGCGGTTAAGCTGGGGTTTGTTGTTTTAACCAGCGGTCGAGCTGGGGATTGTCCAGCGGTTTGGCTGGAAAATAATAATGAACTTGTGGTAATGTTCTTGTTGAGACTATGCATTGCTTTCCAAAAAATATATTCATGTTGACAAAGTAATATTTTTATCTAAAGGCACCACTCACTAGGCTTTATAGCTCATGTTTTCCATGTTTTATGTTTTACCCCTCCCCCCCCCAGGTAGTGGAAGGTGAGGAGTTCTAGGGTGCTGCTAAGGTCAAGGTCTGCCACATGCCACAGTACACTTCTGGAGGGTTTTACGGTTGTTGTTGTAAACTTTGTTGTTAGGTCTTTGAGTTGTATAAACGTTACATTATGGTAATGAAATGGGCCTACTTAAATTGCTGTAGTTTACCTCCTTGACTTAATTAGTCCACTGTATATGAATTTGTATATTGGTATCATAGTTATTTTCGCAAGAGTTATTAGGCAGTAAGTGTCGACCAAAGGGTTAATAACTGATGCCAATCACGCCCTTTCCCGGGCTCGGAGGGTGGTCTGGGGCGGGGTGTGATAGAAAAGGGCTGAGAAGTGGTGGAAAGTGATAGAGGCTAGAAGAAGTAGTTCGGAAACTATGACTTGGCCTGAGTTTAGACAAGTATTTGAGGATAAATACTACCCTAGTGCCTTTAAAGAAGCAAAAAGGGAGGAGTTTCTTAGGCTAACTCAGAGGTTGATGACGGTTGCTGAGTATGAGCAAAGATTTACTGAGTTATCTCAATATGCCCTTCCGATCATTGCAGAAGAGAAGGAGAGGTCTAGAAGAAGAAAGATACGTACACTCATTACCTCTACATCTAATTGGGTGAATTTCACACAGTTAGTGGAGACCGCTATCCGAGTTGAACGGAGTGTAGCGTGGGAAGATATACTCCAACCAGGTGTGGAATAGTTTAGGACACTTGGAGAAACAAGAAGTAAGAGTTTTAGACCCCCGTTCTCTGGACAGTCGGGTATGAGGAGTTTTGGAGGCACGAGCCAACAAGGTTCGGGTCAAAAGAGGTCAAGACCTGCAGTTGGACCGAGTGGTAGATCAGTATCAGGTCGTGCTAGCGAAGTAGCTAGTACAGGAAGAAGACCACTCTGTGTAAACTATGGTAGGCTCCATATAGGAGTATGTTATGGCAATAGGAATGTGTGCTTCTAGTGTGAACAAGCAGGCATTTCAAGAAAGATTGTCCCCAGCTAGGTTATGGAGCACAAAGTGAGCAAAGAGAAGTTACTTAGACTGTAGATCAACCCAGAGCGACCGGAGCTAGAGGTGAGGGATCCAGTGCAGCTAAGTAGAAAGGGTAGCTGGACGACCCCAACAACAACAGTAGTAGCAGTAAGGTAGAGTATACACTATGACACACTAGGAAGCAGAAGAGGCTCCAGATGTTGTAACTAGTACAATAACTTTATGTAATCAATCCGCTTATGCATTATTTGATCCTAGTGCTACACACTCATTCATATCTAGCATGTGTGCATTGCATATAGATAGATGCCTTAACGTATGAATGAGGATTTGTTTATCTTTACACCTGTAGGAGATACTCTAGTTGTACATGAGTATTACAGGAATTGTGAAGTAATTCTTGGAAATCGGAGTTTATGGGTTGACTTGATTCCATTAGAATTACTAGAGTTTGATGTTATCCTAGGTATGGATTTCCTAAGTAAACACTATGCCCTATGGATTGTTTTAAGAGAGAAATAGTGTTTAGAAAACTAGGTGAAAAAGAGATTAACCCTAGTGGGAAGTAAAAGAATACTTCCAGGAAGTTTAATATTAGCAGTGAAGGCTAGGAAACTGTTGAGTAAGGGATGCAAAGCCTATTTAGCCTATGTAGTAGTTTCACTGGATAAGAAGCTAAGACCTGAGGATGTACCTGTGGTACAAGAATTCTTAGATGTTTTCCCTGAAGAGTTACCAGGCTTACCACCTAATAGAGAAATAGAGTTTACTATTGAGTTAGTCCCAGGTACAAAACCTATATCCCAGGCACCATATAGGATGGCACCAACGGAATTGAAGGAGTTAAAAGTTCAGTTACAGGAACTTGTGGATAAGGGGTACATTAGACCTAGTGTGTCGCCTTGGGAAGCGCCAATCTTTTTTGTTAAGAAGAAAAACGGTACTCTTAGATTATGCATAAATTATAAACAGCTGAATAAGGTGACCATTAAAAATAAGTACCCATTGCCTCGTATAGATGATCTCTTCGATCAGTTAAAGGGAGCCTTAGTGTTCTCTAAGATAGATTTGAGATCAGGTTATCACTAGTTGAAGGTGAAAGACACAGATGTTCCAAAGACTGAATTCAAAACTAGGTATGGACATTATGAGTTCCTAGTAGTGCCGTTTGGATTGACAAATGCTCCTGCGGTATTTATGGATTTGAGGAATAGGATATTTCATCTTTATCTGGATCAGTTTGTGATAGTTTTCATAAACGATATACTAGTGTATTCTAGTAGCATAGAGAAGCACAAAGAATATCTAAGGACGGTGTTACAGATGCTAAGGGAAAAACGAGTTATATGCCAAGTTTAGTAAGTGTGATTTTTGGTTAAACCAAGTCGTATTTCTTGGGCATATAGTTTCAGCTGACAAAGTTAGCGTAGATTCCCAAAAGATAGAAGCAATAGTTAACTAGGAACAACCCCTGAATGTAACAGAAGTACACAATTTTCTAGGTTTAGCAGGTTATTACCGAAGATTCATGGAGGGCTTTTCTAAGATAGCTCTACCATTGACAAACCTGACCAGAAAAGATACGAAGTTTGAGTGGTCGCCAGAATGCGAGCACAGTTTTTAGGTGTTAAAACAGAGGTTAGTGCCAGCACCAATATTAACTATACCTACACCAGGTAAAGAGTTTGAGGTCTACTGTGATGCCCAAAAAGGATTAGGATGTGTGCTGATGCAGGAGGGAAAGGTAGTAGCTTATGCTTCTCGACAGTTAAAAAAGCATGAATGTAACTACCCTACGCATATATTCATGGATCATAAGAGTCTGAATTATATCTTTGATCAGAAGGAGTTGAACTTGAGACAGAGAAGATGGATCGAGTTGATTAAAGATTATGACTACACAATTGACTATCACCCAGGTAAAGCAAATGTGGTAGCTGACGCCCTATGTCGAAAAACCAGATCAGCTGGGGCTAGTATCAATTCAGTGAAAGGTGCACTGATTCATGAGTTGTATAATGCTAGGGCCGCATTATCAGTTGGTAAAACAGGAGGTTTACTAGATTCTTTTCAAGTGCGTCCTACTCTCATAGAAGATATTTTACGTGAATAGTTAAAGGATTCTGATCTTTAGAAGTTAGCTGAAGAAGTAGGTAAAGGATTGAGGACGGACTACCAATTAAGAGCCGACAAAGTGCTATTAAAAGAGGGTAGGGTATGCATACCTAAGAACTTAGCACTTAAACAAGCTATTCTAGAAGAAGCACATAGTTTGGCCTATGCTATGCATCCGGGGACAATACGAAGATGTACAGAACATTAAAGAGATCGTACTGGTGGCCTGGTATGAAAAGAGAAATAGTAAAGTATGTTGACAGGTGTCTAATATGTCAACAGGTTAAGCTGGAAAGACAAAGGTCAGTAGGATTACTTAATCCACTCCCAGTACCAGAGTGGAAGCGGGAGCATATTACGATGGTTTTCCTGTTTGGGTTACCTAGGACACCAACGAGCTATGATGGTATATGGGTAATTGTGGATAGATTGACAAAGACAGCTAAGTTTTTACCTGTTAAAGTTACTTTTACCCTAGACAAATTAGCTAAGTTGTATGTTGATCAAGTTATGATTCAGTTTGGAGCTCCAGTTTCAATTGTATCAGATCGAGACTCTAGATTTACATCGAAGTTTTGGCCTAGTTTGTAGAAAGCTATAGGAACCAAGTTATATTTTAGTACGCTTTTCATCCACAAACGGATAGTCATCCGGAGCGGACAATCCAAACATTAGAGGATATGTTGAGAGCGTGTATATTACAATTCAAAGACAGTTCGGATACGCATCTGTCGTTAATCGAATTTGCATATAACAACAGTTACCATTCAAGTATCGGAATTGCACCGTATGAGGCACCATACAAAAGACCATGTAGAACTCCGATATGTTGGGATGAAGTCAGTGAAAGAAAATTACTAGGTCCAGAACTTGTGCAACAAACATCAGATAGTGTTAAGATTATAAGAGATAATCTTAAGATGGCTCGAGACAAGCAAAAGAGTTATGCCAATAAGCGGAGAAGAGAATTGGAGTTTGAAGTTGGTGATAAAGTATTTCTTAAGTTATCTCCGTGGAAAAGAATACTCAGGTTTGGTAGGAAAAGGAAATTAAGCCAGAGATATATTGGACCTTACGAGATAATAGAAAAAGTTGACCCAATGGCATATCGATTAGATTTACCTCCAGAATTATCTCATATTCATGACGTATTTCATGTGGCAATGCTTAGGAAGTATGTGCCAGATCCTACCCATGTGTTGCCTGAGCCACCACTACAGTTAAAGGAAATTTTGTCTTACGAAGAAGAACCAGTGGAGATTCTTGACCGAAAGGAATAGGTCTTAAGGAATAAGACAATCCCATTGGTAAATGTACTATGGCGAAACCATAGCATGGAAGAAGCAACGTGGTAAGCCAAAGAGCAAATCAGAAACAAGTATCCGCAGTTGTTTAATTGACGGACTTGTAGCAAAATTACGAGGACGAAATTTTCATAAGAGGGAGGTAAATGTGAACCCTGAATTCTAATTTCTCTACTTGAGTATGTTCCCTACTGAGACCAGTGTATTGAGTAGGTTGATGTGGACACTAGTGTGTAATGGTAGAGAAAGGGGTGGAAATTAGAAGAAAAGAGGGAATTTGGAAGATTGACTTTTGAGGAAAAACTTGGAAATTTTGGCTAAGTATAAAATTATGTGATGGATGCGTTGGAAGGGTTGTGATGAAGGCATTGGTGGTGGTATGCGGCTGAAGGAAGGAAAGTTGAAGTGATGCGTTAGAATTTTGGATGGCACAAGGGTAGGGAAGACGTGGGCAAGGCATGCATTGGAAGGGTGGCATGTGTCGATGCACAGCGCTCTGCCAAGCGTCCATACGTCAAGCGCCTCTGCTAAGTACCTAGTCCATGCGTCGAGCACCCTACCAAATGCCCATGCGGCCGAGCGAGCCCTGTGAGCGATGACCAGCGCCTATGCCACATGCCCATGCATCGGTGACCAGCGCCTATGCCAAGCACCATGCATCGATGCCAAGCGAGCCTTGCGGTGATGCCGAGTGAGCTGTGCATCGAGGACGAGTGGCCAACTTATGCATTGGTGGTGGCTGGCTCTTGCGATGGTTAGGCTTGCGGTGACTAAGATGGGTTGCGATGGTGGTGTGTTGGAAAACAAAGTGGAACAAAGGCCTACTATGCGTTGAACATCCCAAGGTTGTGGACGCATATGAAAGATGAGCTCACATAGAGGACGTCATCAAACATGTGTCTTCTTCGAAGGAAACCTTAAGCCTTAAGCAAATGAGGTGGTTGCATAAGAGGACATGAAAATTGAAGCCCATGCGTTGGCTATGTAGGAGAAGGACACTTAGATTGCATTGGTCAAAAGTTGTGTTGGTAGTGTGAGGAAGAAACACTTGGACATGCAGCCAAGTAGAAGCTGTC
Organism: Benincasa hispida; assembly: GCF_027475165.1. NCBI lineage: Eukaryota > Viridiplantae > Streptophyta > Magnoliopsida > Cucurbitales > Cucurbitaceae > Benincasa > Benincasa hispida. The sequence continues at coordinate 23,673,302 of NC_143482.1, read as the reverse complement.
GACATTGGAGAGTGTTTGGACGCCTATGAATAGAGCCATGGACTTCTTTTTCAGATCACAATTCAAAAAGACATTAAAAAGAGTGGGAGAGCTGAGTAAACATTGCGTTGAGAGCAAAATCTATGCGTTGATCATAGAACTTCAAAGAGGACGCAGTGGACAGTGAAGTCTGGAAAACAACATCAACTTGGGACGAGGAGTTCTCCCAATATACTCGTGCGTTTGGAGTGATTCAAAAGCCACCTGAAAGATCGAAAAGTCTAGTTTTCATAGTAGGGCTTCTGGAGAAAAAAAATATAAAGGATTGGGCTGGAAACTGAGAAGAAGACAGAAGGGTCAGGCTGTCGGATAAGCTTAGGCCAGTCTTGGAGATTTTGTGATTTCGGACAAACCATGAATATTTCTAAGCCCAGCTTTTAGGTTAATATTTTTGAGAAATTTTAGAATATGTTTGTAGAAGGAAGTATTTCAAAATAAGGCTTAGAACTATAAGTAATCTGAGTATTAAATTGAATCTGGATTTTAGGGGTGAAAAAGAGAGCCCAAGGTAAACAAGGAACTTCTAGAGTGAAAAGTTGTGGCCTAAAAGGCTTTCCGTTGTATATGAGTTATATCTTGGTATCAGAGTTATTCCGCAAGAGTTATAGGCAGTAAGTGTCAACAAAAGGGTTGATAACTGCTGCAGTCACGCCCTTTCCTAGGCTAAGAGGGTAGTCTGGGGCGGGGTGTGACATAATCTATGGATTAATCTACTCAAAATCCAATTTTTGGGATATATTCACTTTGACAATTTTAAACCCTTTTTAAATTCTAATTTTTCATTTCATCAAATTAAACAAAAACTAAATTAAATCTAATTTAAATTTAATTTCTAAAATTTAATTTCTTCTTTTAAAAATGAAAATAATTTAATTAATTAAATAAAAAAAATTAATTAATTAATTAATAATAATTTAATTAATTAAATAATAATGATTTAATTTAAAATATTAAATTAATAAAACACCTAATTTAAACATGAATTCTATTCATGTAATCAAAATCTAAATCATTATTTAAATATATTTAACCCTCCAAATTCTTTTAATTTCAACAAATTTAAGCATTAATTATATCGAATATAATTATCCAAACCTTAAAATTGAATTTGAGCATTTTAAATTCACTCAATATATTAATCCAAGGTTTAATCTTTTACAAGCTAGTAGAGGGATCTTATGGACCTACAGATCATGAGCACCAACGATTTGAGATTAATCGGTTAAACTCTTTAATCTGAATTAATCAATATTCGTTAACTATTGAGACATACCACTATAGCTCGATAGTTGTACTTTTCTCACTGTAGATATATTTCTGTCCATTTGATTTAACCATGATTAGTTAGTCAATACTTCACAGATCGTTCGTATTTATAGCTACGTCAAAAATACCGTTTTACCCCTATAAATACATCTTGCTCTTTAAGTCATCAACGATCTTATATTGAATAATTGGTTTATAGTCTAATTAATAACCTATGTCTCTCTTTATCATGAGAGGGTGAGGCCCCTTTGTTCAAGATCAGGAATTAGTACTTAAGGGAACAGTCTATTTGCTAACCCTAAATTGGGTAAGATGAATTTCGTCTTGCAAGGCTATGTCTCCAGCTATCTATCCGGTTTTATCCCCAAGATGGGAGGCTTATTGAGCAATGATGTTGAACTACTCTTCTCTATGCAGATCAAAGGATAATCCCAAATAAAGAAGAGTTCATAGTTGACTCCAGATTAAGATCAAGTTACCCTAGAATTGAAATAGTCAGTTTTAATAGTAAACGATCGTTATAAAGAAAAGTGACTATTTCGAAGTCCTTTCTTATGCAAACGTCTTTTACATAGGATGCCCCACTTGCATGTCTCCACTTGAACGATTTAAGGATCACATCATTTGTATCAGTATACAAAGTGGGTCGCATCCATAGTGTCCCTAGGATGAGGTACCCAATCTCATCCATATACTTATAGACCTTTTAGATTAAATACTATAACTTGATCCTCTTTTATGTCTCTACATGAAGTTGAAGTATTCATGCTATAGCCATGGGTTCGTTTATTGCATTTTATAACAAAATGAAATTTAATTAACACTTTTATTGAAAAGTAGAATTTGTTTCATATATTACGAACTGCGAGTTTTAGGACATTCCCAATAGTAGATGTGTTCCCAACTCCACAATCAGACGAGATTCCAAAATGGTAGGCTTATTAAGTCAGCGATCTGGCCACTCTCACCCATATAAATCAAAGAACCGCCTTCATGGGCAGGAGTTCACAACTCACTCAGGATGCAGATCACGTCATCTATGGTCATCCTAGTGAAATGCAAGTCTCTATTATGAACGGTGTTATATAATGAGACTATTCATTTCATGGTCCAGTCTCATACAAACTTCTTTATATAAAACACCCTCACTCACATGTCTATACATGAATGATGAAGATCAGATCATTTGTAGCACTTTACAACAATTGTAATATCTACAAAGTGGGTCGTATTCGTAGTGTCACTAAAATAAGGTACCCAACTTATCCATCTGCTACAGACCATTTAGGTTATCACTTAAACATGATCCACCTGTATGTCTCTACATACATGTTTAAGCTATAGATGATAACCTTGGATGTTAGTTTATTGGTTTATAAGTTAATTGCTACTAAATATCGAATAAAACATCTCATATTTTATTAAATAAATAAAATGTTTGTACATTACAATTAAAAATTATAGGACTCACAAGATTTAGGGCATCAACCTTAACACCCAACTCCCTACTTGGATAAATCCTTAAAATGGTAAGCTCATTGATTCGGTGATGATCAAGCTCATTGATTCGGTGATGATCTCATTATTCCTCTTTGTTAGAGTATATTAACGTGCAGCAGAGGAAAAAACAGAATCAATAAGCATTCTAATCATACTTAATTTGAGATTAAAACATGCTTCAAAGTAACTTTTATAGAAGAGGGTTTGCTGAACACAATACCTTTGAAGTAACCTCCTCAAGACCAGTTGAGTTCCACGTGAAAGAGCTTCAATCTTCAAGTAGACAACCACTAAGATCTTCTCTACTATTCTCTTGCAAGGATTTTGTGGTGGAAACATTAAATTGAGCTGGAAGTATATAAGATATGAAGAGGGTTTGGTGATTTCTGCAGAGTTTTTTTTGAAGTTCTTAGTCAGCATGAATGATAATTCATCTGAGCACTCCAATTTATAGAGCTTTCACCATGCAAATTCATGGCTTGCATGAAGGGCAGCTTCTACTTCATGGAGAAAATGGATAAGTCAATAAGGAAGTTGAATACTGAGTGGAGATTTCCAACATTTTGGAAATCTCCACTTTGAAAAACAATTTTCAAAATGTTTTCCAAAAATGATTTCCAAAATCATTTTTTTTTTTTTGTAAATTAAACTAATTAATTTTTAAATAAAACTAAATAATTAAAAATTTTAATTAAAAAATAATTTAATATCTAATATTAAATTAATAAAAACAAATTCCATCAAAATGAAATTAATTTAATACAATTAATATTTAAATCATATTTAAACATTAATCGTTTCTCCAATTACGTTTAATTTTAATAAAGTTAAACTTTTTAATTGTATCGAATACAATAAATGGAAACCCTAATTGAATTTGAACATTTCAAATTCTAAACCCTAATTTCAAATCTTATCAAAATTACTCAATTTACTAATCCAAATTACGAGCTAGTAGAGAGACCTTATAGACCTACAGATCATGAGCTCCAACGACTTGTAATTAATTGGTTAAACTCTTTAAACCGGATTAATCACTATTCGTTAAATATCAAGACATTCCACTATAGCTTGAAAGTTGCATTCTCCTCAATGTAGATATATTTATGTCCATTTTAACCATAATCTATAAGTCAATCCTTCACAGGTCATTCGTATTTACAGTTGGGTCAAAGATTACTATTTTACCCCTGTAGAATACATTTTGCTCATTAGCTCCCATTGATCCTCCATTGAACAATTGATTTATAGTCCAACTTATAAGTTATAACCCTCTCTATCATGAGAGGGTGGGGCCCCATTGTTCAAACCAAGGCATCAGCGCTTAAGAGAACAACTCATCTGCTAACCCTAAAACGGGTAAGAGTGAATTCCATATTGCAGAGCTATATCCTCAGCTATCTACCCAGTCTTATCCCCAAAATGGGAGGCTTATTGAGCAGTGTTGTTGGACTACTTTCACCTATGCAGATCAAAGGATAATCCTAAATAAACAAGAGTTCATAGTTAGCTCAGGATTAAGATCAAGTTACCCTAGGTCATTGAGTTTAAGATATTCAGTTTTAACAGTAAACGGTTGTTATAAAGAAAAGTGTCTATTTCGAGGTCCGGTTTTATGCAAACTCATTTCATAGGATGCCCCCGCTCTCATGTCTCTACATGAATAAGTTTTGGATCACATCATTTGTATCAGTATACAAAATGGGCCGCATCCAATAGTGTCACCAGGATGAGGTACCCAATCGCATCAGTACACTTATAGATCATTTTAGCTATATACTAAACTTTGATCCATTTTTATGTCACCACATAATAGTTAAAGTATTCATGTTATAGCCATGGATTCATTTATTGGATTTACATAGAAGGATGCAATATCAATAGTAATTTATTGAATAAAAACTTAACAACATTTTTATTGATAAATAGAATATGTTAACAACATTTACGAACTGCGAGTTTAGGCCTTTCCCAACAATCTCCCACTTGGGCTAACACTCCAGTGAGATAAACATATAAAATATAATGTTTACAATGTTGAGAAATAAAGAGAAAAAATACAATAATCTAGGGTATCCAAAATACCCTTTGATATTCTCCCACTTGCCCTAGGTTATGCTCGTAGTCCTAGTCCAACCAGGTGGCCCTCGAACACTTTAACCGAGAGGGCCTTCGTAAATGGATCAGCAAGGTTGTCTTTTGAGGCTATCTGCGTGACTATTATTCCTCCTTGGTGTACAATCTCTCTAATGAGATGGTACTTTCTTTCGATATATTTTCCACGTTTGTGACTTCTAGGTTCCTTAGAATTAGCAACTGCACCACTATTGTCACAATATAGAGTAATAGGCAGGTGCATATTTGGAAAGACTTCCAAATCTATCAGGAACTTGTGGAGCCACACTGCTTCTTCAGCTGCCTTGCATGCAGCTACATATTCCACTTCCATCATGAAGTCAGCTATACAACTTTGTTTAATGCTTCTCCACACTATAGCTCCTCCCTAAAGAGTGAAAACTGATCTTGAGGTAGATTTCCTGGAATCTACGTTAGCCTGAAAATCAGAATCAGTGTATCCTGTAAGGATCAAATCCTTAGGTCCATACATAAGCGTATAGTTCCTCGTTCTCCTGAGATACTTGAGGATGTTTGTTACAGCTGTTTAGTGAGTGTAGCCCGAGTTAGATTGGAACCTACTGACGATTCCAACTGCAAAGTATATGTCAGAACGTGTACACAACATAGCGTACATCAAACTCCCAGCTGCTAATGCATATGGAATTCTTTTCATTTCCTCAACTTCTTGAGGTATCTTAGGAGACTGTTCCTTTGACAAATGAATTCCATGTTTAAAAGGTAACATACCCTTTTTGGAATTTTGCATGTTATTGTTGGGGTTGATGCCCTGAATCTCGTAGGGTCCTGTAGTTTGTAAACACCTATATGAATAAACTCTTTGTAATGTAATAATATGAGATATTTTAATCATTTTTGTCTCTAAAATATAAGATATTTTAGTTGCATTAACCAAAAACCAATAAACTAAGATCCCTGGTTATCATTGTAACTTAAGCATATATGTGGAGATATACAAGTGGATCGTGCTTTAATTGATAACCTAAATGGTCTGTAGTATATAGATAAATGAGGGAAACCTTATCCTGGTGACGCTACGAGTGTGGCCCATTTTCTAGGTGTTACAAGTGTTGTAAAGTGCTACAAATGGTCTGGTCCTGACCATTCATATATTAGACATGCGAGCGAAGATACTCTATACAAAAGAGTTTGTATAAGACCAGACCATGAAATGTTTAGTCTCGTTATATAACACTGTTCATGACAGAGACTTTTATTTCACTAGGATGACCATAGGTAACATGACCTTAATCCTGAGTGAGTTGTGAACTCCTGCCTATAAGGGCGATTTTCATGGGTGCGAGTGGCCAGATCGCCAACTCAAATTTATCACTTTGGGGATTCGTCTGATTGGTGAGCTGGGAACTCAGCTACACAAAACGGAATTCACTCATTCCCCGAAGCATGGGTAATTAGATAAATTGCTCCCATAAGGGTTGATTCTAGGGCTTGAACAATGTGGCGCCACAACTTTGAAGGATCTCATACCGAGAGTTCCATGAGCAGGCTTAGATCGCTCCGATTTCACAGTGACCAGAACATAAACGATATACATTCTATACTAATAGTTATGCATATTAAACTCATCAACAGCATGCTCAGAATACAATAACACATAGAGAAAAGGGGTTCATACTAGAGGACGATGGTCTTCGTATGTGTGAACCCAAAGCAGCGGAAAACTCCCACCGATTTATCAACACCCAACGAGTCTTTCGACTGTTACTGCATGATCCGAACGTACACGAACAAGGCCGCGAGGACAATACCACCACAAGGGAAACCCAAGTATCCTCAGCGTCAAAAACCCAAAGAGTCGGCTCTAGTGAGTTTGGTAGAGGACGGAGGAGAAGATTTCGTGTAGATGATAAGCGCGCATGAGAAGAACTCTGCTATCGTATAACGAAGACGCTTATCGTATAGTAGAACTACACGATCATTTAGGAAAAACTGGATGATCATTTAGAAAAGTGGTATACGATCGTTTAGGGAACGCGTGAACTAGACGATCGTTTAGACAAATGAGATTCTATCGTATAGGCTCTCACGATTGCTCTTTCACGAATTCTTTTGGGCACGGGATATCAAATGCACGACTGAATTATTTTCTCAAAATGAAAACTATTTTCATACTTTAACCCATCGGTTACCATAACCTTCGCAGCCCCATGATCCCATGTTCAAACGTGAATTAATTGGTTAATTATTAAATAATTAATCAATTAATTTAATTAATAAATATAATCATATTATATTTATATCCTATAGTTTGATATCATATATCTACTATAGTATTTTTCCTCTACTTGATATAAATCATATTTATATCTAATTTCCTCCAAAATAATGTATCTCATACATTTATCCAATTATATCATATATAATTAACCAATCCAATTATATCATATATAATTGAACTTCCTCTTGTCAATTTGAACATTTTAAATTAACTCAAACACTGGTTCTCGACTTTATCCAAGCTACCCAAGTAACCTAATGGATTTGTGGCTTGAAGCTCCAACGGTACGTGAATAGCTGACTAAACTCTTTAGCCACGAGATTCACCATTCGTTAACTGTCAGTGATTCCATTAAAGACCAACAGCTGAACTCTTCTTACCACAAATATATTTCTGTGTCCATTGGATATAACCAATCATGAGTACGATGACCCTTCATAGATGCTCGTAAGTACAGCTGGGCCAATTTACCGTTTTGCCCCTGTAGTTACATCTCACTCCTTAAGTATCACTGATTCCTCTAATGAACAATACAACATAGTCCAACTATGTGTGAACACCTCTCGGGCCAAGAGAAGGTGTGTGGCGCCACATCGTTCAAGCCTCAGAATCAGCCTTTAAGGGAGCCATCTATCTACTTACCCCTGCCTCAGGGAAGGAGTGAATTCCATCTTGTGTAGTTGAGTTCTCAGCTCCCAAATTAGACATATCCCTAAAATGGTAGGTTTGAATCGGCAACATGGCCACACGCACCCATACAAATCAAAGAACCGCCCTCAATGGCAGAAGTTTCCAACTCATTCAAGATTGAGGTCATCTTACCTATGGTCATCCTAGTGAAGTGAAGTCTCTGTTATGAACGGTGTTATATAACGAGACATTAACACTTTGTGGTCAGGTCTTATACAAACTCTTTGTATAGGACAACCCCACTCGCATGTCCCTAACACGAATGATCAGGATCAAATCATCTGTGGTAAGTCACAACACTTGTGACCATTCCACAAAGCGGGTCGCGTTCGTAGCATTAACAGGATAAGGTTTCCCTCCTATAACCATATACTATGGACCATGTTGGTTATCACTCAAGACATGATCCACTTGTATGTCACCACATACATGCTTGAGTCACATACAGATAACCAAGGTTTTTATGTTTATTGGTTTGTGGCAAAGCAAATGAAACAAATAACCGAGCAAAACAAAAAGATGTGAAGTAAATATCATATATTAACAATCCCATGTGTTCGTATATACTGTTTACAAACTACAGGACACGAGACTTTAGGACATCAACCCCAAAAATCTTCCACTTGTCCTAAAACGAAGTGAGGTGTACAAAAAACTTAATACAAAACAATAAACTAGGGCACATAAAAGCTCAGTACAATAAAATCTCCCACTTGCCTTAGTTCAGCCGCGGGCGATCTTGTAGACCCATGCTTCGTAGGTGACCCTCAAACACTATAGCTGTGAGAGCCTTTGTAAACGGGTCAGCAAAATTGTGCTCCGAAGTGATCTACGTGACGATCACGTCCCCTCGATGCACTATCTCGCAGATCAGATGATACTTCCGCTCTATGTGTTTACCGCGCCAGTGACTCCTTGGGTCCTTGGAGTTCACCACTACCCCACTATTATCACTATAGAGGGTAATAGGCCTAGACATAACTGGAACAACTTCCAGGTCTGTCAAGAACTTCCTGAGTCAGATGACCTCCTTAATAGCTTCGCAAGTCGCTACGTACTCCGCCTCCATAGTGGAGTCGGCGATGCACCCTTGCTAAGTGCTTCGCCACACTACAGCTCCTCCGTTAAGAGTGAAGATTGACCCTAATGTGGACTTGCGAGAGTCCTTATCAGTCTGAAAGTCAGAATTCGTGTATCCTGTAAGGATCAAATCCCTCGAACCATACACAAGCATATAGTCCCTCGTTCTTCGAAGATACTTGAGGATGTTCTTCACTGCGGTCTAGTGACCCTAGCCTGGGTTAGACTGATACCTACTGACTATGCCCACAGTGTAGCAGATGTCTGGACGAGTACAGAGCATCGCGTTGTCACACCCCGCACCAGATTACCCTCATAACCTAGATGGAATGGTGACTGCAGCAGTTACCAACCCTTTTTGTTGGCACTTACTGCCTATCTTACCTGTTAAATGTTGCTCAAACCCTGAATACATACGTATTAACTCAGAACCTAACACATTTACATTATAAGGTTTCGCAGCATTGTTTATATATGGATATTATAACCTAGTGAGCCCCATCAAGAATACTAGTCACTAGACAGACATGTGTACTAACTAATACAGGTCTTCAAATACACTTCCTTCAACCTGTTCCTTTAAGTGGTAGAGTAGCAGCAGAAAATTCTTTTGAGAACTGACCTCTACCTGAAAGGAAAACATTCAAAAACATGAACTAGAAGCCCAGTGAGTGACTTAATAAAACGTAAATCTCATGTTTAAACTGAAAGCTCAAAAACATAATACTGGAACTAAAATATACCAAACAAACGTGTACATAAAACCTTTAAAACCATTGTATCTGAAACCTGAATCTTAGCTAAGAATGAACATTTATCGCTCTAATTCCCAATGCCAAACCAAGGCCAAATGAGACCTCTACCTCGATCTCTTCATACTGAACTATGGCTAGGAGAGATCCCTACATCGATTTCTTTAAATATACCGATTGGCATCTCAAGCAACTTTCTCTAAACATTAGTATTTATAACCACTCTTAAACACCATTAAACATCACTATTCCTTAGTTGAGAACGAGCATACATCACTCTAGCTCCCAACGTCTGTTATCGGCCACGAGACCCATGCTTCGGCCTCTCTTTGCTGGTTTATGGCCTAGGAGACCTATACTTCGACCTCTTCTTCAAAACTACCTACATGTACGTGGAGGTTTCTATGTACCATCAACACCTTAGGTACATTTATTTAAATACCTTTCTTACCTTCAGTACTCCTCTTCATTGTGTTTAGAAATATCAACGCATGTATTTTGGCAATCTTAGGTATATAAACATAGTACATCAAGCTTCACTCAACCTTAGTTTTAACCCTAACACATGCTTCATAATTTATAAAATAAGTTGGCTTAAATCGTGTTGAACTAGCTTGTAAAAACTATTAGCATGCGTTAGAGATGGAAAACATACTTGGAAAACTCATGCATTAGTAACATCGTGCGTTGATAAACATTCATAAGCATTAGCAATTCTAAACTATCCTTCTAGCCTAGGAGAAGATATGACTGCCTTTATCCTTAGTTGAGAGTGAACTACTAGATCTAACCTTCAACATCAACCTTAGTCGGGGAAAACCCTTTTGCCCAATCCCTCGACGTCGTATTACCTACGTGCACGTGGTTATAACTAAGTACCGTCGTACCTTAGGTACTTAACTAGGATACTTTCTCATTGTCCTTCAGTATCCTTAGGATACTTTCTCATTGTCTTTCAGTATCTGTCATATAACTAGTCCTAAACATTTAGTTGAACACTAAAGCTTAATGCTCAAATCATCATACTAGTTCATCATGAAAACGGAGTTATTAAAGCATGCTAAAAGTATTTGGACAAGATAACATATTTAAATCATGTCAATTTCCATGGAAAACATGCTTTACTTAGCATGAGAAATAGCTTCAAAGAAATCATAGTTTCTAAATAAATCATCATATAGTCAGTCACAGCTCTCGAGGCTCTTAATGGGTTACATGCCTCTCGCTCTGCTTGGCCTAAAAGAACATAATTCCCGATTAAATTCCTTAGAATTCTTAGTAGAATACCTCAAATAGTTCATTTACTAATAGAACTTTCCTCAACAAAACCACATTGCTAGCGAGACAACCATTATGAGTGAATTCATCCTCATGAGTGAGATCCTCATGAGCGAGATCAAGATTTTCCTAGCAAACTTTCAGCCTAGCGATACTCACCTTACCAGCGAGATTCAGCCCAATTTCTAGCAAGATTTCCTTCTTAAGCGAGATCCTCATCACAAAATTAGCGAGATTATCATCCTGAGCGAGATCCTCATCCTCCACATTTCGCTTTCGCTCTTCACGGTGAGTTGTTTGCTTGTTCTTCTCAAACAGCTATCTGCTTCTGCATATACTCTCTGTTTCAATTTCAAACATTCATAACTCAAAATCCTGAACTCTTTTCAAGAAACTTCCTTCTACAAACTTGTATAAAATTGAGTTAATTTCTTACTCAAACTTTCAACCGAACATTCCTTATGGTTTGGCCTGGAGCTTCCAATCTTCACCTCAGGCCCTGATTAATTCGAGATTCTGCCTCTTCTGGAAATTCCTCACTTTTTGTTCTTCTTGTCTTGCAATCTTTCTTCGGCAAGACAACTTCGAAAACTAGATTCTCCCAGCTTTCAAATGGCATCGATTTCACTAAATTTGCTCATGTAGATTGCCAAAACCAAGCTTTCGAAGTTCCTCTTCCTTTTAATCTTTCTGCCACCTCTCGAGTTCCAGTATTAACCGCCACGTCACCCCATATTTAGTGCCTCCAGCCAAACCAATAAATGGGCTTCCTTATTTAGTATATTTTTCCTTTCCTTTCTCCACAACTCCTATAAATAACATGGATTTTCACTTATTAGATATTTAATATATCATTCCTTTGGCTAAACATACTTGTCTAGGAAATTTAGAATTCGGGGTTTACATTCACCTCCCCCTTAATAGAAATTTCGTCCTCGAAATTTGCTCGGACTTATTTATAACTAGAGTTTTAGAACATCCTTTGGTCGTAAACTTTACAACCTTCTTCTTTTCTTTCTTTTATTCTTTTTTTTTTAACTACCATTTCGCTGCGCTACTCTGATATTGACTTTGTTCATGGTAAATAATACTGGTACGTATGAACAACTTGTTCATCATAGTTCACTGTATTTGTCACATCCTCTGGTGACTCTTCCATTCCCACTGAGTCATAGTATTCATTTATTACTAGGGTGATCCTTTTCCATTTCCTAGCAATACCACTGAAACATTCTTTTCTAGTTGTCACACCTTTGAATTAATTGCTAGCTGTGAAATTAATATTTAGGTCAACTAAACTTCTCGACCTAACCGAGGGCACTCTTCTTAAAATGTCCTTTCTATCCATACTTGGGAAAAAACATTCTTTCTACTATAACATTCCCCAACTATGGCTTATCATACTGTATACATAAGGTTTTCTTAACTGTACTAGTCCCTAGCTAGTCACAATTCAAACATCGAGCTATTACCTGGAACATCAATAGTTCTGGACCTTTTCGCTTTTTTTCTTCTATTGACCATTTTGTTCCTTATTTTTATACTCAACGTACCCCTGGTACATTTCGAGCTCACTATTGCTCATCTTTTCCCTCCTCTTAGGATTAATCTGACTAGGATTTATACATAAAGTTTGCTTAATTGTACTAGTCCCTAGATTCTTGGAGATGCGGTCCAGTATATTCTTCGCCTCAACATAAGTCTTGTCAAGCAAACCACCAGCTGCTACCACATTGGCAGCGGTCTGCGAAGCAGGATTCAAACCGTGGTAGAAAATTTCCATTTGCAGGCAATCTGGAAGCCCATTATGCAGACAGTCTCAGAACAACCTTTTAAACCTCACCCAAGCATCGTTGAGCAATTCGTCCATGTCTTGTTCAAAATTAGTAATAATTTTTCTCCGTCTCGCGTTCTCGGTAGGTGGGAAATACTTCTCCACCACCTGCTCCCAAGAAGTAATCTCTCCTGGTCCGAGCGAATAAGCCCATTTTCAAGCCTGATCACAGAAAGAAAATGGGAACAATGTTAGTCGAACTTCTTCAGCAGAGATGTTCGGGAACACAAAAGTGTTGCAGATTTCAATAAAACTTCAGAGATAAGCGTGCGGATCCTCGCCACGCCTTCCTCCAGATTGACCTGCAGCCTGGATTATCTGTAGCATCACCGGTTTCATTTCAAATCTACTTCCATCTAAGGCATGCCTCATGATTCCCGGAGAGAAATCATAGAGGTTTGGCGATGCATAGTCCCTAATGGGCCTATCGCGATCGTTTGCCAACAGAATCGGATTTGCCATGACATTGTTGTTATTTGGTGCTTCATTCCTAAGTTGCTCCGCCATCTCTTCTTTATCAGATTGTGGTTGCTGTTGGCGGTCTCTTAGTCTCCTTCGAAATTTTCTCTCAATCTCCGGGTCGTAGTTTGCCAGAGATTGAAAGTTCTGCAAAGAAATCACAATTACCGTTAACAACTATTTTGCCGAAGTCCCCGGCAATGGCGCCAAAAACTTGATGCGTTATTTTATTAAGTGGAAATATGGATGATATGCGTTGATGGATTGCGTTGTGCACTCAAGTTTCCCCTGTGGAATTCAAGTGTAAATTCCTCTGAGTTTCCTGGTAAGTCCAGGGTCGAACATAGGGACTTGTGAAAATAGTTGCATTGATAATGTTTATGAAAATTTTGTGGTAATCAAGTAGATAAATAAGTATGGGTGTGTTGTTGCGTTGATGAAAAAGGAGTAAATAAAGGCGGCGGATTTGAGAAAGAGAGTTGCGTTGATAGATGCAATGAGTATGCGATAAACGGGTTGAGAAGATCTTTAGCTAGCGTTACTCGGGAATGCATCAACCCTTGCAATCATGTTATAACCATGCACAGCAAGTCATTTCCCAATGTAAATGCGATGCTCCTAAGTCTAGGACGCATGTGTAGAATGCAAAATGTCCATAGAGCATATCCCTAAGTCTCTACTCTTGTCCTATGCGATGATGCAAATGCATTCAGGCAAGGTGACCGCATACAATCATATCTTATTGCTAAGATACATGTGATGCGTTAATAACAAATAGTGCTCATTCCTAAGCGCCTATCTCTCGTTTATGTGTTCTAATCTGGATCTTCCAACCCTAGATTCTGACCTGACCTTCCCAAGTCTAGATCCTGTCCTTAGACTACTCTCCCAAGTATCTCTAATAGATGAATGAAGCATACATAAACAAGATAATCACAAAGAATGAAGATTCCCTAGTTATGCTAGTTAAATGCTTCTCAACCCATTCAACTGTTTTAGCTATTCATGCGTGAATTACAGAGAGTGAACAGATATAGAGAAAGACGTTCCATTCTTATAACTGAATTGAGTACAAAATGATAATGGAAAATAACGGTAGAGAGCCTGGTAGAAATTCCTTGTTGACTGAGACTTTTTACACTGAATCTCTATTCTGATCTACAAATATTCCTACTTCCGCAAGCGTCAGCCCTCTCTCTGTCTTAGAGCTTCCGATGCTTTCCCAAGCTTGCCGAGACGATCTATTGGCCCACCTTCCTCCTCACATCCGCCTTAAAATGAAAGAAGACTATGGACAGAGACGCTAACTTGTAAAATGATGAAATAATCGACAGCTTAACCCCTTCTCTGAAGAATGCACTTGGTATTTATAGGGCATCAAAGGTGAAAGGCGGCTTCTCTATCCTGGTTGTACAGATGGGACAGCTTTAATTCCTGATTGATGCGCCGAATAGTTGTCACTGATAAAGGTGGATGTACTTTGTGAACGTTATCGGCTGTCAACTTAATTTGGATCCGACCGCCGTCAGCTTTCTGACCCATCAATCTTAATTGTCCTTTCATCCAGATTCGTCCACCATGTTGCGGTGATTCTTCTTGGGTGAATGTTTGCGAGCACGATCAACGCAAAGTCTTGCGATGAAGTTGCGCTCGACCAATGTATTCCTATGACCGCATTCTTTGCATTGCGTTAATGCATTATTCTACACAAAAATACAAAGATCAACTGCTCTAATGCGTTGGATGCATGCGGCCACAATATTTTAGAATTTATGCTTAATGGACGCAATTTAACATATTTCATCAACGCAATCCAACATTGTTTAAAGATTTAACACTAATGCCCGTTATCACACCCCCCAAATTTAAACAATGCTTGTCCTCATGCATAAGCTAAAGATTCCTTTTGTAAGTTAGCCGCAATGTTCTTTCCCTAGATTTCTCAAGGATACTTCATTCAAATCCTATATGCCAGAATTTCCTAATGTCTTATTCAAATCTCTTCCTAAAATACTTCTAAGCCTTAGGGATGCAAGCTTAACTTTCAAAGGACTTTACTGAATTCTGGAACATTGCATGATTTATTTCAAAAAGAAAATTTTCCACCGGGGTGTCAAATGATTTATCCTTGCACAAAAAAAAATTCTTCATTGCAATTTTTTTCTAACCTTGCGCTGATCCGAGTGCCTTGCCTTCGTTTTGGCTTGCCCCCACGGGTGCCATGTGGACATCCAACTATGAGCAATGCACTCTTCCTCAGACTAAACTCATACCAATTTGGCAATAGAGTTGCGGTCATTTATTTATGTGTTGATCCTGGCGACTTACTTTCGTTTTGGCTAGCCCCCATGTGTGTCATGCGGACATCCAACTATGGGTAAGTGCCTTTCACAACTTAACTCTTATCAAGGGTTTCCCATTGCGTTAACAGTGGAGTTGTTATTCTCAAAAATCATCTTTTTTTTTTTGTAGTAAGGTCGGAAACAAATACCCCACCCCCAAATTTAAAATGCGGCAATGTCCTCATTCCCAAAAGATTAAAATAAGTCATGCGATGGTCAAAAATTGCGTTGTAAAGAGAGTTTGAAAGAAAGCTAGCAAACCCCTAACTTCGAGAAATATTTCATAAGGTGAGTATCCTAAGATTTATGTTGACTCTAGTATATACGAAAGAGATAGAAGCATATTTTTCATCATTGAAATCATACTTGGCAAAAAACAACATGCGGTAAACTACTAAAGTTATCTACTGGTGATATGATTACAGTAATCAAGGAGGATGCGGTGATAAAACTTTGAAAAATAATATGCAATGTGATAACGCAATATTTGAAATAAAGATAAGGAAGAGTACACCCCCAAATTTTGCGTTGTAGCCCGCATTGAGTATTGATGCATCCATCCTTGCGCTGTCGTCCGCATTCTTTATTTTGAAATAAAGATAAGGAAGAGTACACCTCCAAATTTTGCGCTGTCGCCCACATTTTATGGATTGCAGTGATGGAATCAGAATATTTGCTTCGTCTTGCAGTATCTCTGCAATCTTGTGCCTTAATCCTTGTAAACAGACAAAGAGAGGGTCAAATGATTTCAAAACAAAACAACAAGATTTTCTCTTTCTCTTTTTAATTTAATTTTTTTTATTAGTAGCGTGACGAAGAGTTAAATGTTCAAGAGTTGAGTAAGGGATAGTCTGGGATTTTCAACTTTGCGGAGGTTATTTCTAGCTGAAAATCTCCTCCGCAATATGCTTTGATCCGTTGTCCATTAACTTTAAATGTTCGACTGCCATCCTCGATGATTAGTTCCACTGCACCATGTGGAAATACTTCTTTGATGATGAAGGGACCGGACTAGCATGATTTTAATTTTCCTGGGAAGAGCTGAAATCTTGAGTTGAAGAGTAAGACTGTTGACAGTGATTTTGATACTAAAAGATATGTTATGCTATGCGTGAAATGATGCGATACTATTTCTAGATATGGTTTAATTATGAATGTTCTTGTAGTATGCCATGCTTTGTCACAAGTTTCCTTACGTTGGAACCAAGTGTAATTCCACCGTAAGTTTCTCGGTCTGATCCGAGGTTGAACACAGTGATTGTTTGAGGTTATTATGGTATGTTCGTGATATATGCGACTAGGTTTTTTTCAATCTTTAAAGAGTGTTTTGTACAAGTATATAAAATTGTGGTAAAGTAAAGGAAAGAAGTAAAAATTCGATAATAAAATAAGTATAGTAATCCTAAAATAGATGATATAAGATACAGGCTTCATGATACAAGATGCTGGGGTCTAGGCTGGCTGTGAAGGTTATGCAAAGAACATGGAATGCGGCGGCAAGTCTTATGTACAAAGCAGAAAGAGAAAGATAAATAATATAAACAGTGCAAGTTTCTTAATTGCATTGAAGCTATAAGTACGGTTCCGCTTTTCTCTTGGCGTACACTTTTCAGTGATCGACCACGCTCCCACATGTTTGTTGTGAAACAGAGACAAACGTGATGAATGCAAGGTTGCTTCCATGACTGGAAGTACTACTCGTTTTACTTAACGCATTCTTCTAACCTTCTCTCGATAGATCAAAATGACATCTTCACTGCTGCTCTCACAGGTGAAGATGCCATCTAGCATCCCTTAGCTAAACACATTTTATCTCTTTAACACAGATTAACTACTCGTTTAATTCATATTAACTATCCGGGGATTAAGAATACATCATGGAGAAAGTGATTAACGGAGGAACAAAAGTAGACAAAAAATGAAATATGAAAGCAATCGAAACATTTAATACATCTATTAAGCGTTTGATACATGGTGTGTGAATGAAGAGATAAAGAAAGTGAAATACAATGATGAAAAGAGATAGAATACTTGTCGGATTGGATGGATCAGATGGAGGGATGAGCTTCCCTCTTAGGCTTGCTCAACCGGTAGCAAGGTTCTAAACACAGAGCTTCTCGGCAGGTATTTGGCAGAATAGAACTGAGACTCACCTCTCGACCATGTCTCGTCTTCCTCCCGAATTTCTTTAGTTAAGCACTCAGCTCAGTCTTTTCTCTCAACACTTTAGCAACAATTAGCCCCGTATCCAGTAGCATAAGTTTTCTCTGAAATCTATGGGGTATTTATTGAGCATGATTGCCTTAGTAGAAGATATGCTTGAGGACAAGCATATATCTCAATTTGGGGGTGTGATAACTTGAAGAGATACAAGTTATTTATGCCACCTTATCTAGATATTACGGCCAAAAGTTAGTAAATATACACCGATTGTATGAAAATTGGCCTAGTATTACAATAATTATAAATGTTCGCAATTACACCTACTAACACCATAAAGATGGAAGACAAGTCGAATTTTACTCTGTTTTGCAGGAGACCAAGTCACCGCTTGCGCTCAAGGCTCACGAGAAACTGATCAATGCATCTCTATCATATTGCGCCCATCAATCAACAATGAAGAGACGATTACCGCAATGATGGCGCAATGCGATAGTCGGTCCAGAGCTGTGTTTCAACCACATGCGGTAATAAAAACAATACCGCATGCAAATCCATGATGGAAAGATGCAGTTGAGCAACACAAAAGCGGAGGATTGAGACACATGTACCACTAACGGTTGTGCAGAATTGACGGTCTAATTGCATAACAGAAGGAATAATATCCCTCCATCTTCGAAATTACCATGACAATCAGGTGGGGACCACAAGGTCGGAGTCAAAGACCTGTACCTATAAATGCCCCATTGATTTCAGAGAAAAAGTATGCTACAGGATACGGGGTAAATGCTACAAAACTGTTGAGAGAAAAGGCTGAGTTGAGTGCTTGAGTGAAGAAATCCGGGAAGAAGACAAGATAAGGCCGAGAGATGAATCTCATATCTAACCTGCCAAACACTCGATTGAAAGCTCTGTGTAAAGATCCCTGCTACCGGTGGAGCAAGCCTGAGAGGGAAGCTCTTCCTACCATCAAATCCATCCTATCCGGCAAGCAGATCTCCATCGAATCAGTGCCAAGTCATTGGCACTTGTTTGTATCTGTTCTATCTCTTTCATCGTTGTATTTCATATTTCCTTTATCTTTTCATTCATACACCATGTATCAAACGCTTAATCGACATATTAAATATTTCGATAGCTTTCATTCACCATTTTCTGTCTATTTCCGTTCACCCATCAATCACTTTCTTCATGATGTCTTCTTAATTCCTTGATAAGCAATATGAATTAACTAAGTACTTAATCTGTATTAAAGATATAAAATGTGTTTAGCTAAGGCATGCTAGACGGCATCTTCACATGTGAGAGCAGAAGTGAAGATGCCATTCTGATCTATCGAGAGAAGGTCAAAAGAATGTGTTAACTAAAGCGAGTAGTACTTCCAGACATGGAAGAAACCTTGCGTTCATTACGTTAGTCTCTGTTTCACCATAGACATGAGCACGGCCGATCACTAAAAGGTGTACACCAAGAGAAGAACGAAATAGCATTTGTAGCTTCAACGCAATTGAGAACTTGCGTTGTTTATATTATTTATTTGTCTCTTTCTATTCTGTTCATGAGACTTGCCGCCGCATTCCACGTCTTTTCACAACTTTCACAGCCGGCCTTGACCCCAGCATCTTGTACATGAAGCTTGTTTCTTGTATCATTTAGCTTAGGTTTATTGCATTTCATTTTATTATCGCATCTATACTGCTTTACTTTATTTTATCGCAATTTATATATCTGTACAAACACATTTTTAAAGATTGAAAACCTGGTCGCATATATCATGAACATACCATAATAACCTAAATCAGTCCCCATGTTCGACCTCGGATCACACCGAGAAACCTGCGATGGAATTACACTTGGTTCTATCGTAAGGAAACTTATGACAACGCATGGCATACTACGTGAACACCCATCACTAATGCATATCTAGTGGTAGTATCGCATCATTTTGAGCATAGAACATCATCAATCATATCTTAATTTTATACGTTACAAGTTTATGGCACCGTTTTCGAGGACTTGGTTAACAGTTTATTGTTTGAGTGTGTTTTTGGTATTTTGTAGGACAGATATCATTGTACTGGTTGTTCAACGTGGAGAGCAGCCTGACAATTTATGAGTTCTGGTGCTGAACCGAAATTCGTAACAGACTCTAAGATCGAGCGAACTTTCTGCGCAAGGGTACGTCAGAATCGAATTAGGCGAAAGAAGGTAGCCAGCATGGCGGATAATAACGATAATGCGGTGCGAGTTGTGAACCAAGGGGCTGTTCGACTAGCTCAGGATCCTGTCTTCCTGGCGGCTAATTGCATCATCCCGATGCGTAATTATGTGGCACCCAATTTGTATGATTTTTCGCCTGGAATCTTGAGGCCGACTATAGAGGAGAATGCGCGTTTTGAGATTAAGTCGGTCATGTTGCAGATGATTCAAAATGTCGGGAAATTTGGGGGTCTGCAAGGTGAAGACCCACATGCCCATCTGACTAGCTTTGTCGTGATGTGCGGAAATTTTTCCTTACCTGGCGTGACCCCAGAAAATATAATATTGTATCTGTTCCCTTACACCTTGAGGGACGAGGCTAAGAGATGGGCTTACTCACTAGAGCCAAATGAGATTACTTCATGGGAGCAATTGGTGGAGCGGTTCATGAAGAAGTTCTTCCCACCTGCCATCAAGCAAGGCGACGAAAGGATGTGTTGAACTTTGAACAGAAGGACAATGAGACCCTGAGCACCGCCTAGGTGCGATTCAGGAGACTAGTGAAAAATTGTCCACATATCAGTATTCCCGATTGCGTCTTGATGGAAACATTTTACAATGGCCTAAACAGAGCAATGCAGGCTATTGCTGATGCCTCCGCGGCAGGAGGTTTTATGGATAAAACATACACGGAGGCTAAAGTCATCCTCGACCGCATCTCGTGGAATATGGATGATTGGATCGATGATGGTTATGGAGGCTGAGGCGCCGATAAAAGGAAAACTGAAACAGCCATTGTCTTTGCGGAGACAATGACCACATTGGCCGCACAGATGGCCACGGCGACCTCGATCCTTTAGTCAATGGCAATCAACCAAGGAGCCATTGCTCCACAATCAGCGCAACCCACTGTACCAGTTCAAGTGGCCGCAATCATTTGTGTCAATTGTGGAGGGGCTCACGGAGCTGATGTGTGTCCATTGAACCTTCAGCAAGTGTGTGCTATCCAGAATAACCATTTTAGCAACACCTATAATCCGAGCTGGAGGAGCTATCCTAACTTCAGTTGGTGAAGCAATCCCAACCTAGGGGGGCCAATGAACCATCAAGGGGGCAGTAGAGGAAATCCTTCTTTTCACCACAACCAAGGGCAATCAAAACCGAAAAACCAGCAACCATCATCATCTAACACCTCGAGAGGCTTGTTAGAGACCCTGCTGAAGTAGTATATGGATAAAAATGATGCAGTGATGCAAGCACAAGCATCCTCTATAAGGAATCTGGAGATCCAAGTGGGCCAGTTGGCCTCTATGCTAAGAAGTCGAACACTGAGAACATTATCCAGCAATTTAGAAGCCCCGGGATCTACAGAGAAGGAGCAATGTCCTTAAGACATTGAGCAGGCAAGCCTGGCCGCCTGTGGAGATGTGGATTGCGATCACCGAGGACAACACAATTTTCGGTCTATATCTTAATACTATGTTTAATGCTTTATTGAATTTCTATCTCCTTAAATTCTGAATTTTGTCTTCAACTCTTCATTTAATTCAATTTTGACTTTATGAATTTATTTCCTCATTCACTTCTCTACATTTAATTTTGTCTCGTCTTTAATTCTTTGACTTTTTTTGTAATCAATGCGTTGTGCTTTAAATTGTGAATGATTGAGTAATAAAGGAAAATCTATTGCCGCAAGTCACAGCACTTACGCTGATGAAATTTGTAAAATAAAAATAACAAAACAATTAACAACAAGAAAGCAAGATGACAATGGATGCATATCAAACCAATCAGGAATGTTTTGCGTTCACCTAACTCAACTGTATTGAGTTGAGAGGTGTGTTGCGCTCGCATATGTCCTTTGCCCGTCCTTACCCAAATGCACTATGTTGAGGTATCCTCCAGAAATGCGTTGGTTAAGGGGTGTGTTGCGGGGATATATGCACAATTGCCCATCCTCTTTAAAGATACAGTTGCGTTGGTGAGCACAATGCGTTATTCTTTTTCATGCGTCCATTCAAATAAAATATTAAAGAAAAATTCGTTTGGCAATTTGGGAAGAAGTTCAATCGATTCGTATCCCCAAGCAATTATGACTTGGAAGATGAAAGGACACTTTTTCTGAAATTCCATAAATGAGGGAGGTGGAACGACGCGCATGTTGAGTTGCTCGAGGCCAATCGCCACAAAAATCGTGTTGGACCCCACCACGGCCCAACCTATAAATATGACCTCCTCCTTCATTAAAAACCCTTTACCTCACTTTGGCAAACCAGAAACCCTAAGCGTCTTGCATCCCAAACATTTCTTTCTCCCCAGCAGCTCGAGTTTTTATCAGCCCTTCCAAGCTCGTATCCATGGCTGACCAAACCCAAACCAATCCGCTTCACCTTCCACCCCTAATCAAGTAGCCATGCGAGAGGCAGCATTCCTGGTTGCCAGTTACAGGCTTACCGCCAAAGGCCACACCATCCCCAAAATCACCGGAAGATCCTGGAGAAATCCCTTGACCGTTAGGCCTCTTGTGTTCAAGAGAGGAGGAAGCACCAAGAGCATGCCTACGTCAACACCTGCCATCTCCACTGAAAGCGAAAGGAAGAAACGAGATGATACGGAGGTGTTTGGCAACGTCCTAAGTACCTTGGAGCAAGGAGGTGGACTGCCCGAGGCAGAGGTTGTAAACCAACCACTACCTATGGAGGAGGAGGCGGCGGTAGTGGCGGATGAACCAGTGAAGGATGGAATAGTGGTAGTGGAAGAAGTGGTGGTTGAAGAAGAAGAAAAGTGGAATGATGTTCTAGTCCTGGAGACTCAGGAGGCAACTGTCATCGCAGAAATTTATGACGAACCTCCAAGAATAAAAGAAAAGGAAATTACGATCAAGGAAAGAGAAGAAGAAGAGATCGCAGTCGAGGAGGCCAAGGAAGCAGAGGTTGCATTAGTGACCCCTGACACTGCGATGGGGGAGGTTGCAGGGGATGCGTGGCCAGAAGAGGCTGAGAAGGAAGATAAGAAAAAAGAGAAGCAGCCAGAAGAGGCTGAGAAGGAAGATAAGAAGAAGAAGAAGAAGGGAAAGAAGGCTGGAGAGGCGGAGTCTTCACATCATCGCAAAGCAAGAAAGAACAAAGAGCAAAAGGAGGATGATGAAGATAAAGAGGCCAAGAAGGAGAGGAAGAAGAAGGAGAAAGAGGAGAGAAGATTACGCCGATGTGAGAAGAGACGCCTGAGAGAAGAAGAAGAAGCAAGGTAGAGGGCTGCGATCCCTAAGAAGGATAGAGAATCAACCTCCGTAAGGAAGGATAGGGGGAAACGACATAGTTAATGGAACCAGCGCAACCTGAAGCAACACAATTGGTTACAATGTATGAAGGAGAAGAAGCAGAGGAAAACCCCCTAATGCGGCATCGCAAGGAGAATGCGCCACAAGGGTCCACAATTGACCCTCAAAGATTAATTTTAGCATTAGAAGTGAAAGAGAGAAAAAGAAAAGAAAAAGTGGAGAAGCAAGAAAAGATGGAGAGGGGCAAGCTCATCATCAAAGAGGGGGATAGAAGAAGAAGATTGGAGTTTGAAAAAATGTGACACAACAATGAACTTGCTAGACTTGAAGGGATCCGGAAGCGCGAGGAGGAACAGCGCCTGTTGCTGGCCTCTGAGCAATTCGAAGAAGAGTTTTCGAGAGAAGAAAAAGAAGAAGAGGAAGAAGAGAGGAGGAAGAAGGAAAAAGAGGACAGATTGTTGTTGGAGGAGAAGAGGAAGAAGTGCAAAGCCAATAAGAAGCACTTATATAAGAGCAAGGGCAAAGAGCTCGTCGAGCGCAAGAAAGAAGAGTAACACAAAGAGCGAGAAAAGAGAGAACGACAAGCAGCCCGCCTTGCATTGGCAAAAGGCAAGGCCATAGCAGAAAGCAGCGAACCCGCGACGGCCAAGAAGTGATCATCAAAGAAAAAGGAGAACGATGATATGTTGATCGAGATAGGCTTCTACCCTACACCGACCCCACTACCTGACCTCATCACGAGCGTAATTGTGGAGCATGGGTGGGACACATTCTATCAGTGCCCATCCATCATAGTGCCTCAGGTAGTGCGAAGCTTTTATCGCGGGCGCTTACATGAAAATAGGGATGCGGTGACGTTTAAGGGAGAGACAGTATTCTTCAACGCTAGGAACATCAATGAAATTTATCAAATGAAGGACAACCCTGATGCGCCAGGGAACAAGATTATTGATGATCCCACAAAAGAGCAGATGGAGGACGCATTGAAGTTACTATGCAACCGGGCACGAAGTGGTCAATCTCGCTCAAAGACATCCGTACCCTAGAGTTCAAGTCCTTGCTGCCGGAGGGAAGGCTCTAGGTTTATTTGGTCAAGAAGCGGTTGATCCCAACGACGCACGACATAACTGTATCAAGGGATCGGGTCATGGCCGCATACTGCATAGCCCGCGACATCCCTATCAACGTAGGGCAGTTAATCGCGGGGCAGGTCAAAGAATTAGTGGGGCATGTTCGGGGGCAGTACTTCTTCCCGTGGATTGTTTCAAGTCGATGCCTGTCTATGGGTGTAAGAGTTGATGAGGAAACCATGCCCAAAGTCCATGGCCTCATCAACATAAAAATCTTGAGGATACTCCTCAAAGATTTTCCACACTTCCTCGAGCTGCCAGCAAAGAGGCCTGCAATCGATTTGAATACGCCGCTGGAACCCAAACCAAAAAGAAGACGAAGAGAGGATAAGAGAAAAGAGAAGGTCCAGGAGTCACTAACGCAAAATCTTGAACCTATGGATCCTCTTCCCTTAGTCATCCGGCCTCCAAGCCCTCCAAGCCCGCCAGTGCAACCCTCTTCCCCCTTACATGAGCATTTTACAAACCTTCTTGTTGTCCCTAACTCTCTTGTTTACCCAGCAGCCCCACCTTCACCATTAGCATCATCACCACAACTCACCATTCCACCGCCGTAAGTTGATGACCCACACGGTTTGGGTGAAGGCACCTCTACCCAACCCCAAAACGATGCTGGCGAGACATCATAGGCACAACCCTCCATCACCTCCATGGCTGCTAAGTTAGCAAAAATGATATCCCTCTTCTCCCAACAACAACAACTCTTCTTTCAACAGCAACACTTCTTCAATCAACGATTTGAGGTAGTAATAGAGCGCATTGATGATATTCAATATGCACCAGAGAATGATTGCGGAGCATAATCAAGAGTACTTCAACTTTCTTACCATATATCTTCATGGTCCAATGGTGCCCCTACATCTCCGGCAGCACTTAAATTTTGAAGAAGCGCCTCCTGCACCACCTCAAAATCCACCAGATCCCTCTACTTCTCAACCTTAGTATTTACACTTTCTTCCAATACGATTTTTTTTATGTGGCCATTCTTTATTTGTATTTAATTCATTTATTATTTGTAAAGTAATCAAATTCTTTGACTCTTGTACAGGCAACAGAAAATTTTGTAATGCATTCATTTGTAATTTATTTGTATACTTTGTTAATAGTCAATACAATCAGAGTATATATTCACTCCATTTTTTGCCTGTGCCTCTTTCTTTATCTTCCTTTTGTCAATTTTGTGACATTCTAAATCTCTTATTTTTACGATCTTCATTGCGTTGCTTTGATGTATTACATGTTTATACTTAGAAATATTTCCCATAATTAGTAAATTCTGACTAACACTTAGTTAATTCTCAGTTTAGCAGTACTTTACCTTTTATCTTTCAAAGTTTTGCTCAAACCTTCTTTTTGAAATTTTCTTCTAAGTGTTTGTCTAGTCTCTCCAAACAACGTAATGAGGACCTTGCTCATCTTTAAATTTGGGGGTGGGGAAGCTCTAAGCAGATGAGATCAACATTATACTGTAGTTAAGAAAATGTGTCTTCTTAAATCCTTGATAAGCAATATGAATTAACTAAGTATTTAATCTGTGTTAAAGATATAAAATGCGCTTAGCTAAGGCATGCTAGACGGCATCTTCACGTGTGAGAGCAGAAGTGAAGATGCCATTCTGATATATCGAGAGAAGGTCAGAAGAATGCGTTAACTAAAGCGAGTAGTACTTCCACACATGGAAGCAACCTTGTGTTCATTACGTTAGTCTCTGTTTCACCACAGACATGTGGGAGCGTAGTCGATCACTAAAAGGTGTACGCCAAGAGAAGAGCGGAACAACATTTGTAGCTTCAACGCAATTGAGAACTTGCATTGCTTATATTATTTATCTGTCTCTTTCTATTCTATTCATGAGACTTGTTACCGCATTCCACGTCTTTCTTCAAGAATTGGAAGACTACTATCGCATCACTTGCAGCGCACGCAATTGCCTCTACCCACTTGGAGACATAGTCAACGGCTAATAGAATATAGTGCTTACCATTTGAAGAAGGGAATGGTCCCATTAAATCAATCCCCCATACGTCGAATAGTTCCATCTCCAAGATAATATTCATCAGCATTGCATTCTTCCATGAAATGTTGCCAATGCGCTGACACCAATCACATTTCATTGTGTAGTCAGCAGCATCCTTAAATAACGAAGGCCAGAAGAATCCACTTTGTAAAACTTTGGCTGCAGTACGTTGTCCTGCAAAGTGCCCTCCATAAAGAGAATCGTGGCACAGTGACAATAGGCGTTGTTGAGCAGCATCTGGTACGCATAATCGAATAATTTGGTTTGCACCTTTTTTATACAAATTTGGCTCATCCCAATAGTAGTTTCTGCATTCATTTTTGAGCTTCTTCCATTGATTGTAGGTGTAATCTTCAGGAAATTGTTCACAGACCAAATAATTAACGATGTCCGCATACCAGGGCAGTTCTTCTATGCGAAATAGCTGCTCATCCGGAAACACGGCACTCACTTCAAATTCATTGCGGTCAACCTCAGGATTTTTCAGTCTGGACAAGTGATCCGCAACTTGATTCTCTGTCTCTTTTCGATCAATTATCTTGATATCAAATTATTGAAGGAGAAGAACCCATCTGATCAATCTCGACTTTGCGTCCCTCTTTGTCATCAAATATTTGATTGTCGAGTGATCAGTGTGAATGAGTACCTTGGTTCCCAATAGATATGCCCGGAATTTTTCCAACGCAAAAATCACAGCCAGGAGCTCTTTTTTAATGGTGGTATAA
This sequence comes from Benincasa hispida, assembly GCF_027475165.1. Taxonomy (NCBI): domain Eukaryota; kingdom Viridiplantae; phylum Streptophyta; class Magnoliopsida; order Cucurbitales; family Cucurbitaceae; genus Benincasa; species Benincasa hispida. The sequence goes on along the minus strand of NC_143482.1, from coordinate 23,646,176 downwards.
TTAAGTTGAGTAGGGTTCAGAGTTTTACTCGCATATGCGATGGGGTGCAAAATAGTTTTCTTCTTTTGCGCTAATGCAACTCCTATCACATACCCGCTTGCGTTGCACATGAGTTCGAATGGGAGTGTCCAATCTGGCACAATCAAGACAGGTGCGGTAATCAGCGCATCTTTTAAAATTTTGAATGCATTGAGGGAATTATTGTCAAATTCAAACTTCCTGTCTGCCTCTAACAATGCACTCAGTGGTCTTGCTTTTTTAGAAAAGTCCTTGACGAATCGTCTGTAGAATCTGGCATGCCCCAAGAAGCTTCGCATAGCCTTCACGTTGGTTGGAGGTGGAAGCTTTTCAATTGCGCCAATCTTTGCTTTGTCCACCTCCAACCCTTCTCGGGAGACCTTGTGTCCCAACACTATTCCCTCCTTTACCATTAAGTGAAATTTTTCCCAATTGAGCACCAAGTTCGTCTCTTCATATCTTTTCAGAATTTTCTCCAAGTTGGCCAGGTAGACTTCATAAGTGTTTCCATAAACGAAGAAGTCATCCATAAATATTTCTACTGAGTCCTCGAGATAATCTGAAAATATCGCCATTATGCACCTCTGTAACATGCTTGGCGCATTGCAAAGGCCAAACGGCATGCGGCGAAAAGCAAATGTCCCATATGGGTAGGTGAATGGAGAGGGATTCGAACCCCCGGTATTCCTATCAATACTTCGGTTCTCAAGAGATGCCACAGAAGAATGGAATAAGTAGGAGAATTGTAGCCGACCTCTTAAGTAACATAGCGCAACTCAACGAAAGGAAATGAAAATGTTTGCGTATTCAAATATGAAATGAACGGAATGATCAGGACCATGCAAAGGCATCCTTGTATTCTTTCAAAAGGTCAAGCCGTTCTTCAAGAGTCAAAGTGGTTCCTATCCTAACCTCTTGGGGTTCGTCTGCGGTCCCTAGTAGTTCAATTGCCCGCTTATCTATAACTGAAAGGAGAGGAAAAGCGAACCCCAAGAGGTTAGGATAGGAACCAAATCTTGTCCAAGCTCCTTGTGTTGAAGCTGTGTTATGAAATTGATGTGGAATAAACCCATGTGTGGTCTTGTCTAATTATACCTGGCATATCCATCCAAGAAGCAATAAAAATCATTCCTTGCTAATCTGTCCATCATTTGATCGATGAATGGCAAAGGGAAGTGATCTTTCTTTGTGGCCGCATTCAATTTACGGTAGTCCATGCAAATACGCCATCTAGTGATGGTCCTTTGCGGTATTAATTCATTGTTCTCATTTGGGACTACCGTCATTCCTCCCTTCTTCGGCACACATTGTACGGGGTTGACCCACGTGCTATCTGTAATTGGATAGATAATGCCCATATCCAGCCACTTGATAATCTCCTTTTTTATGACTTCCTTCATCGTAGGGTTAAGTCTGCGTTGATTTTCAATAGTTGCTTTGTGGTCGTCCTCAAGACGAATGTGGTGCATGCAATACGCGGAGCTAATTCCTTAGATATCGGCGAGCGTCTAACCGATTGCTTGCACATGCTTCTTGAGAATGCTCATCAACACATTCTCTTGATCTACATTAAGTGCGGAGGAAATTATCACTGGCAGCTTCTCATTCTGCCTAAGAATGCCTACTTCAAATGTGTTGGTAAGGTTTTCAATTCAAGTGTTGGTGGTTCCACGAGAGAAGGTTGCATTATTTTTCTTTCTTCTTTTGGATCTTCTTCATGCATTGCGATCGATCCTTCTTCTTTGTTTTTTTTTTTTTTTTTTTTGCAACGATCGCATTGCAGGCAGCTACGGATGCGTTGGCATCCTCTTCTTCACACTCTTCATCAGACTTTTCTTCTTCAATCAAATTCATGTCATCATCAGAATCTTGCAGGTCTTCCTCATCAGGAAATTTTATGGCACGAATTATATTAAACTTGAGCTTCTGTCTGTTTATGCTCAAAGTGATTTATCCCTTGTGCACATCAATTTGAGCACAACCCGTTGATAGGAAAGGTCGCCTCAAAATGATGGGCACATCTTTGTCAGCCTCATAGTCTAGGATGATGAAGTCGGCTGGCAAAATAAATTTATCAATCGTGATTAGCACATCCTTCACCTTACCTTTTGGATGAACTAGAGATCAATCTACCAATTGGAGAGTCACAAAGGTGGGTACAAGTTGCCCCACATTTAATTTTCGAAAGATTGACAGCGGCATCAAATTTATGTTGGACCCCAAGTCACATAGGGCTTTCCTAATATAGAGTCCTCCTATGGAGCAAGGAATTGTGAAGCTCTCAGGATCACTCATCTTTGGTGGGATAATAGATTTGGAACTTTGCGTTAGTGCCACCGTGGCAAATTTTCCAGCGCCTCTCTTCTTAGTTACCATGTTCTTCAGAAACTTGGCATAGGCAAGCATTTCCTCAATCACTTCACCGAAAGGAATATTAACATGTAATTGTTTTAACATAGATAAAAAACGTTGGTACTGTACCTCTTCGTTTTTCTTCTTTCTTAACCTTTGAGGGAAATGTGGTAACTGGACTTTCACGGTTTCTGTTTCATTTGACTTTGAGGTCGACACAGCCTCAGGTTCCATTGCTTCATTCTCTCCTTCTTCTTCTTGTGTTATCGCAATCTCGGGTTCAATTGCGATGGAAGTTTTTCTACTCTGATCCTTATTTTCTCCCTCCACAGTCTTTCCACTGCGCAATGTCACAACCTGACATTGCTCCTTACCTGATCCCCTTGGGTTACGTGGAAGCTCGGTTGAACTTGCCAATGCCCCTTGCAGTCTACTTTTTAGCTCACTCGCAATCTAGCCCATTTGTAATTCGAGGTTGCGGATGGACATAGCCTGACTTTGAAGCACTGTCTCATTTTTCTCGATATATTGCTTCAATAGGCTTTTAGAGAAGAAGATTGCAATGGTTGTTGTGAGCTACTTTCTTGGTTTCTCCGTTGACCGTTGTTGCATTGAAAGAATCCTGGTGGCCCTTCTTTTTGCGCCACAGATTGAAAAATTTATTGCTGATTCTTCCAAGCAAAATTTGTGTGGTTTTTCCACCGAGGTTGTAAGTGTTTGAAAAAGGGTTATTCTTTACAAAATATATAGACTGGGGATTTTGCGGGCAATCTTCCAACGCATGCCCACCACCGCAAGTTGCCCACCTTGCAGTGTTTTGACTTATTGCGTTGATTTTCCCACCTTGCGGTGTTAGGCTGCTGATCATCATTCCTTGAATCCAATTCATCATTGCAGTCATTTGGTTTCGCATGAGACAATAGCACCATTATTTGAGTCATAATCTTTGAGTCTTAATCTCTGGTCACTCTCCCTCCAGTCTTCATGATTCTTGGAGATGCGGTTCAGGATATTCTTTGCCTCATCATAAGTCTTGTCAAGCAGACCACCAGCAGCTATCGCATTGGCAGCGGTCTGCGAAGCAGGATTCAAATCGTGGTAGAAAATTTCCATTTGCAGGCAATCTGGAAACCCATTATGCGGACAGTCTCAGACCAACCTTTTAAACCTCGCCCAAGCATCGCTAAGTGATTCTTCCATGTCTTGTTTAAAATTAGTAAGAAGTTTTCTCCGTCTTGTGTTCTCGGTAAGTGGGAAATACTTCTTCATAAAATTCTCCACCACCTGTTCCCAAGAAGTGATCTCTCCTGGTTCGAGCGAATAAGCCCATTTTCTAGCCTGATCACAGAGAGAAAATGGGAACAACGTTAGTTGAACTTCTTCAGCAGAGATGTTCGAGAACATAAAAGTGTTGCAGATTTCAATTCAGAGATGGGCGTGCGAATCCTCGCCACACCTTCCTCCAAATTGACCTGCAGCCTGGATCATCTGCAGCATCACCGGTTTCATTTCAAATCTACTTCCATCTAAGGCATGCCTCATGATTCCCGGAGAGAAATCATAGAGGTTTGGCGATGCATAGTCCTTAATGGGCCTATCGCGATCGTTTGCCAACAGAATCGGATTTTCCATGACATTGTTGTTATTTGGTGCTTCATTCCTAAGTTGCTCCGCCATCTCTTCTTTATCAGATTGTGGTTGCTGTTGGCGGTCTCTTAGTCTCCTTCGAAATTTTCTCTCAATCTCCGGATCGTAGTTTGCCAGAGATTGAAAGTTCTGCAAAGAAATCACAAATTACCATTAACAACTATTTTGCCGAAGTCCCCGGCAATGGCGCCAAAAACTTGATGCGTTATTTTATTAAGTGGAAATATGGATGATATGTGTTGATGGATTGCGTTGTGCACTCAAGTTTCCCCTGTGGAATTCAAGTGTAAATTCCTCTGAGTTTCCTGGTAAGTCCAGGGTCGAACATAGGGACTTGTGAAAATAGTTGCATTGATAATGTTTATGAAAACTTTGTGGTAATCAAGTAGATAAATAAGTATAGGTGTGTTGTTGCGTTGATGAAAAAGGAGTAAATAAAGGCGGCGGATTTGAGAAAGAGAGTTGCGTTGATAGATGCAATGAGTATGCGATAAACGGGTTGAGAAGATCTTTAGCTAGCGTTACTCGGGAATGCATCAACCCTTGCAATCATGTTATAACCATGCACAGCAAGTCATTTCCCAATGTAAATGCGATGCTCCTAAGTCTAGGACGCATGTGTAGAATGCAAAATGTCCATAGAGCATATCCCTAAGTCTCTACTCTTGTCCTATGCGATGATGCAAATGCATTCAGGCAAGGTGACCGCATACAATCATATCTTATTGCTAAGATGCATGTGATGCGTTAATAACAAATAATGCTCATTCCTAAGCGCCTAGCTCTCGTTTATGTGTTCTAATCTAGATCTTCCAACCCTAGATTCTGACCTGACCTTCCCAAGTCTAGATCCTGTCCTTAGACTACCCTCTCGAGTATCTCTAATAGATGAATGAAGCATACATAAACAAGATAATCACAAAGAATGAAGATTCCCTAGTTGTGCTAGCTAAATGCTTCTCAACCCATTCAATTGTTTTAGCTACTCATGCGTGAATTATAGAGAGTGAACAGATATAGAGAAAGAAGTTCCATTCTTATAACTAAATTGAGTACAAAATGATAATGGAAAATAAGGCTAGAGAGCTTGGTAGCAATTCCTTGCTGACCGTGGCTTTTTACACTATTCAAATCTACAAATATTCCCGCTTCTACAGGCGTCGGCCCTCTCTCTGTCTTGGAGCTTCCGGTGCTTTCTCAAGCTCGCTAGAACGATCTATCAGCCCACCTTCCTCCTCGCGTCCGCCTTAAAATGAAAGAAGACTATGGACAGAGACGCTAACTTGTAAAATGATGAAATATCGACCTCTTAACCCCTTCTCTGAAGAATGCACTTGGTATTTATAGGGCATCAAAGGTGAAAGGCGGCTTCTCTCTCCTGGTTGTACAGATGGGACAGCTTTGATTCCTAACTAATGTGCTGGATAATTGTAACCGATCAAATGAATGTACTTTGTGACCGTTATCGGCTGTCAACTTAATTTGGATCCGACAGCCGTCAGCTTTCTGTCCCATCGATCTTAATTGTACTTTCATCTGGATGTGTCCACCATGTTGTGGTGATTCTTCTTGGGTGAATGTTTGCGAGCACGATCAACGCAAAGTCTTGCGGTGAAGTTGCGTTTGACCAATGTATTCCTATGATCGCATTCTTTGCATTGCGTTAACGCATTATTCTACACAAAAATACAAAGATCAACTACTCTAATGCGTTGGACGTATGTGACCGCAACATTATAGAATTTATGCTTAATGGACACAATTTAACATATTTCATCAAAGCAATCCAATATTGTTTAAGGATTTAGCACTATGATAACGTGCATTTCTGCTCGTTATCACACCCCTAAATATAAACAATGTTTGTCCTCAAGCATAAGCTAAAGATTCCTTTAGCAAGTTAGCCACAAAGTTCTTTCCCTAGATTTCTCAAGGATACTTCGTTCAAATCCTATATGCCAGAATTTCCTGAAGTCTTATTCAAATCTCTTCCTAAAATATTTCTAAGACATAGGGATTTCAAGCTTAACTTTCAAAAGGAATTTACTGAATTCCGGAACATCGCATGATTTATTTCAAAAAGAAAATTTTCCACCGGAGTGTCAAATGATTTATCCTTGCACAAAAAAATTTTCTTCATTGCTATTTTTTTCTGACCTTGCACTGATCCGAGTGCCTTGCCTTCGTTTTGGCTTGCCCCCACGGGTGTCATGCGGACATCCAACTACGAGCAATGCACGCTTCCTCAGACTAAACTCATACCAATTTGGAAGTGGACTTACGGTCATTTATTTATGCGTTGATCCCGGCGACTTACTTTCGTTTTGGCTTGCCCCCACGTGTGTCATACGGACATCCAACTACGGGTAAATGCCTTTCACAACTTAACTCTTATCAATCATGGGTTTCCCAATGTGTTGGCAGTGGAGTTGTTATTCCCAAAAATCATCTTTTTTTTTGTAGCAAGGTCGGAAAAAAATATCCCACCCCCAAATTTAAAATGCGGCAATGTCCTCATTCCCAAAAGATTAAAATAAGTCATGCGATGGTCAAAAATTGCATTGTAAAGAGAGTTTGAAAGAAAGCTAGCAAACCCCTAACTTCGAGAAATATTTCATGAGGTGAGTATCCTAAGATTTACGTTCACTCTAGTATATACGAAAGAGATAGAAGCATATTTTTCATCATTGAAATCATACTTGGCAAAGAACAACATGCGGTAAACTGCTAAAGTTATCTACTGATATGATTGTGGTAATCAAGGAGGATGCGGTGATAAAACATTGAAAAATAATATGCAATGTAATAACGCAAAATTTGAAATAAAGATAAGGAAGAGTACACCCCCGAATTTTGTGTTGTCTCCCGCATTGAGTATTGATGCATCCATCCTTGTGGAGATCTTTGCTTCTGTGGATTGCGGTGATGGAATCAGAATATTTGCTTCATCTTGCAGTATCTCTGCAATCCTGTGCCTTAATCCTTGTAAACAAACAAAGAGAGGGTCAAATGATTTCAAAAGAAAACAACAAGTTTTTCTCTTTCTATTTTTTATTTAATTTTTTTTATTAGTAGCGTGACAAAGAGTTAAATGTTCAAAAGTTGAGTAAGGGATAGTCTGGGTTTTTCAACTTTGCGGAGGCTGTTTCTGGCTGAAAATCTCCTCCGCAATATGCTTTGATCCATTGTCCATTAACTTTAAATGTTCGACTGCCATCCTCGGTGATTAGTTCCACTACACCATGTGGAAATATTTCTTTGATGATGAAGGGACCGGACCAGCATGATTTTAATTTTCCTGGGAAGAGCTGCAATCTTGAGTTGAAGAGTAAGACTGTTGACAGTGATTTTGATACTAAAAGATATGTTATGCTATGCACGAAATGATGCGATACTATTTCTAGATATGGTTTAATTATGAATGTTCTTGTAGTATGCCATGCGTTGTCACAAGTTTCCTTATGTTGGAACCAAGTGTAATTCCACCGAAAGTTTCTCGGTGTGATCTGTGGTTGAACATAGTGATTGTTTGAGGTAATTGTGGTATGTTCGTGATATATGCGACCAGGTTTTTTTCAATCTTTAAAGAGTGTTTTGTACAAGTATATAAAATTGCGATAAAGTAAAGGAAAGAAGTAAAAATATGATAATAAAATAAGTACAGTAAACCTAAACTAGATGATACAAGATACAGGCTTCATGATACAAGATGTTGGGGCCTAGGCTGGCTGTGAAGGTTATGTAAAGAACATGGAATGTGGCGGCAAGTCTTATGTACAAAGCAGAAAGAGAAAGATAATTAATATAAATAGCACAAGTTTCTTAATTGCGTTGAAGCTATAAGTACGGTTCCACTTTTCTCTTGGCGTACACCTTTCAGTGATCGGTCGCGCTCCCACATGTCTGTGGTGAAACAGAGACGAACGTGATGAACGCAAGGTTGCTTCCATGACTGGAAGTACTGCTCGCTTTAGTTAACGCATTCTTCTAACCTTCTCTCGATATATCAAAATGACATCTTCACTACTGCTCTCACAGGTGAAGATGTCGTCTAGCATGCCTTAGCTAAACGCATTTTATCTCTTTAACACAGATTAAGTACTCGTTTAATTCATATTAACTATCCAGGGATTAAGAAGACATCATGGAGAAATTGATTAACGAAGGAATGGAAGTAGACAGTAAATGGAATATGAAAGCAATCAAATCTATTAAGCATTTGATACATGGTGTGTGAATGAAGAGATAAAGACAGTGAAATACAATGATGAAAAGAGATAGAACAGATACAAACAAGCGCCAATGTCTTAGCACCGATTCGAAAGGAGATCTGCTTGCCAGATTGGATGGATCAGATGGATGGATGAGCTTCCCTCTTAGGCTTGCTCAACCGGTAGCAGGGTTCTAAACACAAAGCTTCTCGACGGGAATTTAGTAGAATAGAACTGAGACTCACCTCTCGGCCTTGTCTCGTCTTCCTCTCAGATTTCTTCAGAGTGCAGAGTCTGGGGCTGTAGAGAATTGATTGGTTTCTCCATTTTCTGACTGCAGTTGTTTGTTTATGTGTTTATCTATTTGTTATGCATCAATTATCCTTTACCTTAATGCAGGTCTTACAATTAACTGTGCTATTCGAGTTGTGAAAGTGTCTGGTATTAGTGAGATCTCAGCTCTTTCCAGGTCATCCATTATGTGTTTGGAGATGGTACTTAGAGTTGCTGTATGAGCTGACTTTCTGCTTAAGAGCATCAGCAACAATGTTAGCTTTTCCTGGATGATAGAGGATCTCACAGTCATAGTCTTTGACTAATTCTAACCATCTTTGTTGCCTCATATTTAACTCTTTCTGGGTAAAGAAGTACTTAAGGCTTTTATGATCTGTATAAATTTGGATCTTTTCCCCATATAAGTAATGTCTCCATATCTTTAAAGCAAAGACTACGGCAGCTAACTCCAAGTCATGAACGGGATAATTTTGTTCATAAGGTTTTAGTTGTCTTGAAGCATATGCTATTACCTTTCCGTGTTGCATCAATACATAACCAAGCCTCTTCTTCGATGCGTCACTGTACACAGTTAAACCCCCTGATCCGTCAGGTATGGTGAGAATAGGGGTTGTGGTCAACTTTTCTTTCAGTTCCTGGAAGCTTTGCTCGCATGCTTGGTTCCAAACAAAAGGATTATTCTTCTTAGTAAGGTTAGTTAAGGGTAATGCTATACTTGAGAAGCTTTTTCACAAATCGTCTATAATATCCTGCTAATCCAAGGAAGCTTCACACCTCGTTGACTTGTTGTTGGGCGAGGCCAGTTGATAACCGTTTCAATCTTAGCAGGATCCACTGAGATTCCTTCTTGCTTTACAATATTCCCTAGGTAGGCAACTCGTCACACTCAAAACTCACACTTGGAGAATTTGGCATACAACTTTTCATTTCTTTTATGGAAAGAACGTCCCTAAGATGTTTTTCTTTCATGTTCTGCCTCTGACTTGGAATAGACTAAAATATCATCTATAAATACGATTACAAAGTTATCAAGATGGTCCTTAAAAATTCTATTCATCAAGTCCATGAAGGCTGCTGGGGCATTCGTTAATCTTAAGGGCATCACAACGAATTCATAATGCCCATATCTTGTTCGGAAAGTAGTCTTGGGTAAATCCGACTCCTTGATTCGTAGTTGATGACATCCAGATCATAAGTCTATTTTGGAGAATACTGAGGCTCCTTGTAATTGGTCAAATAGGTCATCAATGCGTGGGAGTGGATACTTATTCTTTATTGTCAACTTATTCAACTCCCGATAATCTATACATAAACGCATTGATCCATCCTTTTTCCTAACAAATAAAATAGGTGCTCCCCATGGAGACACGCTAGGGCGTATAAATCCCTTATCTAGCAATTCTTGTAACTGTATTTTGAGTTCTTTTAATTCCGCAGGTGCCGTTTTATATGGTGCTTTAGATATTGGTTCAGCTCCTGGAATTAGATCTATACAAAATTCTATTTCTTCATTCGGTGGTAAACCCGGTAGCTCTTTTGGTAATACATCTTCAAATTCTCTTATTACAGGAATGGCCTTAATTTCATTCTTTTGGTTTCGTAAATCTACTACGCTTGCTAAATATGACCAAGTCCCATTGTTGAGCAAATGTTTAGTTTTTAAGGCTGAAATTATTCTTGGGGCTGATGGTGCATTAGAACTCTTAAACTTAAACTTGGTTCCTGTTGAAAAGGTGAATATGACCTTTTTATTATGGCAATCTATGCTTGCATAATTTGCTGCTAACCAATCCATACCTAGTATTATGTCGAAATCACTTATGTCTAGGATGATAAGGGTCACCCCTAGTTTATGTCCTAATACTGACAATTCACAGTTTTCTACTACTGAGTGGGCCAACATAGATACTCCAGCAGGAGTAGCTATGGATAGAATGTAGCCTAAGGGCTTTGATGTTAATTGAGCATGTTGTGCAAATATTGTAGAGATGAATGAATGACTAGAGCCCAAATCAAATAAAGTGAAAGCATAATACCCGAGGATGGGTAATGTACCTGTAACAACTGCATCTTGATCCTCTGCCTCTTAACGTGTAACAGCAAACACCCATCCTTTCTGTTGTTGGGTAACCTTGTTACTAGTAGGCTGAGTGGTCTGGGCCGTTGATACTTGGTTGATGAGCTTTGGGCAAGCCTTTGTATAGTGACCTGTCTGGCCGTAGTTGAAACACACCCCTAAGTTCCGAAGACATTACCCCTGATGGTGTTTTCCACAATTTCTGCACTTGGGATATGTAAATGTTTGACTCTTCTGTGGTGACTGTATGCCCTGACTGCTTTGGGAAATTTTTGCTTGCCGTTGTGAGCATTGGAAGCCCTGTTGGGCGAATTTCCTCTTTTCATTTGGCATGCATCCTCATTCAGAAGTTGAGGTTTTGGCAGCAAGATCTACTTCCATGAGTAAGGCTGACTTGAGGGTAAGGGCATACTCTTTGTGTCGGAAAGCAGTAACAATGCCTCGAATGCCTTCTCTTAATCCCCAAATAAACCTTTCCACCTTCTTCTCTTCTGTGTCTACTAGTTGAGGGATAGAGAGAGACAAGCGATCAAATTTTCGTTCATACTCTACCACCGACATGTTCTCTTGATGAAGATTAACAAATTCCACTTCCTTTTGACATCTCACTATCAAAGGAAAATACTTGTTGTAAAAAGCCTGATTGAATTACTGCCATGAGACTGTACCTTTGATTGTTCTTTGTGTGGATTCCTACTAAAACTTTGCATCGCCTCTTAACATGAAGGTGGCACAATTTACTTTCTGTTCTTCTAGGATGTTCATGTGGTGGAAACTAGTTCTATTTCTATCCAATTCAATGTTATAGTTGGATGCACGGATGATTCGTCAAATATTGAAGGATGGAACGTCCTGTATTCTCAAATCAATTTTTTTTAACTCATACTTATGTTTACTAAATTATTTACTAAATTACTTGTTCGAAAATTCCACTTACCAGCGTATTTGGCGTAGCTATGGGCATCACTTAACAGGCCGAACCATCAAACACCATGACTCTTCTAATGCAATAGAGCCTATTTGGCCCAAACGCTCTAATACCAAACTGTCACGACCGGATCCTTACACATTATGATCCGACCGCTACGACATGCGTAGACTTTTCTATCATGAGATGAGTTCTGGTGAAAATTTCAAAGAACATATCTAAATTTTATTAATTAGATAGAAAAACTATATAAAAAGTTTATTTATCAAAACACCAGGATCCATAAAACATTAGCGTGGTGGTACAAAATGCATATGCCTATAATAGTGAGTTTGATGGTTGGCCATTTGAGCGACGTCCAATTCTGCCATCTACGTTGTGTCCTTACCTACAAAGTCTGTAAAAATATAGGATGAGTATATAATATACCCAGTAAGTAGTTCTCACGTAGAGTAGTGACCAAATGCACAATCACAAGCAACATGTCATGAAAATATATGGTTAGGATCGAAAACGTATAATAACATGTGGTGGTCGGTTATGCTTCCAACATAAATCTCTCCGCCCTGATAGGAAGATGAGGACCCAAGCAGAAACTAACCCATCTGATGATTAGCAGGTCATGCAGTCAGTAGGGCCAGAGTCGCATCCAACATCAACCATTAGCATAAACGTAATATTGGACTAGAGGGGTGCAACCATACATACCCTGTTAATCCCTAGCATAAACATAACGTAAGATTAGGCCTGAAGGGGTGCAACCATACATGCCCTGACAGCCTTGGAAGCATAAATTTCTCCGCCCTCATAGGAAGATGAGGACTTAAGCGGAAACTAACCCATCTGATGATTAGCGAGTCATGCAGTCAGTAGGGCCAGAGTCGCATCCAACATCAACCATTAACATAAACGTAAGATTAGACTGGAAGCATAACTTACACCTAATTAAAACTTGATTTTAACGTAATCGTGAACAAACATAATGCATGGGGTCCCTTGTAGAGAAACGTGTTCTAAACATGTAATGCAATATAACAATTAACATAATCATGCAACATAATAAAGGTACACTACCATAGAACATTTAAAGAGAGGGTGAGATAAACTACTTACTTTGATCTAGTTATTCCTTATTATTCTTTATGATTTGATCAGTAGAGCTTTCCCTTTTTAAACTAGAAGGAAATTTGGGCAGCACCTTATCCGAGCTTTTCTCTTTTAGCCTCAACGAACTTCCTCACTCACACTTACTCTTTCACACGATTCTTTGTTACTGAGATTTGTTTGAGAATGGGTTAAATCTTCGACCAAGGGTCCTATTTATAGTAGTTTTCAGGTCTTCTCAGTTGACAAATCATCTTATAGGTGGCTTCTTTAAAATTACTTAGGGTTTAAGGATTCCTTTCAATAAGACACCTAATCTTGGCTAACGTTTGCCCTTACGTCATCATTCTTTGTTTGTATTCAATTTTAGGGTTTTTTCTATGTATAATCTATAAAATCATGGTCAAATTCAACACATAATCCACGCTTCTGTCCAAATCTCGCTCTCTTTGTTCTCAGAATCTAGCTCTCTCCAGCTTTCTCGCTGGTTTGGCTCTCGCGACTCTCGCTCTCACTGGTAGCACTCTCGCTCTCGCTGGTCCCGCTCCTCCTCTCGCTCTTGCTCCCACTCCTGCTCCCGCTCTCCCTCTCTTCAATTTTCTCTCCAATCTCGCTAGTTTTCACGCGTGGTTGCCTTCACTGCTTGTGGATTCCACTTCCCCTTTTTAACTCTTTCAAATTTAAAAGTATATGGGCAATTAATTCACCTCCAATTCTTCCAATGAGCAGTGCCCAAACAAAAAGTTATCTACTGCCCGTTGTCTCCTGAATTAGCTAGCGTCCAACTTCTAATTAATCCTCCCTGATTCTACTCCCTTATTCATTATTTTTGGATAATGAATAAATTTCCTATTTTTCCCCTTCTAAATTTCCACCCCTTTAAATAAAATTTCGTTCTGCTTAATATTTGACATTTAATTTCCTGTATGCGTACAAATATGGGTTGTTACAGATTATGAATCAAGAATTGTTAATTAGAGGGTCATTAAAAACTTAAGGAACAAGATGTATTCACAGGGGTAAAACGATAATTTTGACCTAGTTGTGATTACGAACAACCTGTGAAGAATCGACTTACTAATTATGGTTATAAAGTGGACATAATATATCTACAGTGAGTGGAGTTCAACTATGGGCTATAGTAGAGTGTCCCATTAGTTAACAAATAGGGGTTATATCGGACTAATGAGTTTAGCCGATTAATCTCGAATCATTGGAGTCTATGATCTGTAAGTTTGTGAGGTCCCCCTACTAGCTGGTAAATGGTTAAGCTTTAAGGTAACTTGAGAGATTAATTTGAAACATTCAAATTAAAATTAAACGAAATAGGAGAATATATATTTAAATATGATTTAAATATATGAAGATGGTTTTGTGCAAAAATTAATTTAATATTCGATATTAAATTGATTGATATTTTTTAAATTAATTTGTGAAATTAATTTTAGAAAATTGATTTTTTAGTTTTAATATCAAAATGATCTTAAAATCAAGATTTTGGTTTTAAAGAAAAAATTAGAAAATTGCATTGCATGCACAAATGGAAAAACATGATTTTCCATTATCATCTTCTTCATGCTCACACAAAGCCCACTTCCTCTTCTTCATTAAACTCTAAGCATGAGCTACAAGCCATGCACATCTCTTCTTTGCATGTTCATCTGCAATAAATAAAGAAGAATAAAGTGATTTGAAGATATGAATTACACAGAAATTTTGAGAGAAAATTTCAACTGGAAGAAAGAGTTCTTTGGTAGTGTGCTGCTGTGAGCTTTCCTCTGTAATTCCATTGCTTCAAGCTGTTCTTGAGTCCAAAAACTCGGTCTAAAGCTTTAAGAGGATAGTGGGAAAGATCTTGAGGTGGTTCACGGTGATCTTTGGTGAAGACTACTGCTATTTGATCAAGATCTTGAAGAGTTTTACAAAGGTATGATCTAAAACCCTCTTATTTAGATGAGCATGCTTTAGTTTCTGCTAAAATTAGTGAATTTGAATGCTTATGGATCCTTGATACTTCCACTGCATGTTATTACACTCTAACATGCATCTCCACTTATTGTGTACCAAACTCCCTGTGATCGCCTACACGAAAGAGTAAATGCTTTGCTCAATCACTTACCAACACTTCCTGTGCTAAACGATTGTTTATCAATGATCGTGTACCTTTTACTATGTGATGAAGCACGAGGCATGTGATCGTGCAGCATGCAACGTACAACGAAAGCCTTATACGATCATCTAAACGACAACAATGTGACGAAGCACAATCGTCTAAACGATCGCTAAGCAAGCATCAAAGTATTGTATACCGCATGATCGTGTAGTCAGTGGCTATGCAATGAAGCATGCTAACTACACGATCGTTTAGTGCGCGTGCCTTTTATTAAACGATGAGCATTATATGCTCTATACGATCGTCTACCTCCAGCATCCACGCGATCGAGCAACCAATGCTACGCGGTAGAGCAAACACTTTACCCTGCTAAACGATCATTTGGTAAATACTACACGATCGCGAAGAAAAATTCTACACAATCATTTAGCCAAATCCCAACAATCGTTTACATTAGGCTACACGATACGACCAATCTTTGGTCTTCTTCCTCGCTGAGAATTGCATCTCCATGCTTCAAAACTTCATCACGAACGACTCAACAAACTCAAACACTTTGAATTACAGACTCGATTGCTTGTTAATTATGCCCAAAAACACAGGGGCCCTTATAAATTAACACTTTGTAACTATAAAGAAAGCTTTACACAAAGGCAATTAACCCATAAACATTCATCAACACCATCCACAAATGCATTTAACACTTAAATGCAATGCAGAAAACCCACACTAACTGTAAAAGAAGTTCAAAACAGAAGTGAAATTTAGAATGTCAGAATAATCTGGCTCTAATACCAATTGAAGGAAATCAGACATGAGGATTTCCATGAGCAGCGGAAGGATCATTTTAAATTCCATTCAAAATTGAACATAAACAATTACAATACAAGAATAGAAACAAATTGGTCATGCACAACAAGAAATTACAGCATGCTTAAGGAGGAATCAAGGGATAGAGTATGTGTACCTTTGAAGAACCATTCTTCAAACTCTCTCGATCAGTCTCTAAGTGTCTAAGAACAACAACGCTTGAACACAACGACCGGTACAACAACATGATCCACAGAACACACCACACAAACAACACAAAGCCAACGAACGACCTCCAAAACCTCGAAATTAAACGAGTTGAGTGAGAACACCACCACAATGGTTACCTTGGTATTCTCGGTGTGAGAATCTAGGAGTTGTGGGCTCTATATGAACGTGACTTAAGGAAGAGATTGGAGGAACAACAATTGTGTATACGATTGAGCAAGTGGGAGATGACACAGTCTGTCGTATAGACGATGTGCTCTATCATATAGAAGATGGCAACTTATCGTATAGACAATGCCACGCGATTGTTTAGCTACAACAAACTGATGAACTATCGTATAGATAATGTCCACAATCGTTTAGTCTCTCTATTGCTATCACTTAGTGAAACACTTTCACTTGATAGATAATGTCCACCAATAATCTCCCACTCAATTGGTTATTAGAGAAAAAAGATAATAATCAAATAATTAATATTATTATAAATATATATGATAACCAACTTACCATATTATATTTATAACATATAGTTTTAATATTTCATCTCATGAAACATATAAACCATAGTTCTTTTTCTATTTTATGGTACTTAATGTAAATCATATTTACATTAATCCTCCACTTGATGTATCTCATACATTATACCAATTATATCATATATAATTGAATTTCCTTTTGTCAATTTGAACACTTCAAAGTAACACCAAGAATTGATTCTCAACTTGAATCCATTGAGCTACCAAGGGGACCTTATGGACCTGTAGCTTGAAGCTCCAACGGTACGTGAATGACTGACTAAACTCTTTAGTCACAGGATCCACCATCCATTAACTGTCGGGCACTCCACTAAAGACCGACAGCTGCACTCTCCTTACTACAGATATATTTTGTGTCCATATCAACCAATCAACAGTGTGATAACCCTTCACAGATCGCTCGCAAGTACAACTGAGCCAATTTACCATTTTGTCCCTGTAGTTACATCTAACTTCTTAAGTACCACTAATCCCTCTAATGAACATAAGTCATAGTCCTACTATGACTGAGTCCCCTCTTCCAAAGAGAGGCTGTGGCCATTATGTTCAAGACCCGGAATCAACCCTTAAGGGAGCAATCTATCTACTTACCCCTACTTCGGGGAAGGAGTGAATTTCATCTTGAGTAACTAAGTTCCCAGCTCCCCAATCAAACAAATCCCCAAAAAAGGTAGGCTTATTGAGTTGGCAATCTGGCCACTCTCACCCATACTAATCAAAGGACCACCCTCAAAGGCTCAATTCCCAAAATACTAAGGATTAAGGTCATGTCATCTATGGTCGTTTAGGTGAGATGTAAGTCTCAAGTATTAACGGTGTTATATAAAGAGACGAATCATCTCGTGGTCCGGTCTTATACAAACTATTTGTATAGGACACCCTCGCTCGCATGTTTCCACATGAATGGTCAGGATCAACCATTTGTAGTAGTTCACAACACTTGTAAACCTCTACAAAGCGAGTCGTTGATGACATGCAAAAATGCATATCATCTTAGGACTTTTACTTAGAATTATGAAGATTGTTAGGCATAATATGTGGCAACCATATTAGAAATTCACGAGAAAATGAACTTGCGTCGATCAGCATGTTGAATCTCAGCCAACCCGTTATTTTGCATTAACTATACGTTCAATGTTCTATTTTTGTAGCTAATGCAGGAAATGAACGCAAACGCAGAAACTGGACCACCACATAGACAACCGCATGTGAAGAAACACTCCATCGCAAAGGCAAACACATCGATCAACACATAGATGTTGCGGTAATCAGCCGTATGCATCCATTGCATGGGAGTTGCGCTCGTCAAGCGATTGCGGTCATCATGTAGATTTGCGGTATTAAACGAATATGGCCATTCAATGATTGCGGCTACGCGACAACGCATATTAATAGGATCAACGCAAAGTAGGTGGAATGAACGCATCAACGCATCTACCTCGAGAAAATCCAAAGCTAATGCTGACATTTCACCTACCATGCCGTTAGTGGCAGAAGTTCAAAAAAGACTAACGCGCCGAACATCAGACTCAAAGCAGTCCAATTAATGCTGTCGTGACCCAAGCTCTATAAATAGAAGCCAGTGAGCAGAAATTCAAGTTATCCGGGGAGGATCCTTGTGATCCGGGGATTTTCCCCGCGATCCAGACAAACGTGTGAGAAGATGGCTGAGAGTTCTTCACATTCTTCATCTATTTCGAGTGATGACCGAAGCCTTCGACCGGAGCTAGATCTCGAAAGAGTCGGTTCCTCCGCCCATCCATGGCATCACTGGCAGCCTTGTCGCCATCCGCTGGGAGCAAACCTTTGCTTCCAGTCGGTCATTTCCTTTTCCTTTCTTTCTTATATTGTATTGTATGACATCTTGGAATTGAGGAATTAATACAATTTGTTTTCAATGCATTTCTCTATTCCTTCGACTCCATCTCCATCTTCTTTGCTTAGCATCTTTACTTTCATTGCAACACTTAGTGGGACTGCTTGGGTATCGCATACTTAGTCATGTGGATTGGGGATATGAAGCATGTAGCAACCCACCGAGAGGTGTGCATTGTGCGAGTGTGTGAGTAATCTTATTTGATTAGTGTGAAGTTGTTGCAATGTCTGTCTATAGGCTAACGCATTGCTTGTCTATGAGTGAAGTCAGCAACAATCAATTGCCTAGAAGGGTAAGTGGTTGGACGCATTAAGCAAGGTATGCATTGTTCACTAGGGATAGTAACAATCTTGCGTCAACCAAGTTCATGCGATTGTCTTGTATTATGTATGCTTCATTCGTCCATTAGAGATACTCGGGAGGGTAGTCTAAAGATAGGATCTAGACTTGGGAAGGTTAGGTTAGAATCTAGGCTTGGGAGAGCCAGATTAGAACGCATAATACAAAAGATAGAAGCTTAGGAATAAGCACTGTTTGCTATTAACCCATCGCATGCATTCTAGAGATAGGATACGATTGTGTGCGGTCACCACATAGGAAAAGAGTAGAGACTTAGGAATAAGCTTTATGGACACTTTTGCATTCAACACATGCATCCTAGACTTAGGAGCATCGCATTTCCATTGGAAAATGATTTGTCATGCATGAGTGTAGCATGATTGCATTGGCTTGCGTTGACTAGGGTTGCCCTTGCGGTCACTCTTAAGTATTGTAATTTATCTTCGCATTTTATCTATTTTCCCACACATTTATTTCATGTCAAAGTTTGTCGTATCTCTACCTTTCATGCATATTCTCATTGCGTTATCTGTTAGATAGGAGTTGGAGTAGGATTAACTTAGAACATCCCTTCCATTCTTTTATTTATACCGCCACATGCACATCACCGCATACATATAGCTACAAGTCCCTATGTTCGACCTCAGATTACCCGAGAAACTTGCATTCGTGTTATACTTGGCGTGAGCGCAAGAAAACTTATGGTCATTGCATACATTCATTAACGCATTATTAGACCAATGCATGACCATCGACGTATGACTATCAACGCATATCTTAGGAACATGCATCGCATATCGTGTCCACGGGATTTTGGTTGTTGAGTAAAATTGACTTCTAATCTCCTGCCACCAGTCGTATACATAGTGTCACAGATAAGGTATCCCTCTTTTAATCCTTATACTACAGACCTTTTTAGGTTATCACTTAAGGTATGATCCACTTATATATCTCATATACATGCTTAAGTTTACATACAATAACCATGAAGTTTTGTTTATTGGATATGAGTAAATGCAAAATAAAATAACTCTTATTTTATTCATAACAATGTGTACAATGTTTACAAACTACGAGACTCCGGGAGAATTAGGACACCAATCCCAATATACTTTATATTAAACCTTTATTAGACATAATTAATTAATTTAAACTAATTACTAAAAATAATTAAATTATTATAAATTAATGGAGATTTTCAAAAATTGAAAAATAGGGGAAACTATTTACACAAATAGCAAAATTTCAATCTTCTTTCGTAAAGGCTGATAGAAGTCTATTGTGTCTATGAGTAATTTTTTTGTTATTTCTGTAAATAGTTTGACATTTTTTCTATCTGTGAAATTTTTTCCTAAATTTTAATTAGAATATTGGTATTAATAATAACAACAATAATAATAATTTACATTAAATAATTAAGAAAAAATATTGATGGTAAAGATATTAGTTAAAATATATTAAGTCTAGTTAATATATTTATATTTTAATAATAATGAATAATTGATATTAATTTATTAATTAATTAAACTATAATTTTATTGGTCATGCATAAAATGGGTGTTTGGCTCACCAACATGAGTTGAGTTGAGTTGGTATAATATATCAACTCAATGTTTGATTCACCAACTTTAAATGTTGGTGGAGTTGAGTTTGTATAGTTTACCAACTCACCCCGACTCTCCCTCTTTCCAATATTTTCAATGGGTCCACACATCGGCTAGTGTTGGCAATTATCGCTGCTACACTCCGAGGTCCAACAACCACCTCCGATGACAACTCCAGTGACTAACTCCGATGACTAATTCCGGCTCCAACAACTACCTCCGATGACAACTTTCGTGAACTAACTCGAAGGACCACATTTGTGCGACTAACTTTGATGACCAATTTTGGGTTCCAACAACCACCTCCAACAACAAACTCCGATGACTAACTCCCACAACCACCTTCATAGACCTTGCCAACCACCTCCGACTACAATCTTCGACAAAATCACCTTTGATGATCAACTTTGATGACCACCTTCGAGCGAGCAACTTTGACAAACCACCTCCGATGACAAACTTCGACGACCAATTCCGAACTCTAGCAACCACATCCGTTCACAACTCTTGTGACCCAATTCCAAAAACCACCTTTGTGCAACCAACTTTGACGACCAATTTTGGGTTCCAAAAATCACCTCCGACAACAAACTCCGATGACCAACTCCAACAACCACCTTCATAGGCTTCGGACCATCTCCGACTATAAACTCAGACGAAAATTATCTTCAATGACCACTTTTGAGTGAGAAACTATGACAACCAACTCTAATACTACTTTCATACGACCAACTTCGAGCTCCAACAAACACCTTAGACTACATACTTCAGCAAAACTCATCTTGGATGATCAACCTTGACAATCATCTTTTCACGACCAACTCTGACGACCAACTTTAGGCTCTGAAAACCACCTCCAACGACAAATTTTGGTGACCAACTCCAATACCATCTTCATGCGACCAACTCAGGTTTCAACAACCACCTCAAAATACAAACTCCAACAAAAATCATCTTCGATAATCAATTTCGACAACTATTTTCGACTATTATAAAATTGATGATTATTAAAGTATATTGTAGGGTTGTTGATTATATAAAGAATATTATTTTGTCTACATTAAGTGTAATACATATAAGTAGAAATTTGTAGAATATATTTTTATTTAATTGAATTCACATATCAAATGAATGTTAGTAATATCTGAAAAAATATGTATGCAGTTGAAAAGTATGTAATATATAACATAAAAAACCATAAAATGGACAATTTTTTTCTTAGGAGATTTTGTAACAAGAATTAGTGAAAAATGGATATTTGTTCTCCGATGATCCTCCACATTTGGAGGAATTAAAAGTGAAATTGTTGAAGAAATGTAATAGCATTACATTGGTTGCTAAGATAATGGGGGATATTCAATTAAAAACAAATTAATGATAGAGTAAAAATATAGAGCAATAACAAGAAGAAGAAAAAGAAGATGATGGCAAAATTCATGAAATTTGGATTAAAAAGTTTTTATTTCTTTTTGGGTTCTCAATTAATTTAACTATATTATTGTAAGAAATATAGTGGGTTAATTGTTGTTACCTAAAAAAGAAAGAAATAAAGAGTGAGAGAAAGAAAGAGAGAAAAACTTAAAAATTTTAAAGAAAAAAAAATTGCTATCCATATTTTATTCAATACAAAAATGAGTATGATTATTGAATAAAAAGTTTCAAAATGAAAATAGCCATGAAAAACGTATTATTTAGAGTTCAAAAAACTGCATCAGATACCCAGACATATGAATTCAACTCTGTACTTCAAACACAAATATATGAACTCAGACTAAATAACTCTACACTTCAAACATAAACATATAAACTCATAGACATCATCATATCTCAATATAATGTCCCAAATAATCCAAAGTTCTATATTTTTTTTAAGTATTAAGAAATCCAGATCAGATGTGTTTTGAAATTCATTTAAGGGGCGTTTGAAGTACAGTGTTGAGTTGATAATTATTATAGAAGAATAATAATTGGGAGAATTAGGTAAAAAATATGAATTAAATAACGAGATAATAAACCTCTTTAATAATTAGTGAAGTGAGTTTTTTTTACTCATCCAACCAAATCCAACTTGAGCGCTGAAAATTGAAATTACATGAAAATATCTGTAGGAAAAAAACAAAAAACGAAAAAAAAATAAAATTAGTAGCCTAACTTTTCGCTCTTCCTCCCTGACAGTCGCCGGCCACCTCTTCTACTCCTTCCCGATCCGCAGCAGCCGCCGACCACCTTCCCTCCTGCTCGTTTTCTTCTCCGGCGGCGACCACGCAGCAGACCCACGAGCAAGCGACGAAAAGTCAGCCTGACGAAGGCTCTGCGACAGCAGCACTGCAGGTTTAATGCACGGCGGGCGATGGTACAATGACGACGAAACCCACGAATTGAACCTGCGAGCACCCTCTTCGAACGGTTGCATTCAGGCTTTCGCAGCAGTGTTTTCTCTCCGTTCGAGACTACGGCGCGAACAATCAGGTTTCCGACGATTGTGAGTCTTTTAGCAGTGTTTTTTACTTTGGAGTAAGCTTTAGGCTGTTATCCACTCTCCGGTTGGCCTCAAATCGGATTACCTCGGACGTTTTCGAACGCCAACCCACAAGGTTCGGAGCTTTTTGTAAGATTTGGTAAGGATCGTTGCTTTAATAAGTTGTATCGATCGTTTGAAAGTTTTGTTCTGTTGAGAGTATTCAAGATTTTGTTTCGTTGTAAGTCAATTTGAAAGTTTCAGGTTGAATCTGGTTTTGAAAGCTTGTTTGACTGAAGGATTGTAGTTCTGAAAGCTTATTTGATTTAAAGATTTCGTCTTTGAAAGCATTGTTCGTAACAAGTTTTGACAGAAAGTTTTGCAAGGATTTGAACTTTTGTTTACGGACATTCTTAAAGAGAATGAATATTGAAGCTTGATATGAGAATTGCTCATTGAGTATTTTTCTACTATTTTTTCTTTTCCAAATGTTTTCTAATGAAGGACTTGGTGATAATTCTGAAAGAATGAAGTTAGGCATTCTGGCAAAAAGCAGTTTTTTATAGGATTCGATAATTTATCTTAGATTTTGTTGGTAATACATTGCTTCCGCTGAATTATGTGAGTTGTTATAGTTTCTAATGGTTCTGTTTCTGCATTATTATTTTAATAATTGTATTGGATAATTTACGAAAAAGACCACTTAGGGCTCCTAATAGAAGTGTATTGTCTCCATATTAGAAACTGAGAATGGGGAAGCTGAAAGACAACAGTATCTCAGGGCACTTACCTACTGCCCAGAATTTTGCAGTTCACTATCCTGGTTATCCTTTGTCCAAGCGTCGGGCAATTGAAAGTCTAGGAGGAACACAATCAATTCTCAAGGTATAACTAATAGTCGATATCAAATAATTGGATATCATTTTGAAATTCTCACAGTTCCTCTTTTCGATTTTGAAGTTTCCCTGTTAATATAAAACCTGTTAATATTTTGTCTTTAGTCTACTTGTGCATAAGTCTCATCGTTAATAAACCAATGCTTCCTTGTGGAACCAAAGAAGGGTGCAGCATTGTATATACACATTATTTGGGAGTTGATGTTGATCAAATTAAGGAACTTTTTTTTTAGGGTCTAGGGTTTTAAAAAAATTATTGCTTCTCTTCTGTAGGTTTAGGATGTAATATAATTTGAATGGAGAAATTCCATTTCTTCTCATGATCAGATAAATTCCATTAAACAATTTATCAGGCCTTTTTTTGTGAAAACATATTCTAGAAAGGGTATAAAGGAAAATTCCCCTCCAGCTAGTTGATTGGTGGGATGTATTATTTACCGTGGAGAGGGTCATTGTATTTGCGGGGAAGGAGAGGAATGTTTGAGATCATTGTGAACGTTAGTAGAGGAGATGATACTGAGGATAGGTTACCAACTATCTAAAACTAAATTGATTTATTGGTTTGTGATTTTGCTAGTAGTGGTTCTCACTTGGTTAGTTGGGAGGTTGCGACTAATCTAGTGGAGCTTGGGGTTTGGGTATAAGGAGTTTTAGGATGTGAACAAGGCCTTGTTGGCTAAGTAGTTGTGGTGCTTTCCTCGTGAGTCTGATAATTTATGGAATAAGGTTGTTGTGAGTAATTATCGCTGATAGCTCTCTTTGCGCTTTGTTTCTTTCTCTACCATTTACCCAATTCAAAATTCTCATTTGTGGCTTACATCCTCTTTTAAAAAATGTTCCTCTATTTTCCTTGATCTCAATCATCCTCGTTCTAACAGGGAGGCTAATGACATTTCCATGCTTGATTT
Source organism: Benincasa hispida (assembly GCF_027475165.1). Taxonomy (NCBI): domain Eukaryota; kingdom Viridiplantae; phylum Streptophyta; class Magnoliopsida; order Cucurbitales; family Cucurbitaceae; genus Benincasa; species Benincasa hispida. The sequence continues at coordinate 23,621,777 of NC_143482.1, read as the reverse complement.
AATTGGCAATTTTACTATCTCAGAGTGAAGTGAATGGCGGGTTTAGAGTCCTAGCCCTTTGAACGGGTTCTCCTATAAGTTGTTATTTGGATGCTAGGTGAGCCCTCTTCTTCTCGAAGTTCTCCCTTCTTTTCTTAGTTTTGGAAGATTAAAATTGCAACAAAGGTCAATAACGAAAGACGTGCTCCATTTTATACTTCATGTATCAACGAAAAGGTCAATCTTGGATAATAACTAAATTCTTTTTCGTGGTGCTCATTATCAAAGAAGTTTGTGAGTGTTATAAGATATATTTAAATTAATATATACAGATGTCCTTTATTGTAATTTTGTATATCTTAGATTAGGGTTTCTCATTCTCCAATATATATGTACCTTTTATCTAATTAAATGATAAGAAATTTATTCTCCAACAGTATATAGTATATGGTATAAGAGCCATTCTTTGTTTAGGGTTTAGAATATTCTTTGACAGCTTTGTGAGTTAGGGTTTGAATTTAGATCATCATTTCAAGTGGCTGTTTGACGACATCGCCCACCTTAGGAGGACCGCCACCGCTGTTGCCTCAATCTGCCATCGCCGTTCACCGGAAATAGCTGCATGTGAGTCACATGCGCTGCCAGTTCAGAGTTGCTCCGTCGCCACGTGCCGGCGCGTGGGAGCACGTGAAGTTGCCTTCTTCGCTTCCGTCGATTGGGTTCGTCTTGGGTTAGCTTTTTCGGTCCATCTGTGCCTTTAGTTCTACCAACATCTACTCGAGTGTGAGGCTGTTTGAAAATACCCTTTTGTTCCTAGGGTTTGTGACTGTTTTGCTCTCATTTGGGACTGTTTCTATGAAACCCGGGTCTCCTTACTTAAGCAGGTAATTAAGGAAATTAACCAAGTATAAGTTAAATCTTATGTTGAAGGGAAGAAAATTCTAAGTATTGGAATAAACTTTTGAGTAGCTTTGAGTTGAGCCTTAACTAGTAAAAATTTGGCTAAGTATGAAACCAAAAAGAAACCATGCGTTTGGTGTTAGGAAGCATTAACGCATAAGGCTCTAATGAAGCCAGGTTTGTAGAGGTTATAAGGGATTAAGTATTGAAGCCTAGGACAGCCATGCATTGAGCTTGAGAGGTATGGATGCATGTTGGCCGAAACATTGGCATGAGGCATTGCACGAGCGTGGCATGACAAGGGCTGCTCATGCGTTGGGATGGCAAGAGGTTGCATGAGCAAGCGACAAGGAAGAGCCATTGAGTGACGAGGATGGGCCAGGCGTGAGCAAGGATGCATTCGGTTGTGCGCGAGCGTGGGCGCTAGGCGATGGAGCGTGCGCACGGACGATTGCATAGATGCTTGCGGGGTTGCACGATGAGCTAGACGATGGGCGAGAGCAAGAGCGAGAGGGCAGTGAGTGATGAGCTATGTGATAGGCGCAACAACTACACGATGAAGCTATACGATGGGCGAAGCCACAATGGGTGCATAGTGTAGTGTAAGCGTTCATGGGGCTTGTGGCACACAAGGCTTGCGAGGTTAGATGGTGAATGCATTGGTCTTGTGCACGAGGCTATGGGCGTTGGCAAGCAACAAGGGCATGCTTGCGTTAGTCATAAGGTATGCATTAGCAAGAGACTAGGCGATGGTAAGACAAACCATGAAGTGTTGACTCGAGACCCAGCTTGACCCAAGGGTTGGTATGCGATGGTGATGTGTTATGCACCAAGGACATCCGAGGGCATGTGGGCACATATGACAAAGGCTAGCAGCATGCGATGAAAGATTGTGATGGTCATAGTCCTAGTTGAACGCATGCGCCAAGGGTAAGCCATGCGAGAAGAGGAGGATGTGGCCCAGCAAATGACTTGCGATGCCTTGAGGTTAGTATGGCACAAGTGATGCGATGAAGCAAGCATGCGGCCATGTAATTGGAAGGGCATGCGATGATGAGAGAGCTATGGGCTGATAGATTCATTCGAACAAGTGGCTAACCGAGAAGAGGTTGAGCTTAAGTTAGTAGGAGGTGGACAAATAGGATTTCATGCAAAGAAGACTTATGCATGAGGAAGACAACTCAAACTTCATTCAAGTAGGAAGTGACATGGAAGTAGGTGAGTGACATGGAAGTAGGTGGTGGCGAAGCATGGTGCAGACACTCCAAAAGTTTCTAAGTAGGAGGTGTCATGCGTTGGAAGCCTTAAAAGATGACGAGGATCGGTTCTAAGGCCTATAAATACCACCACAAGGCTTCTCTTCAGTTCATAACCCAAATTCTCTTCAAAGGATATTAGGAAGAGTGTTTGAGGGCAGATTTGGAAGAAGCTTTGTGTTAATCATGAAGAGCATGCGTTGATAGCAAAACCATGCGTTGATCAAGTGATTCCAAGATGTGGAGATGCTATCGGATAGTGAGGTCATGAAGTAGCATCAACTTGGAACGAGTAGTTCTCCTAAACTACTTGTGCGTTTTAAGTGATTCCAAAGCCACTTGAAAGCTCTGAGTATCTAGTTTTCAAGACAGGGTTGTCGGAGAAGAAGCTCAAAGGAATCAAGCTAGAGAGTAAAGAAAAGATAGAAGGATCGAGCTCTCGGGTAAGCTTGGGCCAGTCTTGATGATTTGAGGATTCCAGCCAAACCACAAGGAGTCCTGAGCTGGGATTTTAAGATAAGTAAGTTAAGACATTTTTAAACCTATTTGTAGAAGGAAGTGTCTCAAAATAAGGTCTGAAAATATGAGTAATCTAAGCTTGAAGTTGAATTTGGAATTTAGGGTTCAAAAGAGAGCCTGAGGAAACCAAGGAACTTCTAGCGAGAAAGGTTCCTACCAACCAAGGTGAGTGGCATTTCTTTAAGGTCTTAAGCATCTTTTTTAGAATATATGTTATGTTTATGTTGTAATGAGTAGTTAGAACGAGAATGTGAATATGTGACTGGGATGGTCAGGAGGTCAATAGACCTAGTTCCTGATCTCGGAGCAGAATCTCACGGGATGGTTAGGGGGCCATAACGCCTAGTTCCTGAACCTGTGAGAGGAACCTCATATAGGATGGTCAGAGGGTCGACAAGCCTAGCTTCTGAGCCCATAAGCGGGGATCTATGTGCACATAGGGAACACATGAGAGTATACGTTTATGATTAGTATCCGTTTAACTATCTATCGTGTGTAAGTAGAGTTGAGAACAGACTCATTTGAGATGGAGGTTTGGATGTTAACCTCGTAATTGTGATATGCTTGTATTATTATGAGTTGAAAGAGACTTTAGAAGTTGCTTACCACTCATTGAGCTTCTTGAAGCTCATTCTTTTCTTTCATGTTTTTCTTCCCAGGTAGCAAAAGATAAGGGGTTTCAGGGTGCTGCTAAGGTCAAGGTCTGCCACGCCACAGCCACACTTTCGGTTTTAGAGTTGTTGATGTAAACTTTGTAGTTAAGTTTGGAAGTTGTATAAACGTTATACTGTTTGTAATAAAATGAGTTTAGTCAAACAGTTGTTATCCTTGACTTAAAGAGTAATGAGTGAAAAAGGTTCAGATGGGCAGTAGGTATCACAATAGGGTGCTATCTACCGTCCTCACGCCTCCTTTCGAGTTCTAGAGGTGAGCTAGGGAGGGGGTGTGACAGTTTCACTCTTTGATTTACCTTGCTTTCGATTTTTGATTTCTTTAATTCTGCTTGTGGGATCGTGTGTTCGTTCTTCATGGATGAGATGAAGCATATGGTTGTATCCAATGTAATTTCCTTAGCATCAAAGATAACAGAACATAAGTTACATGGAACTAATTACTATGATTGGCTTCGTACTATTCAGTTTTATTTACTTAGTATTGATATGGATGATCATGCGACTTAGAATCCACCACAAGATGATAAGAAAAAGGCTTGGCTTCGTGACGACGCTTGACTTTATCTTCAGATTAAGAATTCCATTGAGAGTGAGGTTGTTGGTTTGGTAGATCATTGTAATTCTGTTAAGGAACTCTTAGATTTTTTAGAACTTTTATACTCGGGAAAAGAACACGTCCATCGAATGTTTGAAATTTGTATGCAATTCTTTCGAGCCAAACAGAAAGGAGAATCTGTTACAAGCTATTTTATGAGGCTTAAAAAGACAGTTGCCGAACTTGCCTTATTGTTACCTTTTAGCCCAGATGTCAAAGTTCAACAAGTTCAACGAGAAAAGATGGCTGTTATGATATTTCTAAATGGACTTTCACTTGAATTTGGAATGGCTAAAACACAGATTCTTTCTGACTTTGAGATTCCATCATTAGGAGGCCTTTAGTCGTGTGCTTCGTATTGAGAGCTCTCAATCTGGTTAGTTTGTTTCTCATCCTAGTAGTGCTCTTATAAGCAAGAATAATAATTCTCGGGTTACTCCAGGGATGACCAACAATTTTCAGAAGCCTAGTTATGATAATAAAAAATCTGATTCGCAGGAGATTGCTTGTCACTATTGTTGTAAGCCAGGACATTTGAAACATGATTGTCAAAAATTGTTGTATAAGGCTCAACGATCTCAACATGCTCAGATTGCTTCCGCCAATGATATGGCCGAAAAGTTTGTTACCATCTCTACTGACGATTTTGCTAAATTTCAAATATTTTAGGAATCCTTGCAGGCATCTTCTTTATCGAACCCTACTGCCACCATTATTGAGACAAGTAATTCGAAATGCCTTCTTACATCATCTACCAAGTGGGTCATAGACTCAGATGCCACCGCTCATATTGAAACCGTCCTTTCGAGTAGTATTACTGCTGTATTTTTTGCAGCTTTTGTTGTTGTTGGAACTACGTGGTATGGTTCAGCAACTACCCTGATTGAATTATTTGGGCCCACTCGTTATCAATGGGTAATTCTAACTTATTTTCTACACCTTGTCCCCTGCCCCATCCCCATCTGTCATTTTGGCAGATGGATCCATCTCCTCTGTTCTTGGATCCGACACCATTCCTCTCACACCATCTCTTTCTTTGTCCTTTGTATTACATTTGCCTTAGTTGTTTTTTAATTTAATTTCTATTAGCTAGCTTACTCGCGACCTTAATTGTTGTATCTTGTTTTTTTCCTGGTTATTGCTTGTTTTAGGATCGTATGACGAAGAAGATTATTGGTAGAGGACATGAGTCGGGGGGCCTTTACATTTTTTAGCACCAGATACCAAAAGTAGTAGCCTGCTCTGGCGTTACATCCCCGTTTGCAATTCACTATCGTCTGGGTCATCCTTCTTTGTTCATGTTGAAGAAAATATATCTTGAATTTCGTTCTTTGTCGTCTTTGAATTGTGACACGATGTCAATTTGCTAAATTTCATCGTCTTAGCTCTGGTCCTAGAGTCTATGAACGAGCCAACGCTCCATTTGAGTTAGTTCATTTTGATATTCGGGGTCTTTGTCCAGTTGTGTCTCAAACAGGTTTTCGTTACTTTGTTACTTTTGTTGACGATTATTTTTGTGTGACTTGGTTATATTTAATGAAAAATTATTCCGAGGTCTCATTTTTGTACTTTTCATGTTGAAATTCGAAATCAATTTAATGTCTCTATCAAAACCTTGCGCGTTGATAATGCTGATGAATATTTCTCGCATATTCTTGGATCTTACTTATGTGATCATGGCATCATTCATCAATCCTCTTGCATAGACACTCCATCTCAAAATGAAGTTGTTGAAAGAAAGAACAGACACCTCCTTGAGACAGCTCACGCCTTATCCTTTCAAATGCATGGTCCAAAGCAATTTTGGGTTGATGCGGTGTCCAATGCTTACTTCCTAATAATAGAATGCCTTCCTCTGTCCTCGATGGAGAGATTCCTCATCCTACTCTTTTCCCTACAAAATCTTTGTTTCCTATTGTCCCTAAGATCTTTGGCTGTGTTTGTTTTGCTCAGGATATTCGTCCACATCGTACCAAATTAGATCTAAAATCTTTGAAATGCATTTTCTTAGACTATTTGCGTGTTCAAAAGGGTTATTGTTGCTATTGTCCTACTCTTAACAAGTATTTTGTCTCTCCCAATGTTACGTTTCTTGAAGATATACCTTTTAGTCCCTCACCATCCAGTCATTGTAAAGGAGAGGAGGAGGACAATTTGTTTATCTATGAGATTATCTCTTCAACATCCTCTCTTACTCAACCTTCTTCTGTGTCTCTTCTTTCTCGCCCACTGGTCACTCGAGTTTACTCCAGACGTCCTCCATAACCACCTTTAGACACATGTCCTACACTGATGGCTTCTTTGACTTTTGATCCGGAATCGAGTGATGATCTATCCATTGCCCCTCGAAAAGGTAATCACACTTGTACTTACCATATTTCTTCATTTGTTTCGTATAACCAGTTGTCTTCAGCCACTTATTCCTTCATTACATCTCTTGATTCCATCTCTATTCCTCACTTGGTTCATGAAACTTTATCTCATTCTGGGTGGCGTAGTGCAATGATTGAGGAGATGACTGCATTGGATGAGAATGGTACTTGGGATTTAGTCTTGCGTCCGGCAGGAGAGAAGGCTATTGGATGTAAATGGGTATTTCTTTAGCCAATCTTGACGGAACAATGGTTTGCGTGAAAGCTCGTCTTGTTGCCAAAGGTATGCCCAAATCTATGGGACTGATTATTTTGATACATTTTCTCCTATTGCTAAATTAATTTCCATTCGACTATTTCTATCCGTGGCTGCTACTCATAATTGGCCTTTGCATCAACTCAACATTAAGAATGCTTTTCTGCATGGTGATCTTTAGGAGGAAGTTTACATGGAGCAACCACCTGGGTTTGTTGCTCAGGGGGAGAGTGATAAGTTGTGTCGTATTCGAAAATCTTTATATGGACTGAAACAAAGTCCATGCATGATTTGGTAAGTTTAGTCAAGCACTCGAATGTTTTGGTATTTAGAAAAGTGCTTTTGATCATTATGTATTCTATCAACGACCTGATAATGATATTATTTTGCTTGTTGTGTATGTTGACGATATCGTTATCACTGGAAATGGTATATTAGGTATATCTTCTCTCAAGACTTTTCTTCAGGGTCAATTTCATACTAAAGATTTGGGACAATTGAAGTATTTCTTGGGTATTGAAGTAATGAAAAGTAAGAAAGGTATTCATCTGTCACAATGGAAGTATGTACTTGATTTGTTCTCTGAGACTGGAAAATTAGGAGTCAAACCATGTAGTATCCGATGATACCAAATTTGCAACTTTCTTGAGAAGGAGAATTATTTAAAGATCCTGAGAGATATAGAAGATTAGTTGGAAAGTTGAACTATTTAACAGTGACACGACCATATATTGCTTACTCCATGAATATTGTGAGTCAGTTTGTCTTCTCCTACAGTGGATCATTGGGCTGCAGTAGAACAAATTCTATATTATCTAAAAGCTGCACATGGACATGGAATCTTATATAAAGATCATGGTCATACAAGGGTTGAATGTTTTTCAGATGCTGATTGGGCTGGATCTCGAGAGAATAGGTAATCAACCTCTGGATATTGTGTTTTTGTAGGAGGAAACCTAGTGTTATGGAAAAGTAAGAAACAAAATGTAGTTTCTCGTTCGAGTGCCGAGTCAGAATAGAGCTATGACACAATTCGTGTGTGAAATAGTGTGGATACATCAACTTTTATCTAAGATGAGTTTCCGCGTTACCATGCCAGCTAGATTATGGCGTGATAATCAAGCTGCACTTCACACTGCATCCAGTCCAGTATTTTATGAATGAACTAAACATTTTGAAGTGGATTGTCACTTTGTTCGCGAGAAAATACAAGAAGGGTTAATATCTACAGGATATGTGAAGACTAGAGAACAATTGGGAGATATATTTACCAAAGCTGTAAATGGAGCAAGAATAAGCTATTTATGCAACAAACTGGACATGATTGACATATTTGCTCCAGCTTGAGGGGGAGTGTTATAAGATATATTTAAATTAATATGTACAATTATCCTTTATTGTAATTTTATATATCCTAGATTAGGGTTTCTCATTCTCCTATATATATGTACTTTTTATCTAATTAAATGATAAGAAATTCATTCTAACAGAATCTAGAACTCTTTTATTTTCCCTATTTACTTGGTCTGGGTTGCTTCTATTCTTTTGTCCTTCCTATTTCTTTTTTTTATGTTCTCAGTTAGTGTTGTATTTTGTTTTGTATTGTTAACTTTTGCCACTTTAGGAGTTTTGTATCCTTAAACATTAATCTCTTTTCATTTTCTTAATGGAAATCGTTATATCTTGTTAAAAATAAAAAACTATATTCCTTTTGGAGACGATCAATTTTGCCTTTGGTAAATGGGCTTGCCTGTATTATTTCTTAAAACATGAATTTTATATATTATTTTATACATCATCTCGTGAACTTAAATGGTTCACAAACCAAATCTCTTATATATTAATTTTTATATTTTCATTATTTCCTTAATTTATTGTTACAATGTATTTCGTTATTTCTTCATGTTTTGATAATTCAGCTTTCTCCTTTAACTGTGGTGTTCTAGGTTCGTGATATCCAATCAAGTAAGTTAGAGCTTCGCTTTAGACCGGAAGATCCATATTCACATCCGACATATGGGGAGCTTCGCCCATGCAGTTGTTTTCTTTTGAAAATATGTGCGTATTTATAAATTCGTTTTCAATATTTGAAGCATATGGAATTACTAACTCAAGAATTGATATGATGAAAGGCCATTCAAAAAGTGATACTATCGAGGGAATCATGAAAGTTGAAAAAGAAGTACCTAGAGAAGATGAAGCCAACCTTGATTTTGAGATGGTTGCTCGTGTGCCTGAAGCATATCATTTTGAGGGTTTGATGGATATTTATTCTCTTGGACTAAGTTTTCTGATTTATGTTATTCATATTTGAATGCCTATGAGTTCTCTTTTCTAAACTTTATTTCAACATATTTTAAGGCATGATTGACTACCAACACGTCATTGCTGTTCATGCGGATGCTACCCGGAGGAAGAAGGGGAATTGGGCAGAAATGCACGAACCATGTTTAGGTGTTATTTTTGTGTTTAATGTCTATATTATTATACATATAAGAGTTACATATGATTGCTAGAGTTGTGTCTTAAATTTATTAAATGAGTAAAGTAAACTCTACATGTGGTTTATGCAGGGAAGGGTAATGCCGTTGATGTGGACAAGGAGGATACTATGATTTTAGTTCCTCCATTATTTTCGATTAAGGATGTGCCTGAAAATTTAGTGTAAGAATTTTTTGCATCTATCATTTGGTTATATTGGGTGCTTATATTAGTTTGTTCGTAACACTTTCAACCTCTCATATTTCTGTTATTATAGGCTGCTTTTTTTTTTTTTTTTTTTTTTTTTTCCCTGAAACGTTAACTAAACTGAAAAAACACCCAAATATAGGGGTGTGCTATTTTGTGGGTGGTGTGAGGTGAGTGGAACAATAGAGTTTTTAGAGGTGTGGAATAGGACCCTTGTGAGATTTGGTCCCTAATGCGTTATCATGTCTCTCTATGGGCTTTGAATTTGAAGGCTTTTTGTAACTATTCTATAGGAGTTATTTTGCATAGTCGGAGTCCCTTTTTATGGTGGGTTTTCCTCCTTTTTGTGGGTTTCTTTTGTTGCTTTGTATTCTTTCATTTTTTTTTTCAATGAAAGTAGTTCTTTTTTATAAAAAAGAAAAGGAAAAAAAGGAAAAAAAAACCTAATAACCAACCATAGCTAATATACTAATCAATCAGGACTAACAGCCTAACTGGTAACTAACTATTCTAGGGTTTAGCTTGCAGTTTCCTCTCACCAAAAAATAACTTTTACTCGTGTTAAAAAATGATGAAGTTGGGAATAGGCGGGTGAACTGCAAAATTGATTCGTCCTTCTTCCTATGATTTTAAATACTCCAATTGAAAACGTAGTTTTGAGCTTGTAAGAATACCAATAAAATATCCAAGAAGCATTAAATTTCAGTGGCAAAGATTTATTCATCCGCTGGAAACCTGACTTTGCTGTGTGAGACCAATTCACTTGAGTGATTAACTCTCCTTACCTTGGGATGCTTTTCAAAATTACTAATTGGACTAATCAATCTATTATTTTTTCTGAAATGGAAACAGTACTTTTCATTCATGTAATAAAAAGAGTCCAGTGCTCCAAAATACAAAATACAAGATACCAAGAACAACAAAAATAACAAGGATACATATCGAGTAATACAAAGACAAAAAGACAGAAATTAAGCCGAATTAATGAAAACATTCTAGTTCAAACACATGCCGTGAATCTTGGCAAAAGCTTTAGATTGATAACAGCATGATGAGGCAAGAAAATGTGCTGATCCCAACCGATCTGTCCAATCAAGTGGTTTGTCATGGAAAAATTGTTCGTTCCAAATCTCATATGTTAGAGCCTGGACTGCATTGGACCATAATATTAGCAAAGCAAAATTAACCTCAAAACAATACACTCCAATAGGAAATTTTCCAAACATGAATTTGATAGCTTCTTCATTATTGATGCAGATTTCCTCTATTTTCATGTATTCAACTCACTATAATTTCGACTCCACCCATCTCTGTAGAAGAACTTATCAGGTGTTGACTTAATTGTCCATCTGGATCTTGAATCATCAGGTTGGCAAATTCCAGTGGGCAAATTTTCTTGGAGTAGTTAGAAATTGAATTAGCTGAATGGCTTTGTTCCTCAACTTTTCCACAGCTTGATTTTTTCTCCTTCTCATAGATAATCCATGAAGTCTACTGTGAGGGAAAAGTTTATGGTATTTTCTTAGCCTACGTTCTTGAAGCTCAATGGAATAGTAAACACTTTCCTGTTGGTATCTTCTTTCTGGTGGATTAATGTTTTTTTTCCCTTTTTTCCTAAAAAAAAAATATTATATTATTATTTTTTGGGAAAAGAACAACAACTTTCCTTGAGAAAAAAATGAAAGAATACACTGGCATACAAAAATCAAGCCCACAAAAAGGGAATCTCTCTACAAGAAGGGACTCCAATTAACAAAATCATGTCTATAGAATAATTATAAAAATCTTCGAAATCAAAGCCGAATGAGAAACATGAAAAGGAACAAGAGACTAAATTTCTCTAGCATCCCTCTTAACCACCCTAAACACCCTGCCATCCTTTCACCTCACAGTACCCAAATAATAGCACAAACGCTTGCAAGCCAGAGAAAACGGTCTTTCTCCCCAAACGGCGGATTGAGGAGGAACTCCTCGAACATGTCTCTAACATCTCTGTGACGAGCACACATCATGCCAAACATCTGGAAAAAAGAGTCCCAGACAAAGCTCGCAAACTCACGTCGCCAAAGAATATGATCCAAGTCTTTCTCCACCTTTCGACAAAAAATATAGCAAAAAGGCCTAACTAGCAACGACATCTTCCTAACAAGCCTATCCAATGTACTAATACAGTCGTGAAGAACTTGCCAAGTAAAGAATCTCACTTTCTAGGAACCTTAATCCTCCACAGTGACGAAAAGCTAGACCCACCCAAAATAGAAGGATCAACCAAACACTGGAAGAAAGACTTACAGGACAACCCTTCCAAAGGATTTGAACTCCAAACTCTCACATCTCTCCTCCCAAGACAAAAGCAGTGACTCTCAAGAAGAGAAAGGAGAGCAACTACATCTGTCGTTTCCTTATTGGAAAGAGCACGATACTCGAAGGAAAATGAGCAAGAGCTCCCTATCCACACAAGAAAATCAACCACGAAATGATTTTTAAAAGAAGACAAATGATACACCTGGGGGAATAATTCATAGAGAGGTCTTTCCCCTATCCATTGATCTTCCCAAAAAATATGTCTCTCTCCCATCCCCCATCGCACATTGGACCCAAAGAACAAAAGTAGGAAGCTCTTTTGAAATATCTTTCCAAAGATTTCGGTAGGTGCCTTTAATCCCTTTAGCCAACCACTCAAAAGGATGGGGACCATGTTTACTAACAATAATCTTGCGCCAAAGAGAATTGGGCTCAGACAAAAAGTGCCACAACCATTTGGCTAAAAGGGTTTTGTTACGAATCCTAAGGTTCCCAATTTCTAAACCCCCTAAAGAAATCGGTTTTTCGATAACCTCCCATCTTATAAGGTGCGAGCCTTTTCCTTTTCCTTTTCCTTCATCAATCCCTTCCCAAAAGAAATGATGCATTAGTCTCTCCAAACTCTTACGCACCTCACCTGAGCTCTAAAGAGAGAAGAAATAAACTAGAATGCCACTCAAGACGGACTTAATCAGAGTAAAATGACCCGCTTTAGAAATGAAATCCTTTTTCCAAGATGCCAACCTACTACGAACTTTATCCATCACAAGATCCTACAAGGAAACTCACTTTGGATTATTCTCGAGAGGAAGGCCCAGGTAAGAAGACGAAAGGCCCCCAACCTCACAACCAATCCACTCAGCCACCTTCTGATCTTATCCTCTAGACTATTGATACCTAAGACAAAACACTTTCCCCTGTTAATCTTCAAACCTGACATCTCCTCAAAGAAGGCAAGAACGTGATTCAGCATCAAGAATGAATTAACATTACCAGAACAAAAGAAGAGTGTCATCAGCAAATTGAAGATGGGATAGGGCCACCCTATCCTTACCCACCTTAAAGGACTCAATGATATTACCTTCGACACACTTACTCACCATTCTCTGAGGACATCCACAACAAGGAGAAAAAGAAAAGGGGAAAGAGGATCTCTCTACCTCAGACCTCTTGACGCCGTCATGTTACCCCTACAGCTCCCATTGATGAGAAATGAATAGCTCACATTCCTCATGCATCCCCACATCCATATACGTCACTTGTAACCAAAACCTTTCCTATCCAAAAACCTTATCTAGGAAGTTCCAATCCACGTGGTCATAAGCTTTTTCAAAATCGATCTTAAATAACACCCTTCCTCTTACTAGCTCGTCCTCTTACTAGCTCGTAGTCCTCACTCGCCTCATTAGCAATTCGAGAAGATGCCATCCTTGGTTGGGTATCTTTGCTGTATTCTTTGTCAAATAGCAAATGAAGATCTGGATCACTTATTTTGGAATTGTACTTATACATGTTATGTTTTGAACATCAATTTTGGAGTGTTCACTTTTCAGTTAGCCGGTTAGAGAGCATTTTAATGATATGATTTAGGAGATTCTCCATCATCCATTGCTCGATGGGAGAGTTATTTATTTATTTATTTGTTTTTTTTGAAGGTTGGGGTGTGTGCTTTAGTGTAGGGTATTTGGTGGGAGAGTAATAGTTTGAACTTCTCATGGGGTTGAGAGGGAACCTTTTGATGCTTGGTCCAACTCTTCTTTCTTTCTATTTCTTTTGGTGGATAAGAAGCGGATACGTTCGTAGGAAAGGTCTTCCTATATGTTAGTAGGATCAGGTAGCAAGTGTATAATCCAGTGTTTTGGGATTCCATGAAGCCTGACAATATCCTTAAAGAAAAGGTTAGCAATGTTTAAGTTCCTTTGCAAAAAAAAAAAAAAAAAGGTTTTAAGGCATCAATGGTTTTTTTGCGAGGAATAAAATGATAAACCTATCCACAACAACAAAAATGGAGGCATAACCTCATTGTGTTCGTGGCAAACCAAGAATGAAGTCCATGGAAAGGTCTTCCTATATGTTAGTAGGAACAGGTAGGTAGCGGAATGTATAAGCCAGTGTGTTGGGCGTGCCCCTTGGAGGTTTGACAAATGTAGCATCTTTTAACAAAATTATTGACATCATTTCGTAGTTGAGGCCAAAAGAATAGTTCTACAAGTGAAAGATATGTCTTGGCGTGACTAAAAAGTCTAGCAAGGCTGTTTGAGTGAGCTTCTCAAATGATGGCCTCTCAGAGAGAACTCTATGGACACAAAGCTGGTTTCCATGGAAAAGAAAACCATCTAAAAGGTGGTAATCTTTTGGAGGGGTGTTAGATAACGACTATGCCATGTGGAGTTAAGAGTCAACATAATAACATGCTGGAAAATGATCAAATGCAAATAATTCCTTCCAGGCAAGTTAAGAAAGCAAATTTCCAACTCAAGGCATTAACATCTATGTTAGAGCATCTTTGGAACTAACATCTATGTTAGAACATCTTTGGAACTATGGTTGCACCTCCCTCTGCACAATCAAGAACTTGAGAGCCTTCTAATCTGATATGACAGTGAACTTGTTGGCCTAATAAGTAATGGCACCATTTTTTAACCAAAAGGACCACAACCATTATTCTCGTTTGTAGATAGACTTCACTTGTGCACTTGGGGATAAGGCTTGACTAAAATAAACTATCGGGTTGAACACTTGCAAAAAAACAACCCCAAGCTTGGTTCCTGAAACATCAATCTCAATAATAAATGGAAGAGAAAAATTAGGAAGGGATAGTACTGAAAGAGTGGTCATCGCATGTTTAAGTCTATTGGAAGCCAACACTGCCCCCTCATTCCAAGCAAATGAATCTTTTTGAAGCAATTTAGTCAAAGTAGTTGTCAATTTTCCATAGTTCAACACAAACCGTTCGTAATGACTGGTCAACTCCAAAAAGCTTCTTAACTCTTGCATTCTTTAAATACGACCAATTAACCATCAAGCGTAGTTCATCCCCATCCGCGTCAACTCCTTTGCTCGACACCCAGTGGCCTAAGTATTGAATCTTGGATCTATTAACATACAACTTATGATGAGCACCACCATTTCCTTCAATGTCAATATCTCTTTCTCAATAGCATCAAAACGATCATCGACCAATTTCTGAGCCATCTTCCTTGTTATCCTCAGATATACCGAGCTCTAATACCAATTTGTTAGGTATCTACACAACCTGCACCTAAAAAATACCCAACAAGATACCAATCAAGGGAAGTATACTCCATGATATATGTATCTCAACCATCAAGTTCTAGAGTGTTGGCTCTCTCCTCTTCAAGGCTTCTCCTCAAAATATCCCCTTTATTAATGAGAATAATCCCTACATAAACCTTGCATCAAAAGCCATGGTCCCTACTCTCAACATAATAGAATCCACATTCCCCATCTTCTCTACCTATATGAATTCTCCTTTTTGCCTCTCTCTGTTTGTTTGTTTTTTTTTTTTTTTTTCTAAATGAAAATAAATGACTTTCATTGAGAACAAAATGAAAGAATACACACATACAAAAAACCAAGCCCTGAGAAAAGGGGGCTCAAGGATGGGATCCCAATGATGCGAAATCATGCCTATAAAATAATTATAAAAGGTCTTGCCTCTCCTCTTATACGTGTGATAAATAGGAGGCCTTATAGTCTTCTACAAATTTTCAAGCCCACAAGTGAAGGGGAGTATTAAAGTGTTAATGTAATTAAATTTACCACAACCCATCAACTTAAGCTTTTGGGTTAATTGGTGATTTAGTATTATCAAATTTTTTGGGTCATTGAATTGCTCTTCCATTCTCCAAAGGAAACTTCCATCTCATTGCTTGTGTCCTATGTTTTCGCTTTGTGCGGCTAATAATGAAGACCTTCAACATCTCTTCTTTGAGTGTTGTTTTTCTAGGTCTTGTTGCTGGAATTTGTTCTCCATTTTTCACATACATTAAGTGTTCGATAATTCGTTTAAAACTAACGTTGATAAAATTTTGGTTGGCTCATCTTTGAAGCTCAATCTCAATTGTTATGGTCAAATGTGATTGAAGCTTTTCTTGCGGTGATTTGGATTGAAAGAAATTAGCTTGTTTTCCAAGACAAATCACTTTCTTGGTTTGACCGATTTGAAGCCACTCATTTCCAACGTAGTTATTATATTCCTTTAGTTTGTGTCTTTGTATTTTGAGCATCGGTTTCTTTTCATTATTCTAATGGAAAACTTTGTTTTCTTTTCAAAATAAAAAATTTGTAACCTATCAAATTCGTAATGAGTTCTTGTTTCTATTTCAAAAAGAAATGGTTAGTAGTGTGTAATGATATATTTGATACTTTTGAGTTTATTTTTTATGATATACTATGAAACTACTAATTGAAGGCTAACTTAGTTACCATTTCCAACACCTACTTGATGCCGAAAAACCACCTTTTTTGGTAATTGTTTTAGCATTTGATTTATTTTCAAATTAAAAAATGCGTTCAACATTATCATATCTGAACATTGTAAAGATTAGTTAGAACTTGATAGATTACTACTTCCCAGGCTATTCTTTCAAATATTTGGTACAAATAAATCAGAGTATTTTTTAAGACAACATACTTTTTGTTTTTTATTTAGCTATTTATTGGATATTTATCTCAAGATATTGGTAACATTTAGGACGCTTTTCTGTGGTTACAGTAAAAGTTCTCTCTCTCTCTCTCTCTCTCTCTCTTATTTTGCTGCTTCATTCTACTTTTTCCCATCTTTATTGTTGTTCATATTTTCTTTTTCCCAAAAATTTACTTGTCGTCTTTTGTAACAATAAAAAGATTACTGTACAAAATGAAACATTTTTACCATTTGTTCGATTTTTCAGGTTAAAAACACCTGGCGTATATGTTCCAAGAAAGAAATCAGAAACTATACATAATCCTTACAAAGAAATTCATGAGGTTAATAGCTTTCTTGCAGCTAGTCGAAGAGTAGAGCTTTTTACTATTGATATTATGTTCATTTTTATGTTCTATTAATTTTCTCATGTATTTTTCTTCCACGTATTTGTATTTTGCTTCGAATGCAATCAAATAATGATTTGTATATTGGTCATTTTCGAGTGTTGTAGCCACTGTCAAGGTTATATAGCCTTATGTAGTTTAGGATGCCATTTATGTTTTGCGCTGGATTCATCTTTTTGTTGCACTTCACATTATATTTTTCAAATGATATTTTAATTAGTATGCCTATTTTCATGTTTTGCAGGTGGATATAGAACCTGTTCTTGCAATTGATTTTAACATCAAAGATATCCTTGGTTGTTTATACTGCGATATTTTATTGTTATTTTTTCTTTTTTGCGAAAACTTAATATGTTTTGGTTGCAGGAGTATTTTCTTGTTATCCTTAACTACTTTTCATGCATGTTTACTTGTTAAATTCACTGTATGATAAGTGATATACGTAATAAATATCAAGGAGCTGCATTAACAAGTTCATTTTAAAATTTGATGATTGGATCATTGATGGTTGTCGAGACAAAGAATCCCCTAGTGCAAGTATACATTGGCAACAAGTAGTATAAAATTTATACATTTCAAGTATCAAATCCCAAGAGGATTACAAAATTTCAATTCACAAATAAAGACCTCCTCAAAGTTTGAAACCGAGGTAACCAAAATAGAATGATTGGATTGGTTGTTTTGGAAAGAAAAATAAGTAGTAGGAGCAATGATGATGGCAAAAACAAAAGAAATAGAAAAGAAAGAGGAATTTTTTCTCTAGTTTTTTTTCCCCTCTTCTTCCCTCTAAAATGTAAGCTTCGTTTGGGGAAGGTTTTAGTGGATAAGAAGGTTTTTTCATTCCAAAAGTGTGGGAAATGGTAGAAGTTATTGTGGAATGTAGGGAAGATTGAACTAGAGCTGGGCACTTTGGCGTGGGCAAGGGATTGTCTGGATTCAACAAAGAGTTCTGCAAAATCCTCAATATTTTTGGGAAAGAAGGCTAAAATTTGCTGTAATTTTTTTATTATTATTTTTTAGATCCTTTCAAACAAAGGAGGAAACTTTGCTTTGAGGATCTTTATTTGAGAAGGTAGAGGATCTTTATTTGAGAAGGTCAAAAAGGGAAAGGATGGAGTGCTATAGTCGATGTAATCTCTGGGCTTCTCCCATCCTCTGCTTCAGTCTCAAGAAGAGGAAGTTCAGTTTCAAAAAGTGAAAGTTGAAAGTTGTTGAATGGTCAGTTGGACCAAACATGGAGTGTAGTTCACAACTCTACTCTCTCCAACTCCAACTTCTTGAGCCAAAAACCCCCTTAGAGACTCGATTGGGGAGTTCCTCCTCTTACCGCCGTTAAGGTTCAACGAAGCCACAAAGAGTCGAACAAAAAGTAGATTGGGACATGAGTTTCCCTTAAGGATGACCATGATCAAGTGTAAATCATGGTGCCACACAGTTGGAGAAGTATGACTATGACATTATGTACCCTATGTCTAAAGTAGAAAACAAAGTCCTATGCCTAGACTCTTTTTCTATATTACTTTTATGAAAATAGCTTATTATCCAACCTTTTCGAACATTAGATTCCACACTCGCTAACCTAAGTGATTATTTTAGATTAATAACAAGAATTATGCTCAATGGAAGCAAACAGTGCTAAGTGTTGAGGAAAGTTGCTATGTCACAACTGGAACTTTTCCTCCCATCTTAGGGCATTCACATATTTTGAATCTCAAGGAGCTTAGCTCATATTAAAAAAAAAAAAAAAGAAATACATGCTATAAAAGAGACAAAATTCCCATTTATGAATAAACTGAAAAATTAAAAAGAATGGTGTATAATAAACAAAGAAACCCCGATTAGCCCAAGTATTGAGGAAGGGAACACAAACAATACTAAGAAAAGGGAGATAACAACGTTTATTCCACGTATTGGGGAAAGGAACACAAAGAATACTAAGAAAAGGGAGATTAACGACGTTTAGTCCAACATCTTTATAAAAGATGAAAGAAATTGCACTTAAGGAGGGGGCATTTGGCCCACTAAGTGGAGTTAATAAGTTTGGGGTTAATATGTTGGAGTTAGTAAGTTTGTGTTTGGATATAGAGTTGTAAGATTGAGTTCCTTGATAATTGTGAAAAGTAGATTAAGAAAGTAAGATGGAGTTACTTGGTAAATATGAAAAACAGAGATAGAGGGGAAGATGAAGTTCCTTGGTAAATGTGAAAAGCATAAAAAATAAGGAAGATGGAGTTACTCGATAAATTTGTAAGTTCAGTAGTGTTTACTATTAAGTTGGATTGTTTACAACAACTTAATGGGTCAAACGGCCCCAAAGCGTTCAACTAAACAGAATCTAGAAACTAAAAAGTAAAGCTAGACTTTCAAGGGAAATTCCTACCTGAATTTTCTTTTCTAACATGTTCAACCTTCTTCAAGGAGGAAGGAAGTACTTACACGTTTTTGTTTCGAATAGTGTCCAAAGAAAAGTTGTGCAACCCTAGGAGGGACTTTGAGTACCGGCTAAAAGAAAAACAGAATATACTAGTACTCTGAAAATTGGAGATGAGAAGAGCTTGAGCAGGAGAGCTTGAATTTGAGATGATAGATAGATGTCTTGAGTTTTTGAGCTTTAACTGCCTTTTATATAGGCCTGAAAGGCTAGGGCTTCCTGTCAAGATCAATGGAGGAGTTGTCCTCTTTATGACAGTTAAGAATTGTGGAGATTGGGTGAGATTTTATAACAGAATCAGTAAATTTGTGATTTTTATTGACCTTATCGATTTGCTCTGGAGGCTGCCACAGTTCTTATGGGCGTGACTAGGCGAAAACCTATAAAAACTTCCAAAACTTCACTATTTTACACCAAAACACCTCTATTCAATAAACCAAGGCTCAAAACACCTCTGTTTACACCAAAACACC
The DNA here is from genome assembly GCF_027475165.1 of Benincasa hispida. Lineage (NCBI taxonomy): Eukaryota > Viridiplantae > Streptophyta > Magnoliopsida > Cucurbitales > Cucurbitaceae > Benincasa > Benincasa hispida. The sequence continues at coordinate 23,602,275 of NC_143482.1, read as the reverse complement.
TCTATTTATAAACCAAGGCTCAAAACATAGGTTTAACTTGTTTTTACTTAAATTTTCTCTATCTGGTATGATTTTCGTCAATAAATATATGATTTTCATAATAATCTTTAGTTTTAGAGCTAAATAACTCTCATTTATGAGAGTTATCAGTCAACCTTAGTTTAAAACAATTACGTGAAGAAATAAATAAAATGTAAGTAAAACACTCGAACCAACTAGGCCACCAAATTAAAGAGGAATGAAATATAAAAACCAATGTCTAAATTCTCAGAATAATTCTTAAAATTTGGCCATCTAGATCAATAGTAATTCTTAAAACGGATCTGTTTAGGATTATTATTTCTCTATGGTCATTTGTAGGTTTGATGCTGCGTATCTTTATGTGATAAACCCTTGATAACCAAAGTTTACCAAAGAAGAAAGAAAAAGAAGGAAAATGAGCAAATATCAAAGTAAATAAAGGATAGGGAATATTGTTAGTGAGAGGGGGGTCAAAACAGAAAAGAGAGAGAAAAGGGGAGGGACCACGGGGAGAGGAGGTTATTTGGAAGAGGGAGTGAGACCATGGAGGGGCATTGAGGATTTTGTAATCAAATCTCATATTTTGAGACTGATGGGAGAGAAGGGAAGCTCTCCAATTCTTCCCTACTATTAATAAAATAAGAAGAAAAGTCCATTCTTATCAGTTGGTATCAGAGCACTCACCTGGGCATGGTGGGGAGATGGAAGCTCGATTAATTACAATGGAAGAAAAACAACTGGAGATGGAAGGATGGTAGTACAAGCTAAAGAAGTGAAAGATTGGATGGGTAGCATGTTGGCTCAAATGGCCTTAGTGTTGTCGAAAATTGAAACAATGGGCAACCTGGAGAGGCAACCGCCATCATCGGAGAGAACTCCAACAGATAAAGGGAAGCAAGTAACAGAGGGTTCTTCATCCAGAACAGAAAATCAAGAAGGAATACACGCACCTGCGAATAAAGAGATTCCGTTGTTTGATATGCGGCTGAGGAAATTGGAAGTACCTATCTTCAAAGGGGAAGAGGACGAGAATTCGGACCGATGGTTACATCGGGTAGAGAGGTATTTTGTCGTAAACAGGCTATCGGAGAAAGACAAGTTGGATGCGGCAGTCCTATGTTTGGAGGGGGAAGCACTCGACTGGTATCAATGGGAGGACGATTGGTCACCGGTGAGTAGCTGTTTGCAATTCAGAGAGTTGTTTTTAACAAGATTCTGGCCAACGAGTGAAGCGGATCGTTATGCCCGAGTGATGCGGCTGCAGCAGGAGACATCGGTGAGGGACTATCGGAGGAAGTTTGAGAGATACTCTGCTGGGCTGAAGGAGTTGGGCGATAAGGCTTTGGAGAGTAAATTCGTCTGTGGGCTTAAAGAAAAGATCCAAAGTGAGATGAGGAAGCTGAAGCCCGAAAGATTGAAGGCCAAAATGAAATGGCCCAGTTGATCGAGGAAGACCAAATGTTGCAAAGGCGTCTAGGCAAGGGGGTCGGGTCGGAGGGGATCCACAACCCGAACGCAAAGACAGGGGGAAACGCGGGTGGATCAAGCAACCGTTGGTCGAGTAACCCGGTTAATCGAACCATTACAATCAACCCGAGCCGGGGGAGTTCGATCGGGTCGTCTGCCACCATTGTTGCGCGAGGAGAAACAGGGACGAAGGGGATCGCCGGTGGCTCATTTCGGAGGCTTTCCGATGCGGAGATGAAGGAGAAACGGGATAAGGGTCTGTGTTTTAGGTGCGACGAGAAGTTCAGTTTTGGCCACCGTTGTAAGAAAAAAGAGCTGCAGTTCATGTTTGTTCAAGAGGGGGAAGATTTAGTAGAGGAAGGGGAAGAACCGAATATAGTTGAATACAAACCAGATCGAACACCACCGAGGGATGAAAAGGAGATCGCGAATCTGTCTTTAAATTCACTAGCCGGATTGAGTTCACCAAAAACGATCAAGGTGAGGGGAATCATTGGGGAAAGGGAGGTGGTTGTATTGATTGACGGGGGAGCAACTCACAACTTCATTACTTCAGAATTAGTCACAGAACTACAGCTACCCATATCACCTTCTGAAGGTTACGATGTAGTGTTGGGATCGGGGGGGGGGGGGGGGGGGGGGGACAATTCAAGCCGCGGGAGTGTGCAAAGGTGTGTATATTACCATCTCTGATCTATCCATTATTCAAGATTTTCTTCCTCTATCGTTGGGTAGTGCGGATGTTATCCTAGGAGTAGTGTGGCTGGAAACTCTTGGGCAAATCATTTTTTATTACAGATTATCAACAATGGAGTTCAAAGTGGGGGAATGGACAGTCCAATTGCAAGGAGACCGAGGCTTGGTGAAATCACAAATATCATTGAAATCCATGGCCAAGGCAATTAGGGGAGGAGACCATGGAGTTTTGATTGAATTGAATGGTTTAGACCTTAACCTGAGGCAAGACAGAGGAAGAAGAAGACAGTGAGGCTGAAACAATGAAGAATAACACTGAGATACCACCGGAAATCCAACAAGTACTAAAGAAATTTGAAGTGGTTTTTCAAACTCCAGCTGAACTACCTCCTCAACGAAACCAAGATCACACCATTGAGCTTCTTCCGGGAGCTGGACCTATTAATGTGAGGCCTTATAGGTATCCTAAATTTCAGAAAGATGAGATCGAAAGGATGGTGAAAGAGATGCTAATGGCAAGAGTCATTCAACCAAGTCAAAGTGCTTATTCTAGCCTAGTTTTGTTGGTTAAAAAGAAGGATGGGAGTTGGCGTTTCTGCATAGACTACCGTGCCCTGAATAGTGTAACCATTCCAGATAAGTAGCCTATTCCTATTGTAGATGAGTTATTAGATGAGTTATATGGTGCCATAATCTTCTCAAACATTGATTTAAAATCAGGTTATCATCAAATTTGAGTCCACTCAAAAGACATCCACAAAACGGCTTTTAGAACACATAAGGGCCACTACGAGTTCTTGGTGATGCCATTCGGGTTGAGGAATGCTCCATCTACTTTCCAAGCCCTTATGAATGAAATCCTTAAATCATATCTTCGTCGGTTCGCGTTGGTCTTCTTTGATGACATTTTGATCTATAGTAGGACATTGGAGGAACACATGAGTCATCTAACAACTATATTGGAAGTGCTGATTGACAATCAGCTGGTAGCCAATTGGAAGAAGTGTCAGTTTGGGGCAGCGAGTATTGAGTATTTGGGACATATTATTTCTGCCAATGGAGTATCGGCCGATCCATCTAAGCTGGAAGCTATGAATAGCTGGCCTACACCACGTAATGTGAAGGAGTTGAGGGGTTTCCTCGGCCTCACCGGATACTACAGAAAATTTGTGGCCAACTATGGCACCATAGCTTTGCCATTGACTTAGTTACTGAAGAAGGGAAGTTTCCAATGGAATGAGGAAGGGGAGGAAGCGTTCCAACGTCTCAAATCAGCCATGGTTTCTGTACCAGTGTTGGGATTACCCAACTTTAACGAACCATTTGTGGTAGAGACGGATGCATCAGGGGTGGGAGTGGGAGCTGTGTTAATGCAAAACAAAAGGCCACTGGCGTATTTCAGCCAAGCGCTGCCTCCCACTCATTGCTTTAAGGTAGTATATGAAAGGGAACTAATGGCTATGGTGTTTGCCATGCAAAAGTGGAGGCCGTACCTTCTAGGGAGACACTTCATAGTCCGGACAGACCAGAAAAGCTTGAAGTTCCTTCTAGAACAATCGGAGAGTATCAGAGATGGATTGCCAAACTTATGGGATATGATTTCAGCATTGAGTATAAGAAGGGAGCTGAAAATTCTGCAGCAGATGCCCTCTCCCGATTACCTACTTCACTGGAACTAGGGATGATAAGTGTAATAAAAGGGCTGAATACAGTAGTGTTTGTTGAACAGGTGGGTGCGGATGAGGAATTGAATGGGATACAACAAGCTTTACTAATTGCCCAACCAGCCCCTGATGGATATAGTCTGAAAGGTGAAGTGCTTTACTACAAAGGTAGGATTGTGCTACCAGCCACTTCCCCTACAATATCCCTACTGTTACATGAGTTCCATAACAGCCCCATCGGAGGACGTCAAGGGAGCTTGAAAACTTATCAAAGAATGTCTAAGGAAGTCTATTGGAAGGGAATGAAGAAGGTGGTACAGCAGTATGTGGCAGATTGTGGGATTTGTCAGCAGGCCAAATACTTGTCCCTTGCACCAGCAGGTCTCCTACAAGCATTACCAATTCCGGATAGAGTATGGGTAGATATCTCCATGGACTTCATTGAAGGACTGCCCAAATCTGAAGGATTCGATATCATCATGGTAGTAGTAGACTGTTTGTCCAAATACGCCCACTTCATCACCTTAAGACATCCATTTTCTGCTCGGTTTGTGGCTGAAGTATTTGTTAGAGAAATTGTGCGACTACATGGATATCCTTGAAGCATCATATCCGACCGTGACAAGATCTTCACTAGCTTGTTTTGGGAAGAACTCTTCCGTGTGATGGGAACTCAATTGTGTAGAAGTATAGCCTACCATCCCCAGACGGATGGGCAAACAGAGGTGGTTAACCGAGGTATTGAAACGTACCTGAGATGTTTTACTATGCATAATCCTAAACAATGGGCTAAGTGGATACCTTGGGCTGAATTTTGTTATAATACTTCATTTCACACATCTGCCCAAGGTACCCCCTTCGAGGTTTTGTATGGCTGCCCACCATCACTAGTTCTCGGGTACACAAATGATTCAAGCTTTAGTCAGTGAAGTTGACATCCAGCTGCGAGATAGGAACATAATGATAACCAAATTGAAGAACTCCCTACACAAGGCCCAACAACAGATGACGAAATCGGCTAATGCCAAGAGGAGGGATGTGGAGTTTGGCTTAGAGGACTGGGTCTACCTCAAACTTAAACCCTATAGGCAGTCATCTATAGCTAAGAATAAACATCCAAAGCTAGCACCACGGTTTGTAGGACCATTTCAGGTGATCGACCGTATCGAGAAGACAACATACAAGCTTGCCCTACCAGCTGGAACCGGTATACATCCTGTATTTCATGTATCAGTCCTTCGGAAAGCAGTTGGTTGTAATTTACCACAAATACCGATTCCCCCTAATCTGACCGAAGAGTTGAGCTTTATAACACAACCTGCTGAATTGTTAGGCATCGGAACATCACCTTCCGGGGACAAACAAATAGAAGTACTGATTCGTTGGGAGAATGGAGACCATACCGAGGCAACATGGGAGCTTTCAGATGTGATCAAGGATCAATTCCCTGATTTCCACCTTGAGGACAAGGTGGCTCTTTGGGGAGTGAGTATTGATAAACCCTTGATAACCAAAGTTTACCAAAGAAGAAAGAAAAAGAAGGAAAATGAGCAAATATCAAAGTAAATAAAGGATAGGGAATATTGTTAGTTAGAGGGGGGTCAAAACAGAAAAGAGAGAGAAAAGGGGAGGGACCACGGGGAGAGGAGGTTATTTGTAAGAGGGAGTGAGACCATGGAGGGACATTGAGGATTTTGTAATCAAATCTCATATTTTGAGATTGATGGGAGAGAAGGGAAGCTCTCCAATTCTTCCCTACTGTTAATAAAGTAAGGAGAAAAGTCCATTCTTATCATTATGTTCCTAAGTCTTGAGGTTTTTTAAGAATTGAATTTATTTTAGTGGACCTTGAACGCAATCTTTTTTTTTCCACCTTCTTTTATTGGACTTAACATTCTTACATATTCCAAAGACTGTAATATGGGAGAAGTACGTACCCCAAGGCTCAGATGAATGGGATTTTCAAGTTGCTGTGTCTAAGTTGTTCGATGAACGTCCTATATGGCCAAAGGATTCTCTAGTTCAACGACTGCTTGATATGGGCCTAACTTTTAGCCATGGAGTGTTGAGAAGGTTTTGACCTCCAAGCTACTCACCATCCATGATATTTTTCTTTTTATCATCCATAGATAGAACTCATTTTTGTGTTTCTTTTTCTATTATTTATTATTTTTATTGTGCAGGCTTCTTTCTAGAATTGCATATTACTTTTCCAGTGGACCTTTCCAAAGATTTTGGATAAAAAAAGGTTATGATCCTCGAAAAGATCGTGATTCTCGCATGTGAGCACCCTGTTTAAATGATTGCACTTTTCTATATTTTAATTGCTCCTTCATTTCCTAGGATCATTCTATGTACATAGATTCCATGACTAAGAAATAAACCTGATTTGTAGTTGAGTTTTTACTGCTTTATGGTTCTTTTTAGGGACGCAGTTAACACACATTTTCTCAATAAGGCATTAACTCGCATCATCTTAATAAGACATTAAGAATTTTCTGAACTGACCTACTGAGAGAGTTTGCTCCACGTTTATGTTTATCCACAAATATAAACACCATATAAGAAATCAATGAATTGACATTTCCATTATAACAGATACCAACGAATTGATTTTCGAGTTCCCGCATCATTACGAAGTTATTGCAATTCCAATGCTTCCAACAAGTAAGTTTGTTTTTACCATAAGTTCTGTACAAAATAAGGCATTCAGAACCAGAATTTCATTGTAATGCATTGGATCTAAGCTGATTGATATTGAAGTGGTCTTTCTTTTGTTACCTCATCATTTATGTGTTTCAATTTTTCCTTCCACGTAGATTGTGTTACGGACATGCAGAGATAAGTGCATTTCAAGTTTTTCCTCACAAGTTCCAAACATCATTGCAACTTTTCGAACTTGAAGATGAGTATATTCAAGAAGAGATAAGAAAACCCTCCGAGGAAGCATCATGTTCGGTGAGTTTAATAAGTTATTAATTTATCGTATTATATAAATATGTCTTCAACCTTTTCCCCTGCTCCAGTATTCATTTCAAGGAAATTAAGGGGAAAAAAGAAGGAAAAAAGGCAGGAGGATTCCTTTAATTGAGGATTGAAATATCTGATGATATATCGATATATCTGTCAATATATCTATATATTGGAGGTTCGACATCAATATTAAGGATTAATTAATATCTCCAATATATTTTATAAACACACATAAAACATGGCACATTATCATTTATTATTCTTAATATGAATATGAATGTTAATAACTTAATTTGGTAGTAAAAAGACTCAATTATTAATTTAAATCATTTTTATAATTTTCTTTATTTATAAAAATATTCATTGATATCGATATATCCATTGATATATTTTTCAAAATTGAAATCTTGATATCGATATCGACATCAATATTTGAATCCTCTGATGGTTTGCCACCCATGTACCTGGGTCAGTTTTTTTGCTTGTTCGCTGCTATCACAATTCAAGATGGCTCTATTGACTTGGAGGGGGCTAATGGTGCATTTCTCACTTAGATTTTCTCTGAGAGCCTCTTGAATGTCGAACCAATCATCATGGAATGAGCTTCTGAACTTCCATTTGTGAGTAAGTCTATAAATAGTTTCCAACCTCTTCTATTCTCCCCAGCTGGGATGATTAGTTTGTTACAGCCTCCATTGCTTTCCGATTTTGTAATCTCTGCGAAGTGTCCTCTTCTGTTTGATAACTTCTTGACCCAAAAAACATGGTCATCCGAGCGGTCTTCCTTAAAAAATGTCTGGTTAGAGGGGGATTCAGTGAGCTGTTTCAGGGTAGAAGAAAGGCAATGAAGATTTTTAGGCCGTAGGTTGAAGGAGAATGATCGATCAAGAACTTACTAACACTTAGTAGCCAATTATAAGTATTCTTCCCATGAATTCTTTGAACGATTGATACCAAAGGGAATCTGCTTCATGAATATATCTCCAACCCCATTGTGCCAACAAAGCCAAATTCCTGATTTTCAATCCCCAAAAACCGAGACTGCCATCCAGCTGTGACTTGGAAACCAGATCCCATTTGACTGGGTGGTTAATTTTATTCCCCTTTTGACCTTCCCAAAAGAAAGATTTCATAATTCTCTCAACTACGACCACCTTGGCCGACACTAAGAAAGAAGACGTGATAATATGCACAAAGTCTTCCACCTTGAGATAAGCTAAATCATTTCCATCTATCCAATTTCTTTTGAATTTTATCAATTATTGGCTGCCAAAAAGAAACTTTCTTTGGATATCCGCCAAGTGGAAGGCCAATGTACAAAAAAGGAAAAGATTCAACCTTATAACGCAACCGGCATGACATGTACAACTTATCTTCTTCCACATTAACCCCGCATAATGCCGATCTCTCACAATTTACCTTTTGGCCAGAACATCACTCAAATAACTCAATAGTTCTAATGAGAGTATTTAACATATTGTCATTATATTTGCAAAATAAAAGTGCATTATCAGCAAATTGAAGAATGAATGTGGACTTTGTTTTTTCCAGCACAAAACCTTCTAAAGCCCCATTTTCATAAATAATAGTAATCAGAACACTCAATACCTCAATGACTAGAAGGAAAAGAAAAGGGGAGAGAGAGTTTCCCCTTACCAAATTCCTAGAGCATGTATTCTACCACGAGGCCGAGTTAATTAAACTGAAAAATTTGGGTCTCGAATACAACCATTAAACTAGCCAATCCACTTAGAGTCAAACCCTTTGAGAAGAAGCACTTTCTCAAGAAAATCTCAGTCAACCTGATCAAAAGTCTTTTCTAAATCAAGTTTAAGTAATCCTTCTGAGCCCTAAACTCTCCTGTTACCCAACACCCCCCCCCCCAAAAAAAAAAAAAAAAAAAACAACAAAAAAAACTAATTGTGGACTATGTCATTATTTTGTTATTGTACCTGCATAGGATTTAAAATTCTATGAATTTCCTTAGCAACTAAATGTAAATAGGATTATAAATATCCTACTGTTGATTTGGGATCTGATTTCATATTTTTGGCATGTACAGTATGAATCCGGATGGTTTTCTCTGCGTATCATAAATTGCATCCGACAACGAATCATGATGAGGTTTTTATCAGTGTTCCCAACAGCAGGTGCTGAAGCTTTGCTCAGAGCAGCCTCTGAAAGCTTTGAAAAATTGAAGAGGGAGGATAGAAAAGAGTGCTCAAAGGTCGATCAGGGAGGGGAACATGAAACCAACGCAGGTTTAAATTAAAACTCAACAATTTCTATTTATTTGTGTGTTTCCCTATGTTTGCCTTTATCTTCTTCTTCCGTTCCGTTGTGGATAGGAACACAGCATGATTGAAAGCAAAGTTTCCATGAAATCTGGCTACTGTGTAGAAGAAACACAGATAGCAGAAATCAGACTAATTAAGAGAAGAAAATACTCACCTCCCAGGGCAGGGAACATTATCTGAGCTTTTTTGTAATGATAATCAGTTGCTAATTTTCCATCCTAAAAAATTTCATTATCGGGCCTTTTCTATTATTACAATAATAGTGAATTAATTTTCACTTGTTGATTCTGTTAAAAGTTTTTCAAGATTCAGTTCTGAGCGTAACCAAAAGATTTTTGAATAAGCTGTGGTGTTGGTGGGAGAGCTTTGATATTTGCAAGACTAAAGACTTCTTTGTAAATTGTTCATTGATTATGCTTTTCATGATATGTGCATTAATTGATTACTTCAATGTAATGTTTCTTTTCTGGTATTCTCTGCTATTTCCAACCTTTCAGCTTTTTTGGTTTATTCATCATTTTGGATCATTTTAAAGATTCATTAAAGGTTCATTGTATAGTGGACAAGATGTTAGCTTAGTAATAGCCTAATAGGTGAAGGGTATTTATTAACGCTGATTAAGTTTTGCAGCTGTGATCAATGATGACAAATTGGAAGCTAATTACGCCGAAGAAGATGAAGAAGATGGCGAAGATGGCTTAGGAGTTGAGAGTGGTGATGAGGCATTAGATGCATACGACAATTTCGATATGGTAATTTTATAGTTCATCCTACCTACATATATGAATATTTGTTTGAATTAACTTTCTAAAGATTAAAATCAATTTTTTAAATCCTTAGAAAGTTATTCCAAACATGTCCTCAGTCTGATGTTACTGCTTTTATTTGTAATATTTGCTTATTCTGTAGGTTGGTGACGATGACGAGATTTCTCTGCAGTCACATTCATGTAATTTCACTCCTCTTTACAAGTTCTATTTTGTTTTTTCCTTGTCAAGTTTTATTGTTTGCAAGGGTTGATAATAGTCAGTTTTACTTTATTTTTCTAAAATGATTTGTTTGTTTTTAAGTTCATGAAATTGATAACTTTGTGAAGATGTTTACTTTGAGGAAGAGAATTTGAAGCCACTACTTTGGGGATGGAGTTTAGAAATAGTAGATGGGGAAAATAAATTATAGGACAAATATAGATTTATACTAAACTTTGGGGTTGTATGAACTAATAGTCGTACCAATTTAGACATTGAATTTTTGTCGGTGTATCAACTTACATCTTTCTCTTGAATCAATATCATATGAAACTTATAATCTCAATCAATCAAACTCTTAAATTTTCATAGATCAATCAATTTAAACCTTCCATTACGATCACCTTTGAAGATCATCTATACATTAATTTTCAAACACATGTAGATTTCTTTATATATCAGTTTTACAAAACGGATAATTAAAGTAAATACATAGACAAGAAGTTTCATCTGATGGTCTAAATTTATTCATTTATGAAAGTTTAGGAGTTTAATCGATATAATTATAAGTTTCACGAGAGGCTTCTCCAAATGAAACGTATGTGTGGTTGACTTAAATTGATACGACCTCTAAAGTTAAAAGAGGTATAAACTGAATATTTTCTGTGAATTATATAATATATATATGTTTCTTTCTTTATTAGTTTTGAGTTGAGCTGTGATGGAATTTCAGATTTAAACATGGAGAATGTTTCGAGAACACATTTGCAAGAATTGTTTGGTAGCTTTCCGTCGTTGGATGAAGATGGCCTGAAGATGGACGATGGAGATGGCAGTGAAGAAGAGTATCAAATTTATGAGCAAGATACTGATATGGACTCTGACGACGATGATTCATAGTTTCCTTCTCTTTCTTTTTATTTTTTTTTCCAGAATATTGTAAGTTAATTTATGTTTCCTTAATTAGTTTTGTTGTAATTATAATTATTATTTTATCAATCTATCAAGTAGTGATTTACTATTTTTTTTCCCCAAATATGTATATTATTTTCTCTCTACACCTATTCATGCAGCTGAGTTTGAATAATGATAATAAAGCTATAAATCCTGAGGGAAGAATACACAATTCTGTACCTGGGAATCATCCAGAATGGAAGTTTTTTCTTTTCTTTTCTAAACCATAATGCTTAAACATCATTTAGATATTTACAAATTTACCTGCTAGAAATTTTGAAAATTAATGAAAAAGTATTTTAAATGACAGCTATTGAAAATATTTATGAATAATAATAAAATATCACAGTTTATCTGCAATATCTATCATGACATAGATATACATAGATAGTAATCTATCACGATATATGGCAGAGTGAAATTTTGCTATATTTGTAAATATTTTAGTTCATTTTCCTATATTTGAAAACAATCAATTTTTCTTCTTTTTCTTATGCGGACCCCTCTCCCTCTCTTTTACTCTATTAAATTTCACACTTCTCTCCGTCAATTCTCTCTGTTATTAAAATTAAAATACACTCAAAAGACTTTAAAACTCAACATAATAGCTCACTCCACTCTTTCTTTCTCGAAAAAAGAAGAGAAATTATATTGTAAGGTAAATACATTTTAAAAATTCAAAGCCATGACTTCAATTTTTTTGTAATTGCAGGTGTGACAATCACATAGCAATTAAGATAGCAATTACATAACAATCACATAGAAATTAAATAACAATCAAATTTTCATGTAGAAATTTTTTGACATGTTTGCAAAAAAGTAAAACTTAGGGACACATGCCCAATTTTCAATTTTTTTTAAAGTTGCAATTGTCCCAAAAGAAAAAGAAAAGAATAAAGAATAGGTTGCACCTAATTCATATGCTTCCTACTTCTTTATCACAAAAATGAAATTAAAAAAATAAAGCGGTCACACGACAGTATTTTATCGAACTATACTTGGGATACACTAAGATAAATGCATTGAAGGGAACACCCAAGTTTTTTTAAAAAGAAAAACCTATCGTTTCCTCAACCATAAAACGTAAGAAAGAAAATGTCTCTTTTACCCCCTCACTTAAAATTGTTTGTCACTCACATATTTCTTCACAATTCCTCAAGAGTCAATTCTACCTTCTAATTAGAAACGTAAAATAGTGAAACTACGAAACTCAAGAGTCATGCGTGGTTTGGTCATGACTGGTTTACAAATTTGCCGCTTCCCTATATCAGTTCGCAGCTCGTCGTTTCAAATCTGATAGTTCATATCACTCTTTGCTGCTCAACCATGCAAAGTTGCAAATAAAAAAGACATATTCTTTTTCCCTCCAAATCCAAAACTCATGCAAAATCACAAAAAAAAGATATATTTTCTTGGTTTATGCGCATCTGACTTGCAATTTGAGTGGGTCTTTGTGTGGGTTCGGTTCAACTTGGTTTATTTGTGTGGACCACTTTGATTTTGGTTTGGTTTAACTCTTTTGACTCAATTTTTTTCTTCCTTATTTCTAATGGTGGAAATCAATGAGTCTTCCCTCAACAAGTTGTAAACTAAATGGTCGTAAATTTACTAATTGTCCTACAATATAATTGAATGCATATATTGTCATAAACGAGGTCATATTTTGACAATTTATCTTACCCGACCACCTCGTCCTTTGAGTAGATCCTTCACACCAAGGGACTTATTCAGAGATGGTTTCTCATCTATTGTTGTTGTTGACTCTTCCTCTGATGACCTTCCTGCTCCTAAAGTTTCCCTTAATAACCTTCAAACTTTACTGAAGCGTATAATCTCCTTCGATTCATATGCCCTTGAGGTCACACTAGATGATAATTCTTGGTTTCTTGATTCTGCTTGTTGCAATTCACATGACCTCATTTTGCTTTTGTCTTCTTCAACCATTTCATCACTATCCCCTGTTCATGCTGCCAATAGAAATTGTATGTTTATTTTTTATGTTTGTATTGTTTCCACATCCAACTTAACTTTTCTCCAGTCCTACGATATCCTTAATTTGAATTTTAATCTTGTTCGTTGGCCAATTATGTGACCTTGACCTTTCTATTTGCTTTTTTTTTTTCTTATGATTGTCAGGTTCAAGATTCACACATGGGATAAATGTAGGATTGTATCAATTGCAGCGGATCTAAGCATTCAAATTCATTAATTTTGGCATAATATAAAGCATGCTTCTGCAGAAAATTGGTTTCAAGACATACCTCTTGTAGAACTTCTTCAAAGCTTCTTCTCCAGCTGCAATCTTCTTCATATCTTGTTGTAGACCACCTCGAGATCTTCCCCACTATTCTCTTGGTGCTCTAGATTGAGTTGTGGGACTCAAAACAAGCTTGAATCAAGGGATAAAAAGAGAAAAGCTCACTGCAGCAACCTTTGTTGAAGTACCATTCTTCAAATCGAATTTTCTCTCAAAATTCTGTAGATTGCATGCCCGATTTTCACTCTAATCTTCTCATTATATTGCAGATCAACATGCAAAGAAAAGAGTTGCATGAGTTGCAGCTCATGCTTGGAGAAGACAAAGCAAATATATTGCTTCATGTGTGAGCTAGTTCAAAGATGGATAATGGAAAAAACCATTTTTCCATTTAAGTGTTTTAGTTTTCCAATTTTTCAATTTTATCCAAAAATCAAATTTTGATTTAAAAAATCTATTTGATTTTAAAAATGAAAAATTAATTAATAAATAAATAAATTAATAAATTAATAAAACTTAATTAATTTAATATCAAATATTAAATTAATTTTAACACATATCCATCTTTATATATTTAAATCATATTTAAATATATAAATTCTTCTATTCCGTTTAATTCTAAAATTAAACATAATTATATCTCATATAATTATTAATTCCCTTAATTCTAATTTGAACGTTTTAAATTAACTTATCACGCTATTCTAGAGCTAGTCCGTTACAAGCTAGTAGAGGGACCTCACGGACCTACAGATCATAGGCTCCAACGATCCGAGATTAATTGGCTAAACTCATTAGATCAAATTAATCTCCATTCGTTAACTAATGGGTCACTCCACTAAAGCCCATAGTTGCACTCCCCTCACTGTAAATATATTATGTCCACATGATTTAACCATAATCAGCAAGTCGACCCTTCACAGGTTGTTCGTAATAACGGTTGGGTCAAATATCTGTTTTACCCCCGAGATTACATCTTATTCCTTAAGTCCCTACTGATCCTCTAATGAACAACTGGTTTGTGATCCAATCACCAAACCAAACTCTCTCAGCCCAGTGAGAGGGTGGGGCTCTTTGTTCAAGACCTGCATTCAGTACTTGAGAGAACAACCTTTCTCCTATCCCTAAACCGGGTAGGTGTGAACTCCTTCTTGCACCCTATGTCTCCAGCTATCTATCCGATCTTACCCCTGAAATGGGAGTCTTATTGAGTCGGCGCTGTTGAGCCAACCCTCAACTATGCAAATCTAAGGGCAATCTCGAATAAACAGGAGCTCATAGTTAGCTCAGGATTAAGATAAAGTTACCTAGGTCATCTAGGTGAAATAATCAGTCTTAAATAGTAAACAACGTTATAAAGTAAGAGTGACTTATTTCTTGGTCCTGATCTTATGCAAACTCATTGCATAGGACGCCCCCACTCCTCATGTCATAATATGTACGAATTAAGATCACATCGTATGTAGCACTTTACAACTCTTTGTAACAACTACAAAGTAGGCCGCATCCAATGGTGTTACCAGAATAAAGTACCCAACCTTATTCATGTACCATAGATCATTTTGACTATTTACTCGAAATCGATCCACTCTTATGTCTCCACATAAAGTTCAAGTACTCATACAATAGTCATAGGTCTTAGTTTATTGGAAAGACTTTCATACAATTTATGAGATCAATAACAAGTATATTGATAATAGAAAATATTTATCATTTTACAAACTGCGAGTTTTAGGACATAAAACCCAATCCCTCTTGGACTAAAACTCCAGTGGATCAATATATGCAAATATATACAATGTTGAGTTTACATGGAGAGAATAAAATATACAATACAATAAACTAGGGCATTACAATACCCATAAATTATCCCACTTGTCCTAGTGATACAAAACTCATAGACCTAGTCCTACTAGGTGACCCTCGAACACTTTACCGAGAGGGTATTCGTAAAATGGATCATCTAAGTTGTCTTGGGAAGCAATCTAAGTGACAATGACGTCTCCTCTGTGTATAATCTCCCTGATGAGATGGTACTTCTGTTCGATATGCTTTCCCCATTTATGGCTTTGTGGTTCCTTTGAATTTGCAACTGCTCCACTGTTGTCACAATAGAGAGTGACAAGCAGGTGCATATTAGGAACTACTTCCAGATCTTTCAGGAACTTATGAGCCATACTGCTTTTTTTGCTGCTTCGCTTGCAGCTACATACTCAACTTCCATTGTAGAGTCTGCAATACAACTCTACTTGATGCTTCTCCGCACAACTGCTCCTCCGTTCAGAGTGAATACTGACCCCGAAGTTGATTTCTTCGAATCAATATCGGTCTAAAAGTCAGAATCAGTATATCCAGTAAGGATTAGATCCTTAGGACCATACACGAGCATATAATCTCTCGTTCTCCGAAGATACTTGAGAATGTTTTTAACAGTAGTCCAATGGTCATGACCAAGATTGGACTGAAATCTGCTGACAATTCCTACGGCATAGCATATGTAGGGACGAGTACACAACATTGCATACATCAAACTCCCAACTGCAGATGCATAGGGAATTCGATTCATCTCCTCAACCTCTTGAGGTGTCTTAGGACTCTGCTCCTTAGACAAGTGAATTCCATGTCTGAAAGGTAAAGATCCTTTCTTGGAATTTTACATTTTATACCTAGACAATATCTTGTCTATATAAGATGCTTGAGATAATGCCAATGTTCTGTTCTTGCGATTCTGAACTATTTGGATTCTAATAACATAATGTGCTTCTCCCAAATCTTTCATTTGGAATTGTGAATCCAGCCATCTCTTAACGTCAGCTAGATATTCTACCTTATTCCCAATGAGTTTTCATCAACATACAACACCAGAAAAGCAACAGTTTTGTTGACGATTTTCTTGTAGACACAGGGTTCGTCAACATTTTGTTCAAAGCCATAAGATTTGATCGCAGCGTCAAATCTCATATTCCAGGATCTAGAAGCTTGTTTTAATCCATAAATGGATCAATTAAGCTTGGAAACTTTTTGCTCTTAACCCTACTGTATAAACCCTTCTAGTTAAGACATATAGATACTCTCTTCAAGATAGCCATTCAGAAAAGCTGTATTGATATCTATTTGTCATATTTCATAAAATGTGGCTATGGAAAGAGTATTCTAATAGACTTTATCATGGCAACTGGAGAGAAGGTTTCTTCAAAATCTAACCCCTCTCTTTGGGTAAACCCTTTTGCCACAAGTCTAGCTTTATAGGTCTATACCTTACCAGCTTGGTCTCATTTTCTCTTGTAGATCCATTTGCATCCGATGGGTTTTTCCCCTTCCGGTTGATCTACAAGATTCCAGACAGAATCGAAATACATAGATTCCATTTTAAGGTCCATGGCTTTAATCCATTGGTCTTTGTCCACATCGTTCATTGCTTGATTAAAAGACAACGGATCCTCTAAACCATCATCTGGTATGATGACTTGAGTTTCAATAAATCCATGAACCGGTCAAGGTGTTTCACGACCTTCCCACTATGACGAGGCATTCTTAACTCTTGAAAAGGATGTAAAGTATCAGTTTCATCAACGACTCTTGTTGACGGACCTGCTCTATCAACAACTCTTGTTGAAGGACCTGCTCGATCAACAACTCTTGTTGATACATTTGTCGATTCTCTGGACATTTCTTCTATTACTAGCTTACTGTGTGGTTGATGGCTCTTTATATAATCTTCCTCTAGGAAGGTTGCATTTTTTGATACAAATACTTTATCTTCCTGAGGATCATAAAAGAGACCACCTCTTGTTTCCTTTAGGTAGCCTACAAATAGGCACACTTTTGAACGGTGTTCCAACTTTTTAGGATTTTGCACCAACACATGTGCTGGACAACCCCAAATCCTGAAGTAATATAGATTTCCTCTACGTCCTCTCTAGAGCTCGTAAAGTGTTTCAGAAACACTTTTCGAGGGAACCATGTTCAAAATATACACCGCAGTCTCAACTGCGTGTCCCCAAAAAGAATTTGGTAATTGAGCGTAACTCATCATGGAACGAACCATGTCCAACAAGGTTCTATTTCTTCTCTCTGCCACACCGTTCTGCTGAGGTGGGCCAGAGGCTGTGAGTTGAGACTGAATTCCATGTTCTATCAAATAGTTCTGGAATTCTGTCTATATACTCACCACCTCGATCCGATCGAAGCGTTTTAATCTTTTTACCTAATTGGTTTTCAATCTTAGCCTTATACTCTTTGAACTTTTCAAAAGTTTCAGACTTTTGGTGTATTAGGTAAACATGCCCATACCTTGAATAATCATCTAGAAAATTAATGAAATATTCATACCCTCCTATTGCTCTAACATTTAGAGGTCCACAAAGGTCTGAATGAATCAGCTCTAGGGGTTCTTTGGCTCTAAGACCTTTTCCATAAAAAAAATATTTTTGTCATTTTACCCCCAAGATAGGACTCACATGGTGGTAATGAACTGTCTTCCAACTTGTTGATCGTTCTTAACCAATCTCTCAATCCTATTGAGATTTATATGACCCAGTCTCAAGTGCCAAAGATAGGCATTTGGAAAAATCTTCCTGTTTTTATGAGTCCTAGCAGTTTTAAACATTTCTATGTTTAAAACAGCTTTGACCTCAGTTGGTTTTAACATGTACAAGTTATTTTCTAATTTTGCAGAGCAAATCTGTTTATTTCCCATATTGATGAACACTTCACTATTTTCGAAATAAAATTTATAATTTTGTTCTAGAAAACAGGAGACAGATATTAGATTCCTTTTCATAGAAGGAATATAATATACATTTTTCAAATAAATGTACTTATCTCCTATAAATAACTTCATATCTCCCACTGCTTTAGCCAAAACAATCTCCCCGGTCCCTACCTTAAAGATTGTTTCACCTTCTGTCAACTGTCTCCAGGAACTTGTTTTCTGTGAGATAGTACATACATGATTAGCGACACCTAAATCAATTATCCAGATTTTATTATTTTCCTAACATGCTTCGATAACAAGTAAATCATATTTATCTTGTTGTTCAAATTCAGTATCCTCATCTACATAGTTAATAATTTTAGATGAGTTGGGAGATAGAGGACAATTCTCTATTAAAACTCTTTTGGTATAATCAACTGGTAGTAATTTTTTTGTTGATTTAATTTTACTGTTATGTACATTGGAAGCGAGTATACTGTAATTCGACATGCTGATAAAATTCAAACAAATTCTAATTAGCAAATTGTAACTAAATCCAAAGTCAAGTTTTAGCAAAAAGTAATAATGTACCCATAACCATTATTTATTTGCAATGATATTTTAGTGAGTTAGTATATGTTCTACCGAGGGGCAGTCAGATACTCCTTCACTAAAACAAACAATTTTGACCAAACACTATTCCTAGAATAACTCTTATTCCTACTGTCTCTGGAATAACTCTTATTCTTATAGTCGTTTAGTTATCGTTTTCGGTCAAGATCTTTACTAACAACTTAGTAATTCTTGTAAGTTTGACTCGCCATTTTTCAGATCCTATAGGACGGTATGAATTTTCCTCCGAAATAGAAGACAACATCCAAAATGGAACTATGGTCCTATTCATTTTACTGAAGCCTGTGTTGTTTCGAATCCTATGTTACAACCCTCCTAGGGGATAGCCATCACTAAACGACTAGCAAAGGGCTGCCTAAAGCAAATTAGCAGGCGCAACATAGCAATCTCACGGTTCAGACTAATTGAGGAGACCGTAGGATATATTAATACATATCCTTCACCCACTTACTATGAACTTCTTCCTTCGTTTACCTTGATATTGACTCATACAAAACACTTTCCGAATGGAGGCCACTTCCAGGGTGACACGAAGCGTCATATGAATCTCACGGTGTAAACTATGTGGAGACGTGGCAGTTGAAATCTATATATCGTATAAAAGACTTATATTTGAACAACTTTCTCTTATTCACCAAAATCTAGATTTAAGCTAAAAATTACTTTCCGAAGGGAAGTCACTTCCAGGGTGACACGAAGTACCACTTAAATCTGGATTGTGAACTCTAAGAGACGTGAGAGCTAAAAATAACGTATCGTATATATTATTAATCTCCCACTGAAGTTTTCTAATAACTCTATCATATAGAAGTTATTAAACTGCCACTGAAGTGTTCTATTTGGGTATATTTATACTTAGGTTCTTTTCGGCTAATAAAACAACCCTAAGTCTATGTGGTTTATCTAAGTATAACTTTTATAATTGGACTTTAACCTACAATGTCTAGGTGATAAACCATTTTATTACCTTACATCACTCACGTATGCTCATAAAACCGGTTACCAACGCTCAATAATTCAGCCATAATCTCTAAGTAGGAGGTGTTCCGTAAACCGTCAACTTAAGTACCCCCAGCTTTAGATAGGATTATATACCGGTTGAGTTTGTAACCTAGGTTTTATAAGTTTTAATAATTAAAACAGGTGGTCAACCTACGTGAGCATGCAGCTGTTGTTTATGAATTTTAAATGTCTAACCCAATTTTATAACAAATTATAAAACTTTAGACATGATATACATCCACAACATACATGAGGCATTCAACATTTAATATAACATTTATATTAAATACGAGAAACCCTAACATGCAGACTATATATTATAACAATTATAACATACTTTCAATGCATGTTACATGCTTCCTATGGTGAGATTTTAAATCTAAATGGCATACTATATGCACATACAAGATTTATTTAATTATAACATACATCAAATACATAAATAATTAAACACAGACTGATATGGTTCTAGTTTTGGCAAAAAACAAGCAAACAAAAAGCCTAACTATTTCAAAACAGCTTCCAAACCGCTTGAACCGCTCCAAAACAAACTTAAGTAGCTTGTATCAGACCTGAACCATCTGAACCGAACTAGCCAAGTCTGAACCGAACCAGCCAAGAACCATTCGAAGCTGAACCGGACAGGACTACAAGAGAACCGGTCGAACTGGCATCCTTTGCACATGTTCAACATCTCGCTAAGTATCATCGTTTAGCAATGACAACCATTGTCTAGCATTTTGCAAAATCGTTTAGTAAATGCTTGATCGTTTAGCGTGCGAAAAGGAAAATGATCGTCTAATGCCATTGCATAGCATTCAACGCATCGCCCAACTGTCGCACAAAGGTATGCGATCGCGTAATGCTATCGCATAACAACTCAACGCATCGCTTAGCTCCCGATCAAAGATAAATGATCATAGTAAGCGATCGCTCAGGGCTATCGTATAGCTCTTCATAACTACCATTTAGTTCTATCGTATAAAACCAAACGATCGCTTAACACCATCGTCTAGCACTGCATGTCATCATTCAGTATATGTCGTGTAGCTAAACGATCGCTTAGCTCCATCGTTTAGAACATCATCGTGTCGTTTAGCATTGTAGGTAAGTGATTTTTTTAGTTCCATCGCATAGAAACTTCAACACATCGTTTAGCACTTCGTCTACACGATCGCTTAGTTTCGCATCTAAATGATTGCTCAGCGCTATCGAGTAACACTTCATCGCATGACTTAGAGTGCATCGTTGCTAAATGATCGTATAGTACCATCGTATAGTAAATTCAACGTATCATTTAGTTCCCACGCCAAAGCTAAACGATCGCTTGATGCTATCGTATAGCAAATTGAACGCATCGTTTAGCTCCTGCAAGTACACAATCGTCTAGCGTTTAACATCACAACGACCAGCGTCTATTGCTATACGATCGTCTAGCTTTTCTTCACATGTGTAGCGTCTGGAGCTAGATGATCGTTTAGCAACTGGAACCACAGCGACGATAAGAACAGAGGCTGATTTTCTCTGGAACTGCAATTCGGCCTATTCACTTGTTTCTTCAATTTACAGCTTAATTTCAACTATAATGACTCCAAATAAATTACAGACTCTTGGGAACATATTAAAGCTCATCAAGCAAGAGCGAATTACAAATTTAAATGAGAAATTAAAGAGAATTAAACAACCAAAACTCAGAAAACCATATCAGTGCACCAGTTTTATATTTCTCATATAAAACACCCACCAAACCAAAATTAAACCGAATTGAATGCTTATTTGATGCTCTGATACTAATTGTAGGATTGTATCAATTGCAACAGAAGCACAAGGATCATCTAAGCATTCAAATTCACTAATTTTGGCATAATATAAAGCATGCTTCTGCAGAAAAATGGGTTTCAAAACATACCTCTTGTAGAACTTCTTCAAAGCTTCTTCTCCAGCTGCAATCTTCTTCATATCTTATTGTAGACCACCTCAAGATCTTCCCCACTATTCTCTTGGTGCTCTAGATTAAGTTGTGGGACTCAAAACAAGCTTGAATCAAGGGATAAAAGGAGAAAACCTTACTGCAACAATCTTTGTTGAAGAACCCTTCTTCAAACCGAATTTTCTCTCAAAATTTTGTAGATTGCATGCCCGATTTTTACTCCAATCTTCTCATTATATTGCTAATCGACATGCAAAGAGAAGGGCTTCATGAGTTGTAGCTCATGCTTGGAGAAGACAAAGTAAATATATTGCTTCATGTGTAAGCTAGTTTAAAGATGGATAATGGAAAAAACCATTTTTTCATTTAAGTGTTTTAGTTTTCCAATTTTTCAATTTTATCCAAAAAACAAATTTTGAGTTAAAAAATTTATTTAATTTTAAAAATAAAAAATTAATTAATTTCATAAAATAATTAATTAATAAATAAAGCTTAATTAATTTAATATCAAATATTAAATTAATTTTAACATATATTCATCTTTATATATTTAAATCATATTTAAATATATAAATTCTCCTATTCCGTTTAATTCTAAAATTAAACATAATTATATCTCATATAATTACTAATTCCCTTAATTCTAATTTGAACGTTTTAAATTAACTTATCACGCTATTCTAGAGCTAGTTTGTAACGACCCGACCCCTTAGGACTTAAGTTAGGCCGTTACTAAAATACATGCATGCATGGCACTTAAAACGACACTCCTTTATGTTGAAATAAATGCTAAATAGATAAGGAAGTTCAAAAGTTCTTTATTAAATACAAACTTTGAAAACAAGATTAGGGTACCCATAAATCATAAAGGTTAATAAATAAATATGAAAAACAATTCTTACTAACAAGTTTCGAACATCAAAACTAACATTAAGAGAAATATGAAAAGAACTTTAAATCTCATTACGCAGAAGCGTAAAAACTAATCCTAGTGGCTCGATCACGAATTCCGCTTGTCCATTGCCGGTGCATCTCTACTCTTATCTGAAACAACAACAGGAGAAAGAATGAGTATAAAATACTTAGTAAGTAACTCACTACTAGGGTCAGGCTGGGCATCTATGTCCTCTAGATACCCACCTATGGCACGTATACAAATGAAACAAGAAAGAGACTGAGTCCTATCCTACTGTAGTTAAGTATGGACACTACTTCTGGTGAATCTTGAAAGAAACACAAACTGGTGAATCCCAAAAGAAACACAAACTGGTGAATCCCTAAGGAAACACAAAATCTAATGGGCATCTAACTAATCATAAGGACAATCACACGATCTCAACATCAAAATCATCACCGTACGAATCTATGACATACATGTAATCTTTGATATCATGGCTCTACCACATACACATATACCTCAACAGCATGCTCTACAACATTCATGTATACATTAACATCATAGTTCTACAACATACATGTATGCCTCAACATCATCAGATCAGATACAATCATATGGAAACACATACAATCTCATACTAGCATTCAAGTATCTATGTGTATATTTAAACAATTCAGATCTCGTCTCAGAACATACTTTGGTTCAGATTATACTATAATTTATCATGCTAATATTTGCCATAACATACACTTATCATGCTAGCATACAACTAAAGCCTGACCTGTGAGCAGTTCCAGTAGTAAGATTACTTACCTTAATCAAAATTCCACAGATAAAATCAGACAACCAAACGATGACCGCGGTTTGAAGTAACGACCCTAACATATGAATACAACCATTAAATTTCAGTACAACAATAATTTCGAAATCTAAGATTCAAATCCACAATACCCAAAAGCTTACCCAAAGAACTTGATCAACAACCACTACCAAGATTTCGACTCCAAAATCTCTTTCTAACAGATTTTAAATCCTAATGGACGACGACTTAGAACCTTAAAGATACAAAGGTTAAGTCAAACTTAATTCAGTAATCAAAGCGTGCCCACAAACCAACAATAAGGACTATAACTCTTACCAAAACTCTTGTCGAACGATTTTGAATCCGTTGGACAGTCGCTGCTGTGATTTCTCAAGCTCAAATCTAAAATCAAAATAATGCGACTAATTTAATCCTTAATCCAACTTAGTGGGCATCCAAAATCTTTCAAGAAACCCAACCACTAAAATAGATCTTACCAAAATCTAAGAGTCAAGCTGCTGGAAGACGGCGTGGCACGCAACGTCAGGAGGCTGGATCGGCGATGGCATGCGGTGGTCATGGGGCTGGAGCGACGGCAGCGTTCGTGGCTAGAAGCGGCGGCCACTCAGACTGCTCTCCACTAGGCGAGCGGTGCGATGGGCAGTGGACAGGAGGATGGAGTGGCGGTTGAAGGCACGTGAATGGCAGAAAAGAAAAAGAATTGGGGGAAAGGGGAGGGTTCGGCGTGCGTGAGGGAGAAGGGATGAGTTCTTTTATTTTAAATAATAATAATAATAATAATAATAATAACTAAAAATGAAATAGTATAATTACATTTAAATCATTTCCTTAATCCACTTTATACTATTTATTTCCTTTCCTTTTCAAAAGAAAATTAATTCCTGCCATTAATTTTCAAATTGAATTTCAAAAATTGAATAATTTTCATGTCAACACTTAAATTCCCGCACTTATACTTGAAATACAAAATTCCAAAAATGCCCTCCAACTAAGGACAATTACTGAATTTCCAAATAATAAAGTTACTGAAAATTACATTATTATTAAATAAAATGTGTGGGTGTTACATAGTCCGTTACAAGCTAGTAGAGGGACCTCGCGGACCTACAGATCATGGGCTCCAACAATTCGAGATTTATTGGCTAAACTCATTAGATCAAATTAATCTCCATTCGTTAACTAATGGGTCACTCCACTAAAGCCCATAGTTGCACTCCCCTCATTGTAGATATATTATGTCCACATGATTTAACCATAATCAACAAGTTGACCCTTCACAGGTTGTTCGTAATAATGACTTGGTCAAATATCTGTTTTACCCCCGAGATTACGTCTTATTCCTTAAGTCCCTACTGATCTTCTAATGAACAACTTGTTTGTGATCCAATCACCAAACCAAACTCTCTCAGCCCAGTGAAAGGGTGGGGCCCCTTATTCAAGACCTGCATTCAGTACTTGAGAGAACAACCTTTCTCCTATCCCGAAATCGGGTAGGTGTGAACTTCTTCTTGCACCCTATGTCCCCAGTTATCTATCCAGTCTTACCCTTGAAATTGGAGTCTTATTGAGCCGGCGCTGTTGAGCCAATCCTCAATTATAAAATTCTAAGGGCAATCTTGAATAAACAGGAGTTCATAGTTAGCTCAAGATTAAGATGAAGTTACCTAGGTCATCAAGGTGAAATAGTCAATCTTAAACAGTAAACAACGTTATAAAGTAAGAGTGACTTATTTCTTGGTCCTGATCTTATGCAAACTCATTGCATAGGACGCCCCCACTCCTCATGTCATAACATGTATAAATTAGGATCACATCATATGTAGCACTTTACAACTCCTTGTAACAACTACAGAGTAAGCCGCATCCAATGTTGTTACCAGAATAAGGTACCCAACCTCATTCATTTACCATAGATCATTTTGACTATTTACTCGAACCTGATCCACTCTTATGTCTCCACATAAAGTTCAAGTACTCATACAATAGTCATGGGTCTTAGTTTATTGGATTTAGACTTTCATACAATTTATGAGATTAATAACAAGTATATTGATAATAGAAAATGTTTATCATTTTACAAACTGCGAGTTTTAGGATGTAAAACCCATTAATAAATAGTTGGTTTGAGTCGCAAAGTGGGAAGATTGTTCGAGCTCACATCTCTTCACTTTTATACATCTCTGTTTATCCCTGCATCAACCACTAATTTTGCTATATATCAATTGCATCTTCATTTTGGTCATGCTTCTTTTGAAAAGCTTAGCAAATTAATCTCCATTGGTAATTTACAAAATGTTTCAAAATTTGCTTCATTTGACTATTTAAATTTGTAAACTTGTGAAACAACCTATTTTAGCATTCCCTATTTATCCTCTTCATGTGAAATTTTGATAACTTGTAGAAATACAAGTTATTTTGCCTTTTTGTTGAGAACAATTATGAAAATTCAAAGGAAAACATATTAGCTTGACAAAGAATTCATGCAAATAATAATATCTTGCAATCATATGCTTATAAAGCTAATAATCCTTGAAAAGCATAAAATTTATTATTTTTGGACACAAGATTTAAATGAAATAAGGAGAAAAATCGGCCAAAGAAATAAGTTGCAAGCCGTGATCGCATAAAAGGAATTAACTAGAACACTAACTTTACAACGCATAGCACCACGCGATGAGATGAAACACGATAAATAGAAAACGACAGACGCTTAGGCGGTGAAAGTCAAATCAACAGAACAAGTTGGTAGCTGATGTGAGACGTTCATAGCTGAGTCAATGGATCTTTAACACGAGGCAGAAAACGAATAGGATATGGAATTTAATGCGAGGTGTCAGACCATTATTGGAAAGCGGTGAAGAACCTTCTTCTTGACACCTATAAATAGACCTTTGAAGAATCGATCAAGAGATAGAGATTTTCACTACTAAAAGAGGCCGAAACTTTGTCAAATTTCCACTCTAAATCCGCCATAACCAACACTTCTTCGAGCTTTTCTTTGAAGGATTCTAAGTAAGAGCTTAGAGTTCTTCTCTAAAAAAGGAGAGAGAGACCTTCTCACTGTTGCAACCTAAGTGAAGCAGCCACCACCGGAGCCAAAGGAAGCAAGAGATTTTGATTGACAACTTGGTACTTTCTATTTCAATTCTCTTTACATTCTTCTTGTTAGCCTCATTTGTATTAAGTTTTTAGAGGTTTTAAAAACGTTACCTTTCTTAATATGAATACAATTACTCCCATATTATATCCATCCATATCCATTTTCACAAGCACGAGTAACTAAATTCCTAATGGACTAAGAAAGATAAATTAACATTTTTACTAAATTGTGCAAAGTAGGTGTTCATCTTGTTTAACGTGTGCAAAAAGGTTTATTGAGATCAAATCGGAAGATTGATCTAAATAGGAAACAATCTACTACGTATTGCGTTGGCTATTCGATTGTGTAGATGCTGAAGTAAATGATCGTTGAGGTTTTAATACTCGTCACATGGTAGGCGCGCGCACTAAACGATTGAGTCAGCCAGCATGCTCCATTGCATAGTCACTGGCTACTCGATCACTTGGTATACGATACTTGACGCTTACTCCGCGATCATTTAGACGATCATGCTTCACCACATAGTTGTCGTCTACTCAATTGTCTAAGCTTTCATTACACGATGTGCGCTACATGATCGCGTGACTTTCATACTTCATCGCATAGTCATATGCACACGATCCATGCTAAACGCGTCACTAGACGATCATATGAAGCTGCTATACGATCAAAGGAACGATGCTTCACCCAGGCGATTCAAGACGTGGTTTGCCTGTTTGAACTGATTGGCTCGTTGGTTTTGTAATAGATACCTTTATTTTTTTGATTTTTTAGGCTAATCATCCCAGTCCATTGATTCTTAATGAATGTACATATGTTTATTTTTATATGTCATAAAGTATGCCATATAGATTTTAAAGGCCACCATAGGTTATGCATTTGTCATGCATCATCTCTATATTATAAGAGTTATGATATAGTAGCTTGCATGACTAAATTACTTTAAAGCATGCACATACATCATATAATATAAGAGTTATAATATATGCATGCATTAAACATATTCATGCATCATATAGTATAAGAATTATAATACATGCATGTATTAAGCATATCCATGCATTATCTTTATATTATAAGTGTTATAGTTTAAGGGTGTATGAAAGCATATTTGTTTGGTTCATTACATGTTATATAAGATTTATATATAGTAATGAATGAAAATTGCATAAGGCATGACACATAGGTTAATTTATAAAAGTTATAGATACCTAGTCTAGCTTAGCAATGTGAATGATTTTGGTTGTTTCCTTTTATAAGAGTTATAATGGAAATTGGAACTAAAATCAATAAGAAAGACATGCATGCAAACTTAGGCTTGAATCATATTTTAAAAGAGTTTTAAAAATTGATGGAGATAGACCTAAGATGACCGGTCTAATGAGATTAGAAACCAAGGTTTAATCTTTTAATCGGTTTAATGGGATTAAATTGACTAATAAAAGATTAAAAATGTACCAAATCTATCTATAAGGGATCTTTTGTCTAAGGCGGGTTTTGTCTAGGCTGGGGTATTTAAGGTGACAAAAACGGAACATCCCTACCTAGGAATCTACCTGGAGAGGCGAATTAGATAGATTTTATGCATGCATGCAAATTCAATTATAGTCTGTTAAAGTGTTTAATGGGACTTGATTCAAACTTGTTTAATTATCAAAAGCAATAGTTTTTTTTTAGAAAATTAAACTCACACTTAGATAAAATCAGTAACTGGATTGTCTAAGTTAATGAATCCCTAGGTAGAACATTCAGTGAGAAGTACTTGGACTATATGATACTTCACTTAAACCTATACACGTTTCTCCCTAAAGTTCACATCGTGAGATCTATCCTTGGCATCGTGGCACCCTGGGAATGTCCCCTTAAAGGATGGTGTTTGGGTAGGTCAATACCAAGGTGAACAGAGAGAATGTTCATAGTAAGTGAGAGCGAGACGTGTGACAACATATCCCACGGTCTCTTTCATTAGGTTGGATAATGTTTTGTGCATCACCTCGAGGCACCCTAGAAGTGTCCCCCTAAAGGATGGCAGTTTTACACAACTCTTTATCTGATCTCCTAAAAAGGATAAGGTTGCTTTAGTCTCTTGTCCTAATCTGTTTTTTCCCTACAGTGGGCGCATTAGGGCGGGACTCTAGGGTCTAAAATGAGGGGTTACACTTACTGGAATTATTAAAGGTTAACATATTTTGGACCCCAAAAAATGGTGACTATTAGAGTCAGTTACCAGAGTTGTTTCTGTCTAATGGTTGAGAATGTCTCATCCTAGTGAAGAGGTATTTGATCACCCCACTAGTGACTTTTGTCCTGTCTCGCTAGGCATCATTGGAAAATAGATGTCTTTCCTTTAGGGTACAATAAACTATTTTGAAAAACCTAAAATTGGTGTTAAAAGTGGTAATGCATAGATTTATTAAGTTTGTTCATGTTTGTTTCAGCAACTTCTAATTATGGCAATCACGACATTAACTTTATTAGCCACTGACAAACTAATTGGCAACAATTACGCTAGTTGGAAAAACTCAATACTTACTATTTTAATCATCGATAATCTTCGGTTCGTCCTTACGCAGAAGTGTTCTCCTATTCCAGCTTCTACTACTGCTCGAAACGTTCGAGATGCGTATGAGTGATGGACATGGATGAACGAGAAGGCTTGAGCGTACATCTTGGCCAACATAAGCGATGTCTTGGCTAAGAAGCATGAGCCCATGGTCACTGCACGTGAGATCATAGAGTCCCTAAAGAGAATGTTTGGACAACCATCCGGGCAGCTCAAGCATGAAGCTCTTAAAAGCATCTTCAACTCCAAAATGAAGGAGGGTACATCTGTTTGAGAAGATGTTCTGAACATGATGGTCCACTTTAATGTGGTGGAGATGAACGGGGCCTGCATCAATGAGGGCAGGCAGGTTAGCATTATTCTTCAAACGTTGCTTGAAAGCTTCCTGCACTTTGTAAGCAACGCTGTTCTAAACAGGGTTGATTACACCCTTACAAATCTCCTCAATGAGTTGCAGACGTTCCAATCCTTGCTAAAAAGCAAGGAAAAGACAGTTGGTGAAGCAAATGTTGCTTCATCATCTAAAAAGTTCCAAAAGGGTTCAACCTCAAGAACTAAGTTTACACCTTCTTCTTCCCACACTAACAAGTGGAAGAAAAAGAGAGGTAATAAGAGGAAGGCACCGACTAACCCATAACCTGTCGCACAGCGGGATAGGCAACTAACATCGGTTGAAAAAGAAAAATGTTTCCATTGTAACCAGGACGGCCACTGGAAGTGTAACTGGCCATGTTGGTTAAAGGAGAGGAAGAAGGCTAAGGCAAAGGGCAGACAAGGTAAATGTGATTTACAAGTTTTGAAAACTTGTTTAGTAGAGAATGGTGATTCTACCTGGATCATAGCCTCTAGGGCCACTATTCATGTTTGTTCTTCTTTTTAAGGGATTAGATCCTGGTTGCAACTTGAGGCTGGAGAGATGATGATGCGAATAGGCACTAAGCACGTCGTCTCAATTGTGGCAGTAAAAGGTCTCTAGTTAACTTTACAAAATAGGTTTATCATTTTACATGATGTGTATGTTGTTCCCGAGTTAAAGAGGAACTTAATTTCTGTAAAGTGTCTGCTTGAATGTAAATACACCCTCAAATTTTCAATGAAAAAGTGTTTATTCTTCAAGATGGTGTTGAGATATGTTTAGCTTTACTGGAAAATAATTTGTATGTGCTAGGACCATTAGCAACAAATTCCCTCCATAACATAGAGATGTTTAAATCTGTCGTAACTCAAAATAAACGACTTATACTTTCTCCTAAAGAAAATGCCCAACTTTGGGACCTTCGATTAGGGCACATTAATCTCAATAGGATTGAAAGATTGGTGAAGAATGGACTTTTAAACAAGTTAGAGGAAAATTCGTTACCTGTGTGTGAGTCATGCCTTGAAGGCAAGATGACTAAAAGATCTTTTACTAGAAAAGGTTATCGAGCCAAAGTACCTCTAGAGTTATTACATTCAAACCTTTGTAGTCCGATGAATATGCGAGTCAGGAGAAGTTACGAGTATTTCATCACTTTTACTGATGATTACTCAAGGTATGAGTATGTTTATTTGATGCAACATAAATCAGAATCTTTTGAAAAGTTCAAAGAGTTCAAGGCTGAGGTTGAAAACACATTAGATAAACGGATTAAGAAACTTCGATCAGATCGGGGTTGAGAGTTTTTGGATTATGAGTTCCGTAACTATTTAATAGAACATGGAATCATTTCCCAACTCTCAGCACCTGGTATACCTCAGCAGAATGGTGTATTGGAGAGGAGAAACAGAACCCTGTTGGACATGGTTCGGTTGATGATAAGTTATGCTTCCTTATCAGACTCATTTTGGAGTTTTACAGTAGAGACTACAACCTATATCCTCAATTGTGTTCCTTCTAAGAGTGTTGCCAGAATACCTTTGGAGTTGCGGAACGGGCATAAAGCTAGTTTGTGTCACTTCCGCATCTGGGGTTGCCCATGACACTAGGGTATAGAGTATGCCCTAGTTTATTGTATATTGTACTATTTTTATGTATTGTACATTAGTCTCCCAAGGCATTAGGAAAAGTGTGAGATTGTTAGGATTGGTGTCCTAATTCTCCCGGTGGTCTCGTAGTTTGAAAACATTTTAAACACATATTGTTATTAATAAAATAAGTTATTTTATATGCATTTACTCAATCCAATAAACTAAGATCCGTGGTTATTTTATGTAATTTAAGCATGTATGTGAGACATACAAGTGGATCATGCCTTAAGCAATAACCTAAATTGTCTATAGTAGATGGATAAATGCGGGATACCTTATCCATGTGACACTATGGATATGGCCTGCTTTGTAGATATTTACAAGTGTTGTAAAGTGCTACAAATAGTCTGATCCTGTGAACCCTGAGCCTTGATTTCTCTACTTATGTATGTTCCCTACTAAAACCAGTGTGATGAGTAGGTTGATGTGAGAAGTAATGGGTAATTGTAGAGAAAAGGATGCAAAGTTAGAAGAAAAGTTTGAGTTTGAAAGCTTGACTCTTGGGTGAAGCTTGAAAAATTGGTTAAGTGTAACTCATGCATTGGAGGCTAGAAAATTGACTAAGTGTTGTACCCATGCATTGGCCTTGTGTTAAGTGTCAGAGTTGAGCCAAGGGCATTGGCCATGCTCATTTGAGAGGTTATTTGGGCATTGAAGAAATCTAAGGTATGGCCAAGAGAAAAGCTATGCGTGGGAAGGTATATGACAACCAAAGTTTTGAGAGGTTAGCATACATGCGACAGCCTCAAGTGTGCATGAGCATGGGCGTTGGGCATTGGAGTTGCGCGCGCTGGACGATCGTGTAGCAATAAGCGGATGTTGGATGATCGTGTAGCAAAAGAGCGATGCTGAGTGATGCGGTAGATGATCGTGTGGCAATGTGCGACGCTAAACGATGTGAAGTGTCGCGCTAAACGATAGCGCTATGCGATGGATGATAACGTTAAATAATGGGGCGTTGGCACTACACGATCGAAATCAATGCTAGACGATGACGTTGAACGATGGCGCTATGCAATGGGCGTGGGCGCTAGATGATAGTTGTGTTGTACTAGACGATGGGCGTCAGTGCTACACGATAAGCATCAGCGAGATCTGCACGATGAGCGAGAGCTGTGCGATAGGCTGTGTGCTGCATGATGGGCGAGAGCGAGATTTTCGGGTTATCAACATCAGCGTGAGGTCACTGAATGATGAGCTAAACAATGGGGTGGTGAGCTAATCGATTGGACTTGTGTTGATAGATATTGATCATCGATTAAAAGCACCAGATGTCCTAACACCGAGTTTAACTCCATGAAAAATGAAGGTGTCATGCTATGCTTTAATGAGAAGCGGTGGAAAGCAGTATAAAAAGGGGAAGTTGAACTTCAAATGATCAATTTGATCATTTCCTTCGTGCAAATTTAGAGATTTTGGTATAGTTGGAAAGCTCTGAGAGTCTGCTTTCAGAGGTGACATTGCCAGAAGAAGTCTTCATCGGGATAAGGCCGGAGAAGGAGAACAAGGACCAGAGGTTCTATTCTTAGGTGAATCCGGGCCATTGTTAAGAAATTGAGTCTCTAGGATAGACCATAAAAAGTTTGAAGCTGAAGTTTTGATGTAAGCTTTTTGAGACAATTCTTAACAAGTTTATAGAAGGAAATTTCTTGAGATGAGCTCTAGAATTCGAGTTATTAATTTTGAAATTTGAATCTGGAATTTCATGAACAAGTAGGCAGCTGCTTAAGTTGAGTAAGCTGACAGAGGAAATGCTTGGACAGACCAAGGGCTGAGCTTTTCCATGCATTGGACCTGCTATGTAGGCTGAGAAGAGCTTGTAATGGAGTCTTGGATGTATAAGCAGCCTTGAAGACGACCATGTGAAGTTATAAGAACACTTAGAGAGAAAAGTGTTGGTTGCATAAGAGGTGTTGTGTTTGTGAAGAGCAGTTGGAAGCTTTGCATGAGCCAAATCTCAAAGAAATTCCTAAGTGTTAAGACATACAACAAGGTGCATTGAGTGAAAGTCTTCAAAAGGGAAGGCTAAACGCAAAGCTTACTTAAGGTTTAGTCTCAAAAGGGAGATCTATGCTAGTAGCTAATATATGCTTTTGTGTCCATAGGATTGACACCAGTGATAAAAACATATCGACCCTTGAGGAGTAGTTCTAAAAGTTATGAGTGACTAAATATTTACAATGTTCTAAAGAAACCATGTTTTAAAGAAAGATTATTCCCATGCTAGCTAGTTTTACAAAGTAAATTCCAAGCAAACCATGAGTTATGTTTTAAACGCATGCCAGGTATGAAAGTTTATTGAAAAACTACTTATGTGTGTTTAATTACACAAAGCATGCGTTAGTATCTTTAAAGACATGTTTTCTATGCGTATTGCTTTACATGCTTTAAAGAGAAAGTCATAGTATGACTAGTCTTACTTGAAACTCGATACCAAGGGACATTTGAGAAGGTATATGAGCAGCTCGATACTGAGGGACATTTGAGAAGGTATCTGAGCAGAAGTACCTAAGGTATGACGGTACTTAGTTATAATCCTGTGCACATAGGTAGTTAAAGTCAGGGATTGAGCAAAAGCATTCTCTCTTGACTAGTAGTAGACGTTGGGATTTAATCACAGCAGGGTTATTCTCAACTAAGGAACAGTTAATGTTTTATGATGAAAACAACTTTATATGCTTTAGGCTTGGAAAATGTTTATATCTCAGTACAAGGTTACTGTAGAGATTTATAATTTCAGTTTGAACCTTTTTATTGAGACTTTTACATGAGAATCAATTTTTTTTCTTAGTCACTCACTGGGCTAGCAAGCTCACCCCGTTTTAAATGTTTTTCTTTCCCCCAGGTAGCGGTCAAATCCTCAGGAGGTGAGCTCTGCATCTGCTCTGCCACTCAAGGACAAAAGTTATCGTAACCCGTCTGTTAGGTGGTTACTATAAATATTGTAAACATGTTACAATTGTTCATATAGGGACTAAGGTTTTGGGTATCGGGACTTATGAAACTAGTAATGTAATCTCTGTAAATAATTTGTGTGTAAACTTAATGTTTTTAGCTATAGAGGCAGCCGTTGTGTATGATAGTGCATGTTGGTATCAAATTATTTTCCACTAAAGTTATTAGGCAGTAAGTGTCAGCAAAAGGGTTGATAACCGGGCAGTCATGTCCTTTCCTAGGGTCAGAAAGTAGTTTGGGAGGGGGTGTGACAGATCCTGACCATTCATGTAGGGATATGCGAGTAGGGGTGTCCCATACAAAGAGTTTATATAAGACCGGACCACGAGATGATTAGTCTCTTTATATAACGTTGTTGATAATTGATATTTATATTTCACTAAAACCTATAGGTGACATGATCTTAATCCTGAATGTGTTGGAAACTCCTGTCTATGAAGGCGATCCTTTGATTAGTATGGGTGACAATGGCCAGATTGCCAACTCAACAAGCCTACCTTTTTAGGGATTCGTCTGATTGGTGACTTGGGAACTCAACTACACAAGACGGAATTTATACCTTCCCCGAAGCAGGGGTAAGTAGATAAATTTCTCCCTTAAAAGCTGATTCCGGATCTTGAACATAGTGACCACACCCTCTCTTTGGAAGAGAGGACTCAGTCATAGTAGGCCTATAACTTATTGTTCATTAGAGGAATCAATGGTACTTAAGGAATTAGATGTAACTACAGGGGCAAAATGGTAAATTGGCCTATTTGTACTTACAAGCAATTTGTGAAGGGACATCGCACTGTTGATTGATTATATGGACACAAAAATATATCTGTAGTGAGAAGAGTGCAGTTGTCCATCTTTATTGAAGTGACCAACAGTTAACGGATGGTGGATCTCATGACTAAAGAATTTAGTCAGTTATTCACGTACCGTTGAAGCTTCAAGCTACATGTCCATGAGGTCCCATTGGTAGCTCAATGGGTTCAAGTTGAGAATAATATTTTGGGTTAGTTTGAAGTGTTCAAATTAACAAGAGGAAATTCGATTATATATGATATAATTGATATGATATATTAGATACATTAATTGGAGGAATTAATATAAATATGATTTATATTAAGTACCATAAAATAGAAAACGAACTATGGTTTATATGTTTCATATGATAAAATATAAAACTATAGGTTATAAATATAATATGATAAGTTGGTTATCATATTTATTTATAATATATTAATTATATGATAATTAATTCTTTTTCTCTAATAACTGTTTTAAGTGGGAGGTTATTGGAAGTTTTATGGTAACCGTGAGAAAAAAGAAAAATGGTTTTCCAAAATTAAAGAGTTAATTCCATTAGGAAAAATCTCATGAAAAATGCTATCAAGTAAAAAGTGTTTTTACTAAGCAATAGTCATTGAGAGCATACATGATCAAGCTAAGAGTTGACTATACGATAGTTACTTGTTGATCATTGCTACATGATCGAGTAGAAAAGTTTATATGATAGACTTCATCTTCTAAATGATCGAGTACATCATCTATGCGATAGACAATCTTCATATCTCCCACTTACTCGATCGTATACCTCTTGTCTTCCTCAATCCAAGATCATACAGAGCCCATAACTCCTAGATTCTCATACTGAGAATACCAAGGTAACACTTGTGGTGATGTTCTAACTCAGTTCGAGGATCGAGTTGGACTTGATTAGGTTTGAGGTTCATTTAGACGTTCATGGAGGTCGTGTTCTATTTATTGCGTTCGAGTACTATTTTGGACGCATTGGAGACTGATCAAGGGATACTTGAAGAATGGTTCTTCAAAGGTACGCATACTCTATCCCTTGTATCCTCTTATAGCATGCTGTAATTTCTATTTATGCATAATCTGTTTGTTTCCATTTAAGACTGTAATTGTTATGTTCATTCTGAATGGAATTTGGAACGATGTACTTCCACTGCTCGTGGAGATCTCTGTTTAGATTTCCTTTTATTGGTATTAGAGCCAAGTTGTTCTGATATACCAAATTTCATTGTTGTATCTTTTACAGTCGCGATGGGTTTTAAGTTTTCTACAATGCGTTTAAGAGTTAAATGTGTTTGTGGATGTGTTGATGGATGTTTACAGAATGGTCGCCTCTGTTTTAAAGCTTTCTTTAAGTTTACAAAGTGTTAATTTGTAGGGACCCCTATGTTTTTGGGCATAATTAACAAGCAATCGAGTCTGTATTCAAAGTGTTTGAAGTTTCGAAGCATGGAGATGCTATTCTCATCGAGGAAGAAGACCAAAGATTGGTCGCATCGTGTAGCCTAAGCTAAACGATTGTTAAGATTTGGCTAAACGATCATGTAGAAAATTTCTGTTTGATCATGTAGTATTTACTAAACGATCGTATAACTAATGCTAAACAATTGAGTAAAGAGTGTACTTTATCATGTAGCGTTGGTTGCTCGATCGCGTGGATACTTGAGGTAAACGATCGCATAGAGTATTTGATGCTCGTCGTTTAATAGATGTGTGCACTAAACGATCATGTAGCTCAGCATGCTTCATCACATAGTTACTATTTACACGATCACCTGGTATACGATACTTGACACTTGCTCAGTGATCGTTTAGATGATTATGCTTCACTACATCGTCGTCGTCTACTTGATCGTTTAAGGCATGCGCTGCACGATCGTGTGACCTTCATGCTTCATCGCATAGTCCAAGGTACCTGATCATTGTTAAACGATCGTTTATGCTCTTACAGTGTTGCTAAACGATCTCAAAGAGTTGTTACACGATCAAGAAGACGCAATTTTCGCCCTAACGGTTCAAGACCCAGTTTACCTGTATGAATTGGTGGACTCAATGCTCGTTGTAATAGTTAGCTTTATTCTTAAGGATTTGAGACTAATTATCCCGGTTCATCAATTTTTACTTAATGTACATGAGATGTATGTTTGTTTATATGCCATAGTGTATGACATATAGATTTAAAACCCACCTTAGTTTATGCATTTTATTCATGCATCATATATTATAAGTATTATAATATAGTTAATGGAAAGATGAAATTACAAGCAAGCATGCTCATGCATCATATAATATAAGAGTTATATTTATGCATGCATTAAGCATATTCATGTATCATGTTTATATTATAAGAGTTATAGTATAAGGATGTATGAGAGCATGTATGCTTGGTTCATTGCTTTGTTATATAAGTGTTATATACATGAGCAGACTTGTTGTGGGGATTTGCAATGGAGACTGTTGGACATGGTTTGGTCTATGATGAGTTATGCTCATCTTCCAGACTCGTTTTGGGGATTTGCAGTGGAGACTGCATGTTACATTTTGAACAGCTTTCCTTTGAAAAGTGTTTCTAAAACACCTTTTGAGCTATGGAGAGGCCGTAAAGGTAGTTTATGCCACTTCAGAATTTGGGGATGTCTGGCCCACATACTTGTGGCTAACCTTAACGTTCGAAAGTTTGCCTCTTTGTAGGAAAGAGAAGCTTAATCTTATTGAAGGAAATTTAAATAGAGATCTCCATGAGTAGCGGAAGTGGATCATTCCAAATTCCATTCAGAATGAACACAATAATTATAGTCTTAAACGAAATAAACAGATTATGCATAAATATAAATTACAACATGCTACAAGAGGATACAAAGGATAGAGTATGCGTACCTTTGAAGAACCATTCTTCAAGTATCCATCGATCAGTCTCCAATGCGCCCAAAACAACATTCGAATGCAATGAACAGAACACGACCTCCACGAACGTCTGAATGAGCCTCGAACCCAATCGAGTCTGACTCGATCCTCGAATTGAGTTAGAACACCACCACAAGTGTTACCTTGGTATTCTCGATGTGAGAATCCAGGAGTTATGGGCTCTGTATGATCTTGGATTGAGGAAGACAGGAGGTATACGATCGAGTAGGTGGGAGATAAGAAGATTGTCTATCGTATAGACGATGTACTCGATCGTCTAGAAGATGAAGTCTAGCGTATAGACTTTGCTACTTGATCGTGTAGCAATGATCAACAAGTAACTATCGTAAAGTCAACTCTTATCTTGATCGTGTATGCTCTTAACAGCTATCGCTTAGTAAAAACACTTTTTACTTGATAGCCTTTTTTGTGTGATTTTTCCGAATGGAATCAACTCTTTAATTTTGGAAAATCATTTTTCTTTTATCTCACGGTTACCATAAAACTTCAAATAACCTCCCACTCAAAACGGTTATTAGAGAAAAAGAATTAATTATCATATGACTAATATATTATAAATAAATATGATAACCAACTTATCATATTATATTTATAACCTATAGTTTTAATATTTCATCATATGAACATATAAACCATAGTTCGTTTTCTATTTTATGGTACTTAATATAAATCATATTTATATTAATTCCTCCAATTAATGTATCTAATACATCATATCAATTATATTATATATAATTGAATTTCCTCTTGTTAATTTGAACATTTCAAACTAACCCAAAATCTGATTCTCAACTTGAACCCATTGAGCTACCAAGGGGACCTTATAGACCTGTAGCTTGAAGCTTTAATGGTACGTGAATAACTAACTAAAACTCTTTAGTCATGAGATCCACCATCCGTTAACTGTTGGTCACTCCACTAAAGTCTGACAACTGTATTCTTCTCACTACAGATATATTTCCATGTCCATATAATCAATCAACAGTGCGATGACCCTTCACAAATCGCTCGTAAGTACAGTTGGGCCAATTTACCATTTTGCCCCTGTAGTTACATCTAACTTCTTAAGTACCACTGATTCCTCTAATGAACAATAATTCATAGTCCTACTATGACTGAGTCTTCTCTTCCAAAGAGAGGGTGTGGCCACTATGTTCAAGACCCGAAATTAGCTCTTAAGTGAGCAATTTATCTACTTACCCCTGCTTCGGGGAAGAAGTGAAATCCGTCTTGTGTAGCTGAGTTCCCAGCTCCTCAATCAGACGAATCCCTCAAAAGGTAGGCTTGTTGAGTTGGCAATCTGGTCATTCTCACCATACTAATCAAAGGATCACCCTCATACGCAGGAGTTCCCAATTCACTTAGGATTAAGGTCATGTCACCTATGGTCGTTTTAGTGAAATGTAAGTCCCAATTTGTCACACCCCCTCCCTAACCTTAGCCCAAGGCTTAGAAGAGAGCATGAAGACACACCAATACCATTTCAAGACAATCTTTTTATTTAACATTTCCCCCTTTATCTATTAAAAACCTTAACATGTTTATAATAACCATCTAATTTCATACATGTAGCTAAATTTTCCTATATTCTTTTATTACATGATCCGAGCTGTGCCCTGAGAAATTACCAAGTCCTGGTATTTTGGGTGGTTGTAGACTCCTTTCTAAACGCTCCGCTTTGCAACCTGGGGGGGGGGGGGATAGAAGAAAACATTTGGAAAAGCGTGAGCTAATAAGCCCAGTGAGTGGTGCCTTTTAATATAACAATAGTTTAGCAAAACATATTTTTGGGAAGTCAATCACATAATCACAATTTCATTATAATCTATGCATGATCACATGTAATCTCATTCAATCATTATCCTCCACTACATGCTAAACTTGGCATGTTCACTTCATGCATATATTAACAATCATAAGAACCTTTATGGAAACTTTCCTATACCCACTTTCCCCGCCAATGAGCACATCGACTTCTATTTCTCACTAGTCATGCTTAGGTATCTTGACTATATTTCCCGCCGACCGAAGCCGACTATATTTTCCAGCCAAGTATCATTTTTAAGCATGTTAACTTATATATTTCGGGTATAATCTTGGTTTCCATAGAAATTGCACAAACAATATAATGGCAAGTCACATAACATTATAAGCATGCATTTGTACTTACCTATGCATCTATTCATATAACAATGCATAAAACTAAATAACCACTCACCGTAAGTAAGATTTCCTACTAAAACTACTTTGAGAATATCTTCCTGAGATTCCTTCATATCAATGAAAATTCCTCAATTAATACTTGTTATATCAATAAATAATGCTAAAATAGCCAAAATACCTTTATATAACAAAAGTACCAGCTTATCCTACTCCAAACTTAGCCAAAATCCCAAAAGTAGCCCCTTTAGAGGTTATTTTAACTGTGTGGCGCAATGGAGTCTGGCAGGCAGCTGGGGCGTTTGACCGAGTGCAGTGTGTGTGTGATGCGTCGCACGGTGGGCTGCTGTGTTTGGGCTGGCGTGCATGATGCGTTGGTGCAAAGCGCGTTGCTTACGATAGGCAGACGCAGCGTTGCAAGGTGCAAGGCGCATGTGCTGTGTGCTGGATGCGATGGCTGGCTGGGCGTATGCGTTCGGACTGGCTTCAATGTTTTACCAATGC
The DNA here is from genome assembly GCF_027475165.1 of Benincasa hispida. NCBI lineage: Eukaryota > Viridiplantae > Streptophyta > Magnoliopsida > Cucurbitales > Cucurbitaceae > Benincasa > Benincasa hispida. The sequence goes on along the minus strand of NC_143482.1, from coordinate 23,561,981 downwards.
AACCTTAGCTCCTTCGGACCCCAATTAATTTGGCAGCCTAATTACTCAAAATTAACACTCTAAATAAGCTCTCAACACAGAGATTTTGGTGATGGCATGAATGAATTCTTCTCGCCCAACCTCTCTATTTATAGCCATCCCAAGCTCACCCCTTTACGACAACTCAACTCCCATTTGTCCCTTTTTAAAGTTGCCAACACTTAACCTATTCTAGCACAGCCTTGAGTTGTTCTCACCTTAATTTGCCAACCAAAATTCCCATTTTGCATGCAACCTTCTTCATCCACCTCCTACTTAGGGTGATAGGACCACTTTTGCATGTAATCTCCTTTGTCCACCTCCTGCTTAGAGTGATAAGATTGCCTTGTGTGATCCTCCTTTCGCCACCTCAATCACTTAAATACTTAAATAGTTCATCTATCAAATTTGTTAGGCTTATGGATGCATTTCATAAATATTGGCATCTCCCATTGGGGTTTCTTTTCTCCATCAATTAGCCTTCCTTTTGTTCATAATGCATAGCAAACCAACTCACTACCATCGCAATCCAACTTAGCCATCGCAGGAGCCAGCCATCACCAACGCATAGGGTGACCGCTCACCTTCGACGCATGGCTCACTAGGTATGATCGCACGGTTTGCTTGGCATGGACGCATGACGCTTGGCATAGGCACTGGCCACTGACGCATAGGTGTGTTGCATAGGCGCTGGCCATCGCTCACAAGGCTTGCTCGACCGCATAGGCGCTCAACAGGGCGCTTCGACGCATAGGCCGCTCGATGCATGGGCTGTGCGCTCGGCTCAAGGCATCAACGCATGGCCGCTCGGCAGGTTCGACATTGTTCGACGCATAGGCTGGGCGCTTCCATCGACGCACAGCTAGGCAGTTTGGCAGCGCTTGGCCTACTCGACGCATGGGCTGTGCGTTTGGCATGTCGCTCGACGCATGCTTCCAATGCATGCCTTGCCTGCGTCTACATGTCTTGTGCATGCCCTTGTGTTAGTTGCATGCAAGCCCACGACCATCGCCCAAGTTTTCTTGCTTCCAGTTTCCCATGCACTCTTAGACCTTGCGTTCAATGTGCTTAGGCCCTCCATATGCGTTGGTCCTACTCCTACCCACTTGCCACCTTTTGATATAACTTAGTACTAATGCTTTCACCATTGCCCCAATATCTTTATTACTTAGGATTTTCCTTCTCCGAATAACCTTCCACCTTGGATTTAGTGTTAGGGTCTCACACAATTATCAATGACGTTATATAAAGACACTAATCATCTCGTGGTCTGGTCTTATACAATCTCTTTGTATATAACACCCCCGCTCGTATGTCTTTACATGAATGGTCAGGATCAGACCATTTGTAGCACTTTACAACACGTGTAAATATCTACAAAGCGGGTCGTATCTGTAGTGTCACCAGGATAAGGTATCCCTTCTTTATCCATCTACTATAGACCATTTAGGTTATTACTTAAGGTATGATCCACTTGTATGTCTCACATACATGTTTAAGTTACATAAAATAACCATGAATCTTAGTTTATTAGATTGAGTAAATGCATATAAAATAACACTTATTTTTTTAATAACAATGTGTAAAATGTTTACAAACTACGAGACTACTGGAGAATTAGGACACCAATTCCAACTGCCCAGTCCATGTGCTTGAGGCTAATCCTAAGAAATTGGAACCACGTTCAAGGTTGTGTCTATTTATAGGCTACCCCAAAGGGACATGAGGGGGTTACTTTTATGATCCTAAGGAAAACAAGGTATTTATGTTGACAAACACTACCTTCCTTGAGGAGGATCATATAAAGGAACACAATCCGAGAAGTAAAATAGTATTGAGTGAACTTTCTAATGAAATTACTGAAATTTCAACAAGATTTGTTGAAAGGCCTGCTACATCAACAAGAGTTGTTGATGGAAGTTCATCTAGTAGGTCAAATCCACCTCAAGAGTTGAAGGAACCTCGACATAGTGGGAGGGTTGCGAACCCACCTGTTTACTACATAGGTTTAACTAAAATCCTGGCTATGGTAGCTGATGGCGAGGTTAAGGATCTGTTGTCTTATAAGAAGGCCATAGAGGATGTTGACAGAGATGAATGAGTCAAAGCCATGGATCTTGAGATGGAGTCTATGTACTTTAACTCAGGTCAAAGCCATGGATCTTGAGATGAAGTCTATGTACTTTACCTCAATATGGAATCTTGTAGATCAACCGGATGGGGTTAAACCTATAGGTTGCAAATAGATCTACAAAAGGAAACAGGGTGCTGATGGGAAGGTGCAAACCTTCAAGGCTAGACTTGTGGGAAAGGGTTATACCCAGGTGGAGGGAGTTGACTATAAGGAGACTTTCTCACCTATGGTCATGCTTAAGTCTATCCGCATCCTTCTGTCCATTGCCTCATATTATAACTATGAGATATGGCAAATGGATGTTTGAATGGTAATCTTGAGGAGACCATTTTTATGGTGCAACCCGAGGGAATCATAGCCCAAGGTCGGGAGCAAAAAGTTTACAAACTGAATCGGTCCACTTATAGACTGAAACAAGCGTCTCGATCTTGGAACATAAGGTTTGATACTGCGATTAAATCTTATGGCTTTTACCAAAATGTTGATGAACCTTGTGTCTACAAGAAAATCATCAACAGTTCAGTAGTTTTCCTAGTGTTATATGTAGAAGATATCATACTCATTGGGAATGATGTAGGTTTACTGACTTCAGTTAATAACTGGCTAGCGACCCAATCCCAAATGAAAAATTTGGGAGAGGCTCAGTTTGTTCTTGGGATTTAGATCTTTTGTGATTAAAAGAACAAAGTACTAGCACTGTCTTAGGTATCGTACATTGACAAGATGCTGATCAAGTACTCGACGCAAAACTCCAAGAGGGGCCTTTTGCCTTTTTGTCATGGAGTTACATTGTCTAAGGAGCAATGTCCTAAGTCACCTCAAAAGGTTGAGGAAATTAGACGGGTCCGCTATGCATCTGTCGTTGGCAGTTTGATGTATGCGATGTTATATACTAGACCTGACATCTATTAAGCTGTCGGGATAGTCAGTAGATATCAGTCTAATTCAGGACAGGGTCAATGGACTACCGTCAAGAATATCCTCAAGTATCTTCGGAGAATGAGGGACTACATGCTTGTGTATGGATCTAAGGATTTGATCTTTACTTGATACACAGACTCTGATTTTCAGACTGATAAGGATTCTCAGAAATCCACTTCAGGATTAGTGTTCACTCTTAACGAAGGAGCTGTAGTGTGGCGAAGCATTAAGCAGGGGTGCATTGCTGACTCCATTATGGAGGCCGAGTATGTAGCGATTTGTGGCTTGTGAAGCTACTAAGGAGATCGTTTGGCTCAGGAAGTTCCTGATTGATCTGGAAGTTGTTCCAGTCATGTCTAGGCCCATCACCCTTTATTGTAATAATAGTGGTGTTGTGGCGTATTCCAAAGAGCCTCAAAGTCACAAGCGCGACAAACATATCGAGCAGAAATACCACCTTATCAGAGAGATTGTGCATCGAGGAGACGTGATTGTCACGAAGATAGCTTCAGAGCATAATGTTGCCGATCCATTTATAAAGGTTCTTATGGCTATAGTGTTTGAAAGTCACCTTCAGGGCATGGGTCTACGAGACTGTCCACGGCTGGACTAGGGCAAGTGGGAGTATTATTGTACTAGGCCTTTGTGCCTTAGTTTATTGATTTGTACTTGTAATTTTCTTGTACACCCTACTAGCTTTAGGACAAGTGGGAGATTGTTGGGGTTGATACCTAAATCTCGCTGGGTCTAGTAGTTTGTAAATATGTATATAAACAAACATTTGTGATGTAATAATATGAGATATTTTCTTCACTACAATCTTTGATATATGAGATATTTTGTTGCATTAACCACAAACTAATAAACTAAAATCCCTGGTTATCGTTGTAACTTAAGCATGTATGTGATGACATACAAATAGATCATGCTTTAAGTGATAACCTAAATGGTCTGTAGTAGATGCATAAAGGAGGGAAACCTTATCCTGTTGACGCTACGAGTGTGACCCGCTTCGTAGATGTTACAAGTGTTGTAAAGTACTATAAATGGTCTAATCTTGACCATTCGTGTATTCACATACGAGCGGGGATGTTCTATATAAAAAAGTTTGTATAAGACTGGACCACGAAATGTTTAGTATCGTTATATAACGTTGTTTATGACAGAGACTTTCATTTCACTAGGATGACTATAGGTAACATGACCTTAATCCTGAGTGAGTTCGGAACTCCTGTTTATGAAGGCGATCCTTTGATTTGTATGGGTGTGAGTGGTTAGATTGCCGACTCAAACCTACCACTTCGGGGATTCGTCTGATTAGGGAGTTAGGAACTCAGCTACACAATACAGAATTCACTCCTTCCTTGAAGTAGGGGTAAGTAGATAAATTGTTCCCTTAAGGGCTGATTCCAGGGCTTGAACAATGTGGCGCCACACCTTCTCTTGGCCCGAGAATGATTTACTCATAGTAGGACTATGATGTATTGTTCACTAGAGAAATCAGTGGTACTTAAGGAGTTAGATGTAATTATAGGGGAAAAACGGTAAATTGGCCCGACTATACTTACGAGCGATTTGTGAAGGGTCATTTACTGTTGATTGGTTATATCCAATGGACACAGAAATATATCTGTAGCACAAAGAGTGCAGCTGTCAGTTTTTAGTAGAATGTCTGACAGTTAACGGATGGTGAATATCATGATTAAAGAGTTTAGTCAGTTATTCATGTACCGTTGGAGCTTCAAGCTAGAGGTCCATAAGGTCCCCTTGGTAGCTCAATGGATTCATGTTGAGAATCAGTTTTTGGGTTAGTTTGAAGTGTTCAAATTAACAAGAGGGAATTTGATTATATATGATAGAATTAAATTGAATCAATTATATGAGATATAATTGACTTAATGTATTAGATACATTAATTGGAGGAATTATTATTAAATTCTATAAGGGAGAAAAAGAACTATGGTTTATATATTGCATGAGATGTGATATTAAAACTATAGGTTATGAATATATTGATTATATTTGTAATTAAATCAATTATAGGATATTTGGTTATGGTTTTTTCTCCCATAACTAACTTAGTGGGAAGTTGTGATCAGTTATAGTAACTGATGGATAAAATGAAAATGGTTTTCATTTTTACACTATGCGATCATTAAGCGATTGAGATACGATCAAGAGCATTAGCTATACGATAGCTTGAGAGCATACATGATCGTGCAACGAACGAGCTATACAATAGTCACTTGTTTCCTAAACGATCGAGTACACTGTCTATACGATAGACTTTAAGTTATCTCCCACTTACTCTATCGTCTATACGATATGTCTAAATTCCTCTTATCCTCTACCAAATCCTACAGAGCCCATAACTCATGGATTCTTACACCAAGAATACCAAGATAGCCTTCTGGTGGTGTCTTCTTACTGTTCGAGGGACGAGTGTTTTTATGCTTGTTCGAGGAAGATTGCTGAGGCCTGACTTTCGTGTTGGTGAATGATCGTGCAGTAAGTTCGAGGGAACAAGGAGAATAATTCTTCAAGGGTAAGTTCTCTTGAACCTTAGTATTTCCCTTTTTGAAGCATGCAGTAATTTAGAGTTTTGCATAACTATTCTGTTTGATTGTAAATATGTATGTTCTATTTGGGTTTGGAACGATCTCGCTTCCGCTCATGGGTCTCTTTGTTAAGAGTTCATTCAATAATATATATAATAATTCCTTCGTATTGCCTTTTTTCCTTTTTTTTTTTGTAACTAAATACCTAATATAACCTTAACTTTTACTAAATACTTAACATCCCCTTTATTTTGTGTAATTTATATCACCTAATAAATTAGGTTACTAGAACTTATAATTAAATTAATTTAACATTGATTGATAGGTATTGTCCTAAAAAACATTAATTGATAGGTAAATTTTTAGGAAATATATTCGTTTATTTATTTATTTTAAAAACAACAAAACAATCAACAAGAAAAAAAGAAAGAAAGAACGTCACTCCCTCAAGAGCCACCACTGAGTTGGTGAAGCAAGTCTATATGACATCAATCACTATTCACACACATAAGTTTCCCAAATCTTCTCTAGAACTTCTTCCATCTTAATCAACAAATGTGTTTGTCTGCAACTCTCATTGTGCCGCTTCATGAGCTAATTGATTTGCTTGCATCGATAGTAGTGAAAAACACAAATATAAAAATGGTGAGTTTGCATTATGTTTCACTAATGATCATCTCTACCTCCAAGATTTTGCTGATTTCTTTCTTCTATTATTGAGCAATAACGCTTATAGAGTCAATTTCTACCTCCAAATCAAGGAAACCCACTTTAACTCCCACGAATAAACCCTTTCGAACAATCATTACCTCCAACATATCAACATCAACTAAATGTTCACAAAAACTAGTAAGAGTAAGCATAATCTCTCCTTAATCATTTCAAAACATCCCTTGAAATTGCACTTTCTCTATTCATTTTCTAAAAGTTGTATTTGTATTATTTTAATAAGACATATAGGAGGGGTTCCCATCTACATAAATATTGAGGGTGAGAGGGTGGGATTATGCCAAAAAGCTCATGTGATTCTAAAAAAATGCTTGAAATAATCCAACAGCCATGCTCAAATATTACCACCAACACAAAACTCCCTCTCTTGTTGCACTCCATCCTCCTTTTGCAAAATCAACTTTTTTACAAAGAAAAAAAAGGAGGATGATTAGACTGTGTGGTTTTTCTTTCTATTATTATTATTATTATTATTATTATTAGAGGGCATATCAATTCATACTCCTACACTTTAGAGATTATATCAATTTTAATATTGAATTAATAATTGTATCCATTTAAATCCCAACCTTTTGTAAGTGTATCGATTAACACCCTCCATTATATTCCGTTTGAAAAAATTGTGTAAAATTTATAATTATGTCAATTAAACTCCTAAACTTTTATAAATGAATCAATTTAGACTCTTAGACAAAATTTCTTTTAAAAATAGTCAATGCATTTACTTTAGTCATCAATTTTGTAAAATCGACATTTGAAGAAGTATACACACATTTGAGAATCAATGTTTGATGATTTTCAAAGGTAATCATAATGAAGGGTCTAAATTGATCCTTCATTATATTTCTTTTGGAAAAATGTTGGGCAAAACTTATAATTGTGCCAATTAAACCCCTAGACTTTCATAAATTAATCAATTTAGACTCTTGGAGAAAATTTCTTTTGAAAACCGTCTGTGCATTTACTCTAGTCGTCTATTTTGTTAAACCAACATTGAAGAAGTATCACATATTGGAGTTTTAATTGATTGACTTATAAAAATTTAAGAGTTTAATTGACTTATATTATAAGCTTCATATAATATTTGTTGAATGAAATTATCGAAGAGGATGATGTAATTATTAGTTCAAAGTTTTAATTGATATAATTTTCAAAATTTACGGGCATAAATTGATATTTGGGCTGTTTTCAATTAAAAAAAAATGTGCCTACTTATCTACAAATACAGAAAATGTTATTGTTTTAACATCCCCATTGAGAATTTTGTCAATAATTTTGTCATCTAAAACAATTACCCTCGATATTTGTTCTTCTTCTTATTATTTTAATCCCCATTGGTAACCATTTAGTTTTTTTATTTTAATTTTATTTTTGAAAATTAAGCCTATTTCATCCTCATTTTTTACAATAATTTGCATATTTCTTAAGTATAATTATTAAATTTTTAACTGAAATTCAAAAACAAAATCAACTTTTTGAAAGTAATTTTTTTAGTTCTCAAAATTTGGCCTGATTTTTTAAACCATCGATAAAAAAAATAGATAACAAAAAAAAAATTTAGAGGAAAAATAGTATCTTGTAAACTTAATTTTTTTTTTTAAAAAACAAAATAGTTACCAAATAGGGTCTTACTTTTTTTAAAAAGGTTATGCTTAACTTTATATGGGAAAAGGGCAAAACGGTAAAAGCACGACTCTAGTTTTCTCATTCTCCAGATAGACATCAACGAAGCTACGCAATAAATAAATAAAATCTTTCCACTTAAACTGAGTACTGCCTGCTAACCAATTTCCTCTGAAGCTGACTATTTCCTTCTCCCATGGCGGCCATTTCACTAGACTCCGCATCGTCCATTTCTCTCAGGCCTACTTCTTCCAAATTCCCCTTCAGATTCCCAACTCACTCCAAAACTTCATCTCTATCCATTTCAAAATCCCGCAGCTATAACCATCGGATCAAGAAAGCGCCTCTCTCTGTGCAAAGCATCGCTGAAACGAGTTCCGGTCCTTCATTTTCTAGAGATAGTTCTTCTACTTCAAAGATTATATCAGGGTATGCACGCATTCTTCTTCTTTTTGTATGATGTTTGTTTTCTGTTCGCTTTTTTATCCAGCATGCTCTGTGTAGGGATTCGGTTTCGTATTGTCAATCTAGTTTTCGTGGTTTTCTTCTAGCGTAGAGGTTAGGTTTCTCGTGAAAGTTTTAGTAATTTCTTCATCTACCAGCATGGAGAGGATTTGAGGAATTGAAGATCATGCGTTTGTATGATCGTTTCATGCTCCAGAAGATTGGAATTTTTAAGCCATGGAGTCAAACTCTGCTATTAGATTATCTGATAGTGTTTTGTTTATTAATAATGGGAAGAAGATTTTGCTTATGTACTCCCTGATGGATGCTTGAATTATATTGAAGAATATGATGAGTTATTGGTTGATTGATTTGGACCTAAGAGTCATGTTGTGGGAGATATTCCCGATGTTCGATTCAAGGTTCTGAAGGTTTCTGGAGTAACTTTTAGGTCTACGAAAGAGAGTTCCAGGGCCTGGACTTTGTGAGAGGTTAATTGTGACGTCCTTATTTATTATTATTGAATTATTATTTGGTTTGAGTCCCATTGCGCTCAGAAGCAAAAGTAAAGCAAGGTGAAATGACTTAACTCAATCATCTGCTGTCTACCATATACTAGAGAAATGATAAAAGCCATTCTAGTAAATTGGAGATGTTAGATAGGGGGAAATTTATGAAACCTAGGGAAAATTCTCCAGGATCCCGATTCAGCAAAGCTAAATTTCCTTTTTTCCTTCCTAACCTCATATTAAAACTATTTGGCAATCCCATCAAGGGAGTTTCAGTTCCTCCCCCTGTAACCCCAATAAAATGAGTGCAACAAGATGGAGTGTGCAAGAATTGAAGATCAGTAATGATATTTGGTTTATTTGTTAGATTCTAATGTTTCTCTCTAGGTCTTGGTGACAAGGATTTTTGTAATTACTCGTTAAGTTTTGTTTTACTTGTTTGGGGCCCGTCATGTAGTTGGCTCTCCTTTTGCGACTTTTTTTTAAATTTTTTTTAAGTTCTTGTATTCTTTCATTCTTTCTCAATGAAAGTCAGGTATTATTCAAATAACACCATCTTTTATCTTAATAGTTTTGCAAGACCCTTAATTTAGTCCAATTGAAAACACTGGCAATACGTCTCAGTTTATTGTTCATTGTAATTACCTACTGATTGATCACACTTTGACGACAAGTTGTACTCTGGGGTGAAGTTATGTTAGGATTAACATTATGTGGACATTAGCATTACATCAAGCATATGCTGCATTTTGTTGGATTTAATTGTTGGCCATCTGGTTTCATCTTCTGAAATTTTAATATTATCTTTGTGGTTGTTCCATTTAGTAAATTTTATTATTGAATGAATCATAATTGATAATCATGTGATAGCACAAAACTATGAAGTGTATGTATTCAATGTATCATAGATCATTTCCATCCAATCAGACTAAAATTTATTGTGGTTTTGATGTATGATGGATCTATGTTCTATGTTGGTTTGATGCCGTCTATTGTTTTGATCAATCAGACAATCAAAATTTGAATTTTTGAAAATCTTACTCTAATTTGGTTGTGAAATTGTTCGAATTATGTTACTGATGATGCCGACAATGTTTGTAGAATTTAATCCATTGGATGGCTTTTTTCATTTAAATACTTATGTGGTACATAATATCATGTTTCCAGGGTGAGACGACATACAATTTCTGTGTTCGTTGGTGATGAAAGTGGAATGATTAATCGTATAGCTGGCGTTTTTGCTAGAAGAGGATATAACATCGAATCACTTGCTGTTGGCCTGAACAAGGACAAGGCTCTTTTCACTATAGTTGTCTCAGGGACTGAAAAGGTGTTAGAACAAGTTATCGAGCAGCTCCACAAGCTTGTGAACGTTCTCAAGGTTACAGTTTCATCTTTTTAGGCTCATTTTTAATTATGATTCGGTCACATTTATTTAGCCCTTCCATTCTTGTAGGAACCATATTTGTAACTGTCTCATGGATACTAATCTTCTCATCAGGTTGATGATCTCTCCAGTGTGCAACAGGTGGAACGTGAACTAATGCTTATAAAAATAAATGCTGATCCGACATATCGTGCTGAGGTAGTTTATAGGCAATTTATGCTTCAGGATTTCCGTTATCAGAATGCCTAAAGGCTACACATTTGATTTATTTCTGCTACACTCAATTAACATTCTTTCTTGATCTCCCTTTCTTTTGCCTTTTAGATTAAGAGGCTAGTGGATGTCTTCAGAGCAAAAATTGTAGATATCTCAGATGATTCTGTAACAATTGAGGTGAGATTAGGATTCTCCCTCCTCAAAAGCTCTTCTGCAATTCTTTTAAGTTTTTGGTAATTTTGAAATTTGACCTCAATCTGTTCCTAGGTTTGGCCTGTTAAATTGCTTGGGTTTTACAAGTGTTTAAACTGCTGTAGTAGTTTGGTATGGACAATAATTAAGAAACTTAGGTTGCCTGGGTTTGGTATGTGTTCAGTAGTTGGTATGGACGATGGCCTCAAAAGATCTTCTCCATTTGCCATTTTGAGAGAAGGGCAGATTTGGTGGTAAGTTGGGTTTGTGCGATGTTGTCGGGTCTGTGGAAGGATAGGAACAATAGAACCTGTAGAGGAGTGGAGAGGGGGGCCCTCGTGTGCCTGGTCCTTCGCTAGGTTGTATGTTTTTCTTTGGGTGTCAGTTTGGTGATACCATTTTTTTGTAATTATTTGTTAGATCTTATTTTACTTGATTTAAGTCTCTTTATTTAACAGTACTTCCTTTTGTGGGATTGTTTTTGTTGGATGCCCTTTTATTCTTTCATTTTTTCTCCATAAACTTTGGTTATTTGGAGGGAAAAAAAAAAAGAAACTTTATGTAATCCTAGACATTCTAGTATTATTCTGCACTAAGTAGATCAATTATATCCCACATTTGCTTTTCTTTCCCCGTTTTTGAGGCCTCAATATTTCTATTGTTTTAAAACTATTTGTATCATGTAGGTAACTGGGGATCCAGGGAAGATGGTTGCTTTTCAAAGAAATTTAAGCAAATTTGGAATTAGAGAAATTGCTAGAACTGGAAAGGTCAGTAATTTACGTAATCTTAAATTTTTTAAAATATTATTCTCTCTTCCCATTTTTGTTTAGTCTAGTTTGATTGTGCTTCCTAGATATATAATATGTTATTTGATAGTATGGGGTTTCATCTTAAAACCAATTGACAATCTAAGGAGTAGTCCATCTATCTTATAAGGAGTTTGAGATCTCTTGGTTTTTCCAATGTGGGATTCTCAATATACCCCCTCAAGATGGTGCCTCTTTTGGATTCACCATTCTTGATCGAATCCCAATTTCTTTTTTTATTGGACCGAATGCTCGTTTTGGCTTTATGGGTTCTGATACCATATTTGATAGTATGAGTTTCATCTCAAAACCAATTGGCAATGTGGGGAGTAACCTACTATCTTATAGGGAGTGTGAGGTCCCTTGGTTTTTCTTATGGGGGATTCTCAATATATGTCTTTGACTTTGATGTGTCCTTTTGACGTTCTTTCTCAATATTAGAACTTCCAATTCTTTCCCTATGACACAAACATTTATCAATTTAGTCCCACCATCCATAATAATCCCCAATAGTTTGCTTATGTGACATTACATCAATAAATTTGTTTCTTGTATAAACAACCAATATTATTCTTATAATTATTTTATGTGACATTACATCAATAAAGTCGTTTCTTGTATAAAAAAGCAATATTATTCTTATAATTATTTTTTGAACAAGAACCAAGATATAATGAAAATGAATAAATGTTCAAGGAATAGAAACTCTGTATGGGAGTAAAAATAAGGGGGAAAAAACCAAGAACTTAGAAATGATTACAATCAAATAGAGAGCCAAGGGAACGATAAATCTTTGAAAGAATGTAGGATCACCCCCCCGCCCCCTGTCATCAAGGCTGAAACTATGGAAGGAAGGCTCCACAAACCAAGGAAAAAACAAGCAAAGTTGCGAGAAACACCTCACTAGAAAAAGAAGGCAGCGACAACACCCCAAAAAAAGGAACTCGAAAAGGCCAAAGAATCCAGCCAAAATACCAAAAAGAACTCAAAACTCAACGCCAAAGAAAACATAATAAAGGGTGGTGGAAAATTGAGGATTAAATTGGAATCAAATAACAGCAGGAAGTGGAAATTCGAATTGAATAACAACCACCTTGATATGAAAACCCTAAAACCTTGAAAATTAAGAACCCTTTGGTTATGTTGCCCTAATTACAAATTCTTAAATCTTCAAATTCAATTTGATTTCATTCCAAAGGGAAGGACTAGATATAGATTACCTTGATCAAAGACAAAGAGATAAGAACTAGTTTCTCACTCTAAGTTCGAACACCCCATGTTGATTAGACCTACTTGAATGTTCTTGGCATGCAACCCTAACTCATGAAATGAAAAGTGGTGATGAAGCTCTGTAATCAACCCAAAGACTTTCATTTAGAAAAACCCAAAACTCAAAAAACTGGTGTACAATGTTCTAAACATGATATTAGCTAAAAGACCCATTTGCCTCTAAAAATAATTTTCCCCAAATAGCTCAACTAATAAAATAGCAAAACTAATTAAGGTCATAAATTGGACCCACACAAGCAACTAAAAATAATGAGTCTTCTTTAACATAAAACTCTATTTTCTTCTTGTAGCATCATTTTCCCGCCCTTGACCTCCTTTAATTGAATTTACCCCTAGTTGTACATGGGAATTGAAAGCCAATTGTAGTTTGGCCTTTGAGTGTGTGATTGGTCCTAGAGGACATTTTGGTTCATATCAAGCCTTCAACTCTCAGCCACTAAAACCCTAGCCATGAGTTATCATCCTCGTCATTTGGTGTCGGTCTCTAACCCACATTTTCATTTAGGGGGTGTTTGTTTCAAGGGTTGGGATTGGATGGGTTAGGCATCCTAAACCCAACCCTTGTTTGGGACATGTATTTAGGAAGCCTTGGCTTCCTAAATCCTTTTCCCATGGGTTTGAATACACTATTCAAACCCATGGGTTACATTTTTCTTTTCTTCTTTTTACCTTTCTCATTTAATCTAGGAAGCACATTGGCCAACCTTCGAACATCACCTTTAGTGACCACCGCGGCCAACTTCGGGAGCCACCTTCGGCGATTGTCGCCAACCAACTCCAGCCAACTCTGGCCGCCACCTTGGTGATAGTCATCGGCCAACCTTCGGTCGCCACTGACCAACTCCGATCACCATTGACTAACCTTTGGCAACCCCCTTCCCCCCACATTGGCAAAATTCCGGCCACCAACTCCGTTGGTCACCCTCCGACTGCCACCTTCGACGACCACCACCAACCTTGAAAATATTAATAAAAATACTCTTAGAGTCTTAGTATATAATAAATTAGACAAATTTGTATATAAAAACACTTTTAAGAACGAATTGCAATATATGTATATTTTTTATTTTTATTTTTATTTTTTTTTATTTTAATGAGTTTTTATCAAACATGCTTAATTAAAAATTCATTTTTGAAAGACACTTTTTTTAAGTCATTCCAAACACACCAATAGCAGATTGTGTAGTTATATTTATTTAGGTTATATGTGTAGAACTATATATGTTTGAAAGCTCTAATTTAATTTAATAACATTTTAATTTTTTTTTGTTGGTCAATAATCATTTTCTAAACGTAAAGATTTAAAATGTTTAAAACAACTTAATGACCAAATAAAAACTAAAACTCAAAATTTATGATTGTTTATTCCTCAAATGTAATTTGATAAGAAAAGAAAGTATAGTTTTTCAATCATTGAATTTAATATTAAAATACTAGTTTATTTCAATTTTAAGTCAACGTATTATGGTAAACAAAAATGATCATTTTCAAATTTGTTAAAGTGACAAGTCTATGAAATTTTATTTCAAAATCTAGTAAGATTAAAATATCAAATTATTATAACAATAGATTAAATAAAATTATAATTTTAGTCAAAATCTCTATTTCAATTTTTTTATAAAAACATTCTTCTAAATTTTTTAGTTTATTTTAAACTTAACTATATTAAAATAATTAACATGACAAATTTAAACTAATCTAAAATCTAACTGGTGATTGAATACAAGAAAATATTTCACAAATTAAATATTTATAAATCTGCACTTCATTCCTAGGCTACTTAAGCCTGCACTCTAAACCCAGGCTTCTTAAACCCAAACTTCCAAAACTTGCCCTCCAAACACAATTTTCTTAAACCCATGCTACCTAAACCTCCTAGCTTAATCCCTAGACTTAACTTTTCCTGTTTTAAGATTCCAACCTGCGCGCCAAACGCCCCCCTAGTGTCTTTTGGTGTCTGTTTGGGTTAATGTAGTGATAGCGCTTTGGGGAAACAAAAGAACATTCCAGAAGAAGGTTGCATGCTGTGTTCTCTCTCAAAGTCTCTTGTAATTGTAATTCTCTTATATCTTTGCTAGTTGGGAGTCAATCGAACCCCTAGCTTGGTTGGGATGTCTCATCTCCCACCTTTTTGCACTTTACCAATTGTAATGCAAGTTATTTTTCTTATCAATGTATTTTTTTCTATATAATTTTGATTTTATTTTTGATAGATATACAATTCTTATTTTAATTAAAAATAAAGTTTAAAAGGATAACGTAAAATAACAATTGTAATATTCACCTAGAAGCTTGAAGTTCATTATGAATTAGTATTATACTTTTACTCTAAAATATTTATGAGTACCTGTTCAAAATTTAAATCTAAATTTGTATCAAGATTTTACTTCAGTCACCTATATTTTGCAAGTTCCTATTTTATTTTATATGTATCATATCTTTCAGTCATATCTTTCAATCATGTTTGTATCATTTAAAGAAATATTACCTTAATGCCACATATCTTTAGTATAACGATTAATGAACTTTAACTGCAGTTATTCGAAAATTAATTGAAAATTGTTATTAGATTAGTGAGAAATTGAAACATTGGAGATGTTAAGAGACAAAAAAAAAAAAAAAAAAAATCGATACAAATTTATATATTTTGCAGGTTTTGAATTCGTGGATCAGTAACAACAGAAAATCTATTTCATCTTGTAGATTGCTTTAAAGAGAGAAAAGCTAGGTGCATCTGCCCCGTTTTGGCGATACTCTGCAGCTTCTTATCCAGATCTTGAAGAAAAGATGCCTGCTAATGCTTCCATGGGAATTGAAAATAAAGCATTCAACAGTGAACTGAGTGAATCCAACTCATCATCAGTAAGGGGGTTTCCTGCATTCTGGTTTTTGTTCTGACCAGATACCTCATTGCACGTTCTATATTGAAACTGTGATTGAATATAACAAGATAGATCTAAGTATAATTATTTCCAACCCCCCCCCCCCCCCATTATGAGTCTGGAGTCACCTACTAGTGCTAACGGAAACAAGTTTTAGGTTCTTCACTCCCAAAATTTATTATTTTTCACCAATATTTCTTTTTTATGTTTATATTTATTTCCCCAAAAAGCAAATAATTGTTTGAAACTTTGAAGTTTCCAACCAATGGTGAATTTATGGTCGTTTCCAAGAGTTCTATGCGTCCCAATTGTATTTAGCAAGTGTTCTGCATTTATCCAATTTGCTTAAAAAGTGTTTGACACAAGGTCCCATAAATGTTTTGATACTCGTTGTACATGGAACCAAACTAAAATTTACCTGCTTTGTAGGGTTGGCTGTTTCTTTCTTTCTTTTTTTTTTTGCTTAAAGAAAGTTTCTATCAGATTGCTATGTTATTCTCTATGGCTGTTACAGTTACGAGCAAGTAAACTTTCAATGGTAATGTTTTCTTTTCTCTATGAAGGGAGATGTATATCCTGTGGAGCAGTCCGATGATTCTACTATCAAACCAGTTCTTGATGCTCATTGGGGAGTACTCAATGACGAAGATGTAAGAAACAATTGATGCCTTATAGGTTTCAAATTATCATTTGATTCATAGTTCTCAATGTTTATTATTTACCATATACAATTAGAGTACAAGTTGCCTTTTCATAGCATAATTTAAGGGGTCCTGCTTTTCTATTTGAAACCATTATGATTATAGGCATTATTGGAATTTATATGTTGTCGTGGTTTGAGTAATGCTCCTGTGTCTGTTTGCCACAGCCATGTGGCTGGTTTATGCGTATTCTATACATTGAAATAAAAATGTTCTTTGTTCATCTTACTGAAATCATTTTACTACTACAAATTGCAGGTGGACGGTCTTCGTTCACATACTTTATCTCTGCTAGTAAATGATTCTCCAGGGGTCCTTTATATTATCACTGGACTTTTTGCAAGAAGGGGATATAATATTCAGGTATATTTAAAATCTCACGTCTTGCAATAGTATTGATGTTTTGAGTATAACAGAATTATATTTCTTTTGATATATTTCTCCTTTGGATTCTTTTAATCAAATCTGATGAATCCCTTGCTATCAGAGTTTAGCTGTTGGTCATGCAGAAGTTGAGGGCATTTCACGCATAACAACTGTTGTTCCTGGTACAGATGAATCAATCTACAAGTTGGTGCAGCAACTTTATAGGCTGGCAGATGTTCATGAGGTAAATACCGGAAGTTTTTTCCCCTAAGTCCATTTTCGTAGGGCGGTTGTATCATATTTACCACTTAAGTGCAAATTTCTTCTCGAGTTATTTGAGAATACTGGCTTTATATGTTGCAATCAGATTTAGACTTTTCGAACAATCGTAATTCTTGTTTGTATTTTGGACACTTGCAAGATCTATATGCTTTAAGCCCCCACTCATGCTTAGAGGCTAGAGGTTTGGAGAAATTCTAATGTTCCCTCTCTTTCTTATCTCCCAATTATTAGGAGATTTGATCGTTTGTTTCTTGCCTTGCTTTTAAGAAATTGTCCTCAGCCAAATTCCTTTTCATATCCTCGCAATTGCGTCCTCTTGAAATTTTATGTAGTTACCAACTTTGAGGTTTTCAGCTAAGTGTTCTTTGAATACCATTTGAATAGTTATTTCCTGTTAGAGAGGTAAATATCCAAATCTAATTTGCCGTTGGCTACTCCTCTTTAGGTTCGGGATCTGACCCACATGCCATTTTCGGAGCGGGAGCTGATGCTGATTAAAATTGCTGCAAATCCTTCTGCTAGGCGTGACGTGCTTGATATTGCCCAAATATTTAGGGCCAAGGCAGTTGATGTCTCTGATCATACCATAACACTCGAGGTAGATAATTCTGAAACTGATATGTTCTACTGCGATTTGGTTTTTGATAAAAAATTCATTTTTACTAGTAGTTAGCTTCTTCAGTAGTTTTAATAATTGGATAAAATTTGTACATTTTTCTAAATAAAATCAGGAAATTGTTTGTGTTTTATTTGATAACAATTTCATTTTTTTAGTTTTCTGTTCTTTTGAAATGTATGCTCCTTTCCTCTCTATTTTCATACTAATGGTTATTACACTTCTTAAAGTAGCACTTGAGGAATTGTTAGTCAAATTTTAAAAACAAAGATTGATTTTTTATAACTATTATCATTATTATTTTTTTTATTAACTTTTCAAAACTTGATTTTGTTTTTGAAAATTCTAGTAGAAAGTAGAAAATAAATATCGGTGGAAGTAGAGTTTATAAGTTTAATTTTAAGAAATCAAAATTTAAAAACCAAATGGTTATAAAATTAGGTCTTTTCGACCAACACGAAGCTTAATTTCTACAAATCCATGGTGGGTGAGCTGAGGTGGTGGTCATTGGGGCCAATAAAAAATTCTAGAACTTAGACAGAATAGCTTCAAACAATGGTGGTCACCTACCTTCTTATATTTAATATCTTATAAGTTTTCTGGGCTCCCAAATGTAGCAAGATTAGGTTATTAGATGTGTTAGCCAGCCCACTGACCTATAATTATTGATATTTTTTTTTAAAAAACCCTAATACACAGAATTCCTCAAACCCAATCCCACAAATATTCAAATTTAAATACAAAGTAAAATAGATTAAAGTCTAAAATCAGACCAAAATTCTCAAACTCAACTAAAAAAACATCCCAAACAGTTCTACAATAATAGATCCACATGTTCAATCAGAAAAACATCTACAACAGTAAAAAAGTTTGGAAACGTTATTAATTTTTCAACATTTATTTGAGTCCATATTTCAATTTAACCGAAAATAGTTTTAAGGTTAAATTTTGATCCAACAAATTAAGTACTGTGTATTGTAAAGCAACAATTTGAAGTGACGAATCTACTTTGATACTCATTTCAGCTTACAGGAGATTTGCATAAGATGGTTGCACTCCAGAGGTTGTTAGAGCCTTATGGCATTTGTGAGGTTTGTACAAAAGATCCGAGTGAACGCCCCCTTTTGTTTTTTGTTCATAGATAGATAATCTTCGGGTGTTCGTTACAGGTAGCAAGAACGGGACGAGTAGCATTGGTTCGTGAATCAGGAGTAGACTCGAAATATCTTCGTGGATACTCTTTTCCTCTATAAGTTTGAGGGGTGAGGGGCAACATTGGGGGCTTACACAACAAATATCGATCAAAAGATACAAAAAAGAAGAATAAAAAAAAGTTTCTGCATTTTTGTTTATGAAGATACAACTCAGAGGCGCTTCTGCCAGTTGATCAATGTTATTTGGAGCTGACTAAAGGTGTAGAGTTCATGTCAACACTGTAGTTAATGGTGTGAGAAATGTTTGTTTCATTGATATTTAGATGTTCAAAGTAATTTTGACCACGGGGGGTCTAAGTTTTGATTTTTTTTTTTTTTTTAAATGATTTATTTGATTTAATTTCTAAAATTCTAAGATAGTAATTATTCCATTTTATTTGTTTCGGCTAAGTAATATGGATTTGTTAATTAACATAACTTGTCATGCTTATTGTTTTCAATTCTAGGGCAGTTTCATCTCTTGTGCTGAATTATCAACTAAACTATAGATATAAATGTTTTAAAAGCCTTTATTGTTATGGGAACAATCTATTTAGCCTATTTGCAACCAACGCTCACACACACCGCCCTAGCGTTTTTACAATTATGCAAGTTCTCTTCCCAGGGGCATATCCACGTGGGGGCAAGAGATGCCTTCCACTAAGTTCACAGTTCGATGCCCTGCAATGCAATTATCCTTGTTATTCCACGTTTTTTGTATCTTCTTTTAATTTAATTATATATTATTACAATTTCAAATTTTTTTATTTGCAACTTAATGCATAATTTTTTTTTTTTGTTTGATGCCTAAAAGTGGATCAACTAGTGAATTTGCATCTCGGGGGAAAAATAATTCTAAGTGTTGCAAAATAAGAAAAAGTGAATATCGATGTGCCACACACTCCTACCTTTGATGAATGAAATTTCATTACTTATGTAATAAGCTTAGTTCTATGGAATAGAATTTAGGCTCATAGTTGCTCTTTAATTTATGAAATTATTGAGTTGTTACTCTTTGAGCAGTTACGATACCGCTACTTGAAGCGATAGTTGATGTCTCACTAGCTAAGCGGTAGTTGATGTCTCACTAGCTCAAGTTTCTGTGAACTCCATTAACTCTATGAATTGTATGTTATGAACTTGGACCATTATCATTCAATCTACTGTAGAGGTCTAATTATCCTCCCTAGTATCGCTAAGTTTTGCATGGCTTTTGAAGAGGTTCTCCATGGGTCCTAAAAGTATACGTCAATACTTGTAGTAGAGGGATCGATATCCCAATTTTAATTTTACAGAACTTCTAATTGAACAGAGGACGGAAACATGATAAATCACATCTAATTAAGCATGCTTTTAAGAATTAATTCAGAGAGGAAGATGGATTAATAATGACTTACTCTTGAAGAACGAATTCAATGACTTACTCTTGAAGAACGAATTCTCACGTTTCCTCTCTAACATACTGCTCGAACACGAACGGTTCTCCCTCGAACTTTTGAACACAGCAGAAATCTCCAAAAAACTAGACACCACCACAAGTGAGTCCTTGTTATTCTCAAGGTTGAGAATCGATTGAGAGTTGTGGGTTTTAATGTAGATTAATTTTGGGATAGGGAGAATGTTAATGTTTTAGAGTAAAATTTTATAGAGAGACTTCTTTTTCTTTTCTTTTCAAAAGGCCTTCAAGAATGCAGGGAGAAGAAGAAGAGGAAGGTCTCTTTCTATATGTGAAACCAATTTCGTTGGTTATTAGAGAGTGGGTTGAGTAACTCCCTCCCCCAGTTATTTGATTTCAAAAAATTTAAAAAGGAATTTCAAAAGTTCAAAAATTATTTTTTTAATTTTAATTAATAATAAATAATATATATATTAATTGATTTAATATATATAAATATTAAACCATATGACATATCTAATATAATACATAATGTATAGTTTATATTATATCACATATAATATAACCAATAGTTTATTATTCTCCCATTTAACCTATAGTATTTAATATGAATCATATTCATATCAATTTTAACATATAGTATCTATATGAATCTCATTCATATAATTAATATATTCATATTCAAATATTCATTTATCTCAAATAAAACTTTATATTATAGTGTACCACATACATTATATTAATTATATTTTATATAATTAATTTCCTTTATTAATTTGAACAATTCAAATTAATCCAAAATTAATTAGATTCTCATTAATCCCAGTTGAGTTGATGAGAGGACCTTATGGACCTATAGATCGAAGCTTGAGTGGTACTCGATTAATTAATTAAACTTTTCAATTAAATTAATCAACTTCCATGAACTATCGATCACTCCAATAAAGATTGACAATTGCACTATTCGCACTATAGATATATTTCTTTGTCCATTGGACATAACCAATCAATACTGTATTGACCCTTCACAAATTGTTCGTAAGTACAACTAGGTCAAAATTACCGTTTTGCCCATGTAGTTACATTTAACTCCTTAAGTATCACCGATCCCTCTAATGAACAATTAGTTATAGTCCAATTATAACCGAACCCCTCTCGGACCAAGAGAGGGTGTGACACCACATTATTTAAGCCCTAGAATCAACCTTTAAGGGAGCAATTTATCTACTTGCCCTAACAGTAGGGAATGAGTGAATTCCTTCTTATGTAGCTGCATTCCCAACTCCCCAATCAGACGAATCCCTAAAATTGTAGGTATATTGAGTCAGCGAAACTGACTACTCTCATCTATGCAGATCAAAGGATTGCCTTCATAGGCAGGAGTTCACAACTCACTTAGAATTCAATTCAAGCCACCTATGGTCATCCTGGTGAAATGTAACACTCTTCTAATAACGATGTTACATAGAGAGACTATTCATTTCATGGTCCGGTCTGATAGAGTAGAGATGCCCAATGCGGAAGGAAACAAAATCATTAAGCACTCTAACTATACTTAATTTGAGTTCAAAAGCATGCCTAAAATAGTTTTTCAAGTAAAAGGGTTTCAAGTATGTATACCTTTGTAGATTCCTTCTTGATCCTTGCTCTCTACATGAAATTAAATTTTCAAATCCTTAGTGCACCAAGAGAAATTTCTCTACTATTCTCAGCCTTGGATTGAGTGATGGAAACTCAGATTTTTAGAGAGGTTGAGAGAGTTTGAAAACAAAAAAATAATTTCTGCTTTAATATCTCAGAAAATTGGATTGCATGGCCTCAAAATTTTGAATAATGAAGTATTTAACAAGTTCTAGCATGCAAGTACTCATACATTCAATTAATTGACACCTAAATTAGCATTAAGTGAGTGTGGAAGGTGTCAAAATGTGGAAAAATCAACTAAAAAACTCAACGTAGGATTTTTCTACTCAACTCAATTTCAAATTTTTTTAATTTAATTCAATTTTCCAACTTAATTAAATTAAATTAAAATTAAATTTCCTAAATTGAAATTGATTTAATTTAAATAATTAATTAAATAAATTTAACTAACTAATTAAATTATAATTTAATATAAAATATTAAATTAATAAAACACCTAATTTAAACATGAATCCCTATTCATGTAATCAATATTTACATGACTATTTAAATATTTAAAAACTCTCCAATTACATTTAGTTTTGATAAATTTAAACTTTAGTTATATCAAATATAATTATCCAAACCCTAAAATTGAAATTGAATATTTTAAATTCCAAACTCTAATTTCGAATTTGAACACTTCAAATTTGCTCAATTTTCTAATCCAAGGTTTAATGTTTAACGAGCTAGTAGAGAACCTTATGGACCAACAGATCATGAACTACAGTGATTTGAGATTAATCGGTTAAACTCTTTAACCCGAGTTAATCAATATTCATTAACCACCAAGACATACCATTATAGCTCGATGGTTGCATCTCCTCACTGTAAATATATTTCTATCCACTTGATTTAACCATAATCAGTAAGTCGATCTTTCACAGTCGTTCATATTTACAGCTAGGTCAAAATTATCGTTTTATCCCTGTAAATACTTGCTCCTTAAGTTCCCACTGATCCTCTATTGAACAATTGGTTTATGGTCTAAATTATAAACTATGCCCCTTTGGACCATGAGAGGGTGGGGCCTCTTTGTTCAAGATCAGGAATCAGTACTT